>NW_023458562.1:47341479-47396423 GCF_013731165.1 Rhagoletis pomonella | reverse complement strand
TAAAAATTAGATACCGGGAAATTTTGACAAAACCATTTTCAAACGTTTACTCCATTTTTGTACATTGGGCCGTTAAGGGTCCTGGAGATGTACACTGCCGGCATAAAGTATTGGCACAGCGAATTTTTCACAATATGTAGGTTTAGAGTCAGATACCTTCTACAATTCTCGGCTCCACTTTCGATTATCTGCTAAATGATGCCTATATTATCGGGCCCCTAATCAACAAATTATCACCCGTCTAGCACACTGATACGCATTTTCAGCCTATTATTTGCATTGGCATGCTGAGAATGTGATGTCTGCTAGCCGCTTGCTGCTTCACTGATGCTGTTGATATGACTGCCGCGGCTGTCACTCGGCCGCCAAAGCATTTCATCAGTGGCCCTGTCACCGATAACACTTTCATTTTGTGTGTTTGTGAGATTAAGGCGGTACGAAAGACTTCCAAATGTGTGAGCATTTGAAGTTTAGTTGAATGTTAGAAGAATTTATAGTTGAGGCAGCTATGGGAACGGCATGCGGCGGGCCGCAGTTGGTCTTTAAGTGTGATCCCAATGATATATTTAGTTGTCTATGTTGCCGATTGAATTACGCATTTATTTAAAAGGCATTTGAATTTTTCGGCAAAAAAAAGAAGCACTTTTTACTAGCGCAGTCAGCACAACCCACTTGGGCGGCAGACCATGATGGCAAGGCGGCAGTTAGCTGGCTGGTCGGCCAGTGAGATTTGCCTGCATGCGGAGGATAGACTATTGAATAGATGAATAGATTGACTGGTGGATGGATGGATGGATGGCTGAGCGCGCTGATGGACGGACGCAGGGACGCGCGGACTGATGAACGATTTTTTGGTTGTTTTGCACGCGCTGCTGCCAAAATGCCACTTGTCGTTTGCATGTCCCATTAACTATGCGAAACGTTCACTATACATAGCTAGAATTTGTGTGTTTTTGTGGCTGCTGCTTCTGCTCTATGCACCGTACGGTGGCAACGCACATTTTGGCCTTTTCGCTCGTTCGCTTGCGGCCAAACGCATTAATTATGTGTGTTGCAGAATTTGTTAGCGTTGTTGTTGCTGTAGTGGCTGTTTAACATACTTGCTACGGCAGCGTGCACAAAACAATTGTGGCATAGACCGCAACAGGCAGCCATCACCGCCAAAGTACACACCGCAATGCCACATCAGCGTACAGCCAGCCAGCCATCAATGCTGTTGCAAATGGTTGTTTGCCGTATTCTGGGCTGTGGCACAGCAGCTACATGCACACGCTCCGCACTTCGAAACACTTTACTGCTGCACTATCGCCCTCCCCCCCTCCGACACTTTGCGACCGCTCGAGCTTTCGCTCTTCCATTTGCACTGAATTTTAAAATTCTGCTTGCCTTTTTCACTGATTTGTTTTATTATTTTGTTCGTTGCTTCTCCCGCCGCTGTGCTTTGTTGCCCACAATTTGCCACCGAAATTTGAAATTTGCATTTGCTTTTTCGGTTTTAGTTTTTGGTTACGGTTTTGTCATTACAATTCAAAACATCAAAAAACAATCTACAAATAAACACGCCGCTTGTTGCAAGTGCTGTTGCATGTTGCAAGTGGATACTCTCGTCTAACGTGTCTATTGTGTTCGCATTTTAAATGCAATATATGTGTATATCAACGTTGTTGTTTTCAATAGTTGTTGTTGCTGTTGCACGTTCTTGTTAATGAACCTTCGCGTCTTTTATCTGTCGATCCGCAGCTGCATTGTGTCTGTTCGCTTGCAAAATTTTTTTTCCCACCATGTTTTTTTAGCTTTTGTTTTTCGACTTTTTATTTGGCTGCCAGCCGCTGCTTGCTTTAAATTAAATTTTTATTAAATGTTAACATTTAAATTTTCGTGTTGAAATACTAAATATTTGCTTACTACATTTCTTAATTTTATTTCGTATACACGAACTTATTTTTGGCTCCTTTAATAGTATTTGTTTTAGTGCATCAAAATGCATTTGTAATTGCAATTATTTACTATGAAGAAAAAATGCCCTCAACAAATACGCGCAAGTAAATTGTCACAAATCTTTTAAGTTAAAATTTCTTTATTTTGACATTGATTAAATGCACAAAAAAGTTTATTGCTGAAAGCAATTAATTACGGAAATTTTAAATTATTTTAATTGCAGTCCTTTAGACGCTGTTTTAAATATAAAATAGTTGTTTGAAATTTTCTAATACACATCGCCCGCCTTAGCTGAAGATATTTTGAGAAATCTACAGCGCATTCTTGCTTTAAGAAACACAGGGCAGTCAAAATATAAATGTGCACCGAGGTGGTTAACCATTAGGTTGCAAACAGAGTGGAAACGAAGCCGAAGACGAAGATGAAGACGAGGCCGAAGACGAATAGCTTGCGTTGCGGGCAAGCTGGCGAGTGTACATAGTGGAAGATGAATGATATGAAGATTTGTTTCTAAATAAAACCATTTTTTTTTAGATAAAGTCAAAAGAAAATAAAGAAAAAACAGCAATTCATGAAATAATTTGTATAGGACAAATTTTGGAGAATTTCGCCACTTGTATTATGTGTTACGGCAAGACGGACAGACATTTTTCAAATATACAAGAATGCCAATGAATACGTTTGATCAAAAATTTAGCCAATTTCTTGAAAACCCCTTTTTTCACAATTGCAAACAGTTAAAAAAAATTGCAAACAATTCATCGCAGCAAGCGATTCGTCTTTGAAAACAGTACCGCACTGTTTCAAGCTGACCGCTTGCGCAACGTCTTCATCTTCGTCTTCGTCTTTGCTTGTACTGTGATCACTTTCATATGTTTACTACTGCACTGTTTTTCGTCTTCGTCTTCGGCTTCGTCTTCATCTTCGCTTCCACTCTGTTTGCAACCTTAGTCTAGCTGGGAAGGAATTGCTGGAATGATTCCACCTCGCCTTCCAAACACATGTGGCAATAGGGATCCGTGACGATATTGAGTCGTACCATATGGGTTCCTAAAGGACAAAGTCCGCTCAGTACACCTGTAAGAATCGAGAGCTGGCACTCAGCCAGCTTCAGAAGCTCCCTTGATCGCCTGCGGTCAACACCCGGCCAGAAGGACCTTGCAACCTCGCCCGCTGAGCCGACAGGTTTCAAACTGAACTCCTATGCCCTCCTTGTTCGAGGTGATGCCCTGTCTACCCAATTCATCAAGCCTGCAATTTGCAGTGATGTAACTGTGTTCTCTGGCCCAAATCAGCTTAATTTGGAAGTAGTCCGAGGAAGTTGAGAGAAAGGTCAGGCATTCCCCAATCAGTTTCGTTCATACCATTAGCTATCCCAGTGCTTTGATTGGTGTTTGGCTATCAGAGTAGATATTTACGCTACTAGTCGGCAAAGCATTGGTGCGTTGCCAATCGGCTGGCTCTTTTATAGCGCCCGCTGCAAGGATCCGGCGGTCTGAATATAAGATTTATTGAGAGTAGACACCACCTCCAACTCTCCCGTCCAGTTTCGATCCGTCCGTTAAGAAGGAAGTGCGTAGAGAAGGATCCGTTTGGGGGGAGGCTCGGAACACTCCGATCCATTTCTTCCGGTAGGCAGTCGAAGCGTTTGAGAACTATCGAGTGCCGGTACGAGAGATTAAACATAACTCGCAGTGTCAACAGGTGCGACACTGAGCATAGCATTTAGCGCTAGAGTACAAGTGGTCAACGAGGGCCGCTCTTTGCACGTGCTCTAGCTTTATAATAAGTATAGACTTTACCAATGAATTCCACAAGAAAATTACGCCGTATAACATTATTGGCTTGATTATGATTTCATATGGCCAGTATTTCGCTTCTGGAGAGAGACCCAATCTCTTCCCCATGTTATTTTACAGCAGTAAAGAGCCACTTATGCCTTTTTTGCTCCCTTCTCAACATTTGGCATCCATGATAACTTCGTGTCCAGAATCACGCCGCAAGAACTTGACCCTGTCAGAGAGAAGAGATGAAACAGTCCCTATTGAGAGAAGCTGGGCATGAGACACTTTGTACCCGGTGGTGAATAGTTTGAGCTTCGTCTTCCCAGAATTTATAGCAGACCAATTTGTGACCAGGTTTAGGTACCCTTGCAAAAGATTATACAGAGTGTTCAGAACTTTTCTCTGGCGATGAATGCCACATCAGCTGCGTAGGCATCCTCTCCTTTCTAACTCCTCCAGGACGTCGTTTATCACAACTTTCCGGAAAGGGGAGATCCAACTTAGTAGTTTTCGACTAAGAGCTTGTCAGGGCTCTTACTATCACTCCAACTTAGTAGTTTTCGACTAAGAGCTTGGCAGGGCACTTACTATCACTCCAAGTAATAAATTTTTGAAAGCCAACTCCATATCAAGGAAGGCACCAACTGCAAAATTTTTATTCTTAAGAGACTCCTCTATGACTTCGACAATTGTGTGCTAAGCAGATTCAACTGATATACCCTTCAGGTAGGCATGCTAATTGAGACTTAATCGCTCTCGAGGATCCCGTTTCTTATATGCAGTTCACTAAGTCTTTCAAATTTTCAGTAAGTTGGAAGAGAGGCTGATTCCTCTGAAGATCCCGGGAGCCACCGGGATGTACACTCTTTATAAGCAGCTCACAGACCTGGGAGTGAGCCAATATGTTATGCAAAAGTAAAAAAGCAATGGTAATTTGCAGCTAATTGAAACTTGAATTTTGTTGGACTAAAATGGTATGAGCTAAAAAACTGCATAGCAGAAATATTTCTAAAGAATCGGATGAAAAAGTTGAATACGTTCATGAAAATGAATGGAAATGTTGCCGAATTTTCCTCGTTTTTGTACAAAGTATAGAATTTTGGAGTTTATGATATTTTTCATACTATGTATGAGCCATATTTTTATAAAAAAAAAAATACATAAATTATATAACATGAAAATCTTTGTGAATACTAACAAATACAAATTTTTTTGAGTGCGCGATTAAAGCTGTGATCAACTGTATGCTCGTATCAAAATTATTTGTCGAAAAAAAATATTTACGTGACTGACCGAGCTTATTCTCCAATTTGTGGTATGCATATTCACGTTGCCAAATAAATGGAGCAGGGGCGGGTCCAGAAACAAATTTCGCGTATTCTTCAGGAAAATTATTATTGTTTTTATATTAAGTATATTTATTTTATATATATTTTTTTAAAATTATAAAACGCTTTTTTTGCTAGCTCATCACCACTTGCTGAGGATTAACCTCCAGATCCCGATGTATATTTAGGAGCGCCAACCCAATCAATACATTCTGCACAATGCCACTACGCTAATAGGTATTCATCCCTCGAAGGATTGAAAATATGATTCAATATTAAGTACCCTCTAAAAATGTCTATCAGAATAGGCATTGCTATCAGACCAAGTCATCATCTTACTGAGCCACGATTGGTAATATTCCATCCTGAGAGGTAGTTGAGTGTGGGCAGTGGTATCGGTTCAACGACCCTATACGCTGGGAAGTGTGTACTCAGCAGGATATCTAACGGCTCTCCTGCTGACTCAGTGCATGAGCACTCTGACCTCTTAGTATAGTATGTTCGCTTAGAGTGCCCTTTGGCGAGGATTCTGCTCAGCCTGGCTGATACCTTGGTATCAAGTCATTTAATCAAAAGAAGATCTATGAAGAAGATTCAATCTGTTTTCCTTACAAATTCTGCATCAAATATAGCAGCATTTTTTCAAATAAATTGGATCGGGTTCCTGTAATAAAAGTTAGTGCGTAGGTGAAAATTATCAACCCTTGTCGGTTAATAAGGTGATTTTATGTTCTTATGAATGTACATACTATGTATGAGTTCATTAGAGATAACTCTGTTAATGTAACGCAATATTTAATGACTGATAATTATGTAAATATAGGCAAGACACTTTGCTCTTGTAAATTATCCTTAAAATAATTGCTTTCTATACGATAATAAATTTTAATGATCCCATCAAGCATGCTTATGTATGCACGTATTTATAAGCTAAATGTTGTTTATATGTAGTTATATGTGTATGACTGATGTACTTCTAAAATTGATTTTCATTAAGTACACATATATGTGTGTGTAAGTGAGTTTGTATTTTAAGCATTTTCCACAAATTTTCGCTTAAAATCAGCAACGAAATACTTAGATACCAAATACGCTGGAGTATAGAATATCTTCCGGTTGAAGTTCTTATCACAAAGTTTCCGTTTCCGCTTTGCGCGAATGACGCAATTTCAAACATTGAACCTCAGAAGTAGGAAAGTATTTACGCAAACGAAATAGCGGAAATTTAGAAAATAGCGATTTTAGCAAGATTTTAACGTAAGTGAGTGAAATGAAATGGTTTGCGCGGTTGTCATTTATTTAGCAGAACAGAAATATTTGGCGCTCACACTTTTGCTCGACCAAAAGCGTCTTCTCCAATTTGCGGCTTGGCTTTTAATGTTGAAGCGACCTACAGTTTTACGCCGCCTCCGAGAGTCAGAGGATTTTTATGAGAAACTTTCGACATCGGTATCGAGTTCGCTGCGCTGCAGAACATTATAGCGAGTAGTTCAAGTAACAAAAATTCAAAATCACCCAGTTTTGATAGACGGAGTATACGCTTTCGTCGTCCTTATCATATTTCCCAGGAACCGCCATTGACTGGGATCACTAATTTGCTGCAGCCAATGCCAGCTGACTCTGCGGGCCTGTATGGAGAAGGACATGTGCCAGGCAGTGCGGTGAAAGTTTGACGTTGAATGCGGAAATTGGACTTAAAGTTAAAATTCCTCATCAAGATTTTTAAGCACTTTGGCTTCGTAAAACCTTCGGATTCTTTTAACTTCGGCTTGGAATATGCCGACTTAGTCTTACAGCACCAGAATCCTAGCGACACCAAGTTCCTCAGAATCTACTGCTATCACAACTCTGCAGTCCAGCTTGAACACGTCAGAGTAAAGAGATAAATTTAGTATCGTGGGGTATCGACAGGGTGGTAGTATGCTGTATTTTAGTATGAGTTTCCGTCATCTCCTGTCGTCCCAAAACAAAGATGTGTAAGTAGGAAATTCGTACCATACTTAGCTTCTTAATCAGCTTCTTAAGAGCTAAATATATCCTACGAGCAGGAGCTCAGTGCGCCAGTTATGCTAATGCATAATATCTAGTCTACCGGCATTGTATAATTTGCTTAACGCAGTTCACCGTTAGTCTTATTATGGCAGTGTACATCCATATCGTAAGCTTTGGCGGTTGAACCCACACCTCGTGCTGAAGATTCTCTTGCAACTACATATATTAAGCAACTTAAGCTCTTTCTCCCGCTACGTTATACGTAGGCCAAGCTCAGCAAACTACAACGACTTGTCTGCATGGACATCACTGGCGAGATGAGAACAACAGCAGCTGCGGCACTCGAGTTCCATCTTGATCCGCACCCTTTACACATTGTAAAAAAGAAATAAGCTCTACTGTTCACAGCAAGTCTTTTTTCAAAGAGAATGTGGGAGAAAAGAGACTTCTGGGGCATTTCATGTCACCGCAGCCACCTCTGTGCGCAACCTCTAAGGATTTGGATGAAAGTTGAAGAGCTTGAAGGCCTAGGTGGCATGAATATACGAGCAGCATATTTTGCCGATATGACGTAAGGTTGCCTATTTACACGGGACTTTAATTTTAAGAAAACGTCACACATACCTTTCTTTCAAGTTCAGTTTCTTGGAAACCTTTTAACGAAACTTAATGAAAAAAAATGTATTACTTCCGCCTTATTATTGGCTTTAATTGTACATTTTTTACATTAATGTGCAACTTATAAAAACAAACAAAAAATTAAGTGAACAGTTTCTTTTTGATTATGCCGTTTCTAAAAATTTTTATTTTTACATAAAAACATTGTCTATAATTTCAACTTTAAGTACCCAAATCGGCGTAATGGGCTACTTAGGGTTATGGACTCTAGAACGGCTAACGCTCGAGCTACAGGATAAATAGACATTGAAATTATGAAATTGTATATTTTTGAAAGATGAAAGGTGTGTAAAAATCAAAACAACATGAATAAATCATATTAACTTTACTAAAGGTCTGAAATCATGAAAATCCTCTCAAGCAAATGGCAGAATTGAACTTTGTTGCAAGTTCACATGGGTTCACTGCTTACGACGTGATTGGTGGGAATTTTAAGAGACTAGCAGCTAGAGCAAGTCTTCAACTCCTGATGCTACAACAAATTCGTACACCCGAAGCCCTCTATCAATGGGGTGATGTATGCTTCCAATGGGATGCCTATAAAAAATAACTGCAACTAACTTTACAATGAACTTTATTTCGACTATGACTACGTGCAAATTACTTTAATTCTATATTATGGTAGTTTAAAAATTTGAAAAACATCAAGTTAAGGAACTTCATATCCATATTTAACGAATCTTTAAATCAATAAGTAATAATAATTTTTTTTTGAGCACCATTATTTTCGAATGCTATTGACAAATTTCGATAGCTCGTTACACTCTGGAAACACGATAAAATGCAATAAGCAGTGATAACTGGGTAAATTTATATAACCTTGAAATTTCGATAACTCGATATATTTTAAAAAATTCCAAAACCTTCGATTCGATAAATCGACAAATTTCAGTAATATAAATAAGCTAAAAGAACTCGATGCATTATGATAACTCGCTAAATTTCGTTAACTCTATAAATAATTATCAGAATCACATCTGATTTGAATATGGACTTATAATCAATCTCGCATTGGGCTGCTCTTAATGGCCTTTCCCTTAACCCTGCGAAGTCGTATGTGCTACCTGTTTGTAAGACAAAAGCCCCTTTTAGCAGTATTCCTTCAGTTTATCTTGAAACCAATCCCCTGAAATTATTTGATAAAGTAATCAATTTGGGGTTTGTTATCAGTTGTAGCCTTGCCTATCAATAAAAGCAACTTCAAAAACATTTGATATAGCTACTTTTCCAACAATTGATGAACCATCTAATATTTAAAGTTAATCTCTAAACCGTAAATTTCGACAATAAATTTTGGTTGCCTTTAAATTTCGACAACTTAATAAAGATTGATTAATTTAAATAATTCGATACGTTGCGATAACTCAATAAGCATGGATAACTCGCTAAATTTCGATAACTAAATACTTCTATGATTCGATAAATTTCGGTAACTTGATAACTTTCGATAACCAACTTTTTATGACTGAATTTATTTCGATTCTTATCGAAAAATTTCAATAAATTGTCATAACCATTCAGTTACCCTAATTCTTATGTATTTCTCATTGGTTTAATTTCCATCTTTATCTTCAATTTGGCCTTCACCTTTTTGTCTTCAACGTTATCATTTATTTCTTCATCACCACATTTATCTTTATTACAAAGTTTAATTTCAAATACGAAGCAAAACAAAATGTGAAAACAACACAAATTTAAAATGTTGCAACAACAAATATACACAAATGCGGACATTTTTAAACAACGACTTTAGCCGTAGCTCTCTTCTCATTTACAGAAAAATCAGGGACCGTAAATAGCAGTTATTTTTTTACAACAGTTAAACTTGGCGAGATATTTTTTAAGTTCGAAATAAAAGTCTTTCCGAATAGTAAAGAAACCATTTATCCAAATTAAACAAATTTGGTACCAAATTAAAGAGAACTTAAATAGCTATTAAACAGAAATAACTGTCGAAGGCTAGCACTTCTATTTATAATTTTTTTTTTTATAATTTAATATTAAAGAAATGCATATACCTGACCCAAGGTTTGTTCAATGGTACTTAAAAAACATTTTTTATTTAAATATTTTTCAATAGCTGGCTTTCTGCTGACTTTCCTCGTTTAAATATTTCAGTTTTAAAGCTATTTTACTCCTCTTTCACTTGATACCAAAGTTGTTTAATTTCGATAAGCGGTATGTTTATTATAAGGAAAGGACTTTTATTTTCGACTTAAAAATATCTGGCCAAGTTTAGCTGTTGAAAAAAGGTAACTGTTATTTACGGCTGACATCGGTTCGCCAAACGAAGATGGACAAAATTGTTAGCATATTAATATATAGCGTTGAGTCACGAAGAACAGGAAACCGCAGAGCACATTAGGTCTCACTATGTATCTCTCACTAGGGCCAGACTTCTCTTTCTAAGATCAACGTACCTAGATCAGAGAAGACCTGGAGACAAATAGAGGTATGTTACAATAGAGGATTGTCCAGTCGCGGTAACTTGGTGCTCCGTGCTCTGAATCTGAACTAGGCTATAAACCCGCTGAATTAAAGGCTGTTTTTGTTTACATCTATTGTAATTTAGGCACAGCACAGAGTTTTCCTCCGCCCCTGCACCGCTTGACTACAATTGTACACCTGCCGATAAAGACTGCTCGCTAAAATCCAGCTTCGTCGATCATAGATTTCTGAAGCCTTACTCCAGCGATGATAGCTGCTCTACAATTTTCGTGAACGGCAGTAGTTTTTTGTACTCGTATCTTACCTTTTCGGAAGCAGCCTTTTTCACTCATTCCAAATTTTATACTCATCTTTTAACATCTCTATTTTTTTAACGAAAATATTTTTTCTATAGCTACCATATATGTAGATTTACTGATTGTCCTACAATGGTCACAGTACACACATGCATGCAAACCTGCTCCATACCTACAAACATAGTAGGTACTTATGTGTATACGAGTGCAAGTATTAGCCATTACTGTCTCTACCAATCTACGAGCACATCGATTTGCCTATTCTAAACTCTCCATCAGCCAGTCATGGCGCGTAAAAGGTAAGTTGGCTCTTACACCCCTGCAACGCCCGCCAGCCGACACTACACCTGCCAGCTAAAATTCGTAGCACAAAAACAAACAAAAAATCAAAGTAAGTATAAAACTTTGCTATAAAAAAATAGATATAACAATTGTGTAGTTTTTGGGCTCAAAGCCTAAACAAGGCAACAAAGTTGTCCTAAACGAGTGACCAGAAAAAAAATAAAAATCGTACAAAAGTGGAAAAAATTCAATGAAAATTTGTAAAAAAAAAATAAAGAAAATAACAGCGCTATTAGGTCAAACACAGACACACAAGTAAGCGCAAAAAAGCCAGTGGATAGATAAACAAACAAATTGACAGGCAACGGACAATTTTTTTGGACAAGTACTTTATAGGCAAAAAGCTTTGGTGAAAAAGTGATGGATAACAAGGTGACGGTGCGGAAAATCGCTTCGAGTCAGTGCAAAAATGGTAGGTAAAAAAATATACATACTTACAAACACAAAAACAACGAAAATTGGCTGCTGGCGAGAGTTTATACTAAAATAGAAATAAAAGTGGATTTTGTAGTCCTAGAAAGACTTTGCCTAAAGAATAGCAAAAAAAAAACGCAAATGAAAGCTACGTCACCAGTCAATCGCTTTAAACGCCTAAAACTAGGCCAACTTGCAAATAAATAATTTAAAATTGAATAAATGCTAACAATTTGTGATTCAAAGGCTAGCGGATTTGCGAAATTTATTTAGCCAGCTGCCGGCGCTTGCCTTTCTGGTTGCTAGCGAGTGATAAATGCGGTCCGCAGATAAATAAATGTGCAACAATTTATTTAATAAAAAATCACTTAAGTTCAAAGCAAAAGCAATCAGGCTGCTTTGAAATAAAAAATTAAGCAAAAAAAAAAATTGACTTTCACTTATGCACATATCGCTCGATCTTCGATTAATTTAAATACGTATGTACATATGTATGTACATATTTTTGCTTAAGCCCCATGCAATCCCTTGTGCATTGTAGGGCAATTTCAATAAATTAGGCGCTCAACAATCACTACATAGTACACTTGACTTGACTTTAGCTTTGGCTTTGGCTTAGCTTGGCGTGTGGGCCTTTGGCTTATCTTCAGCGTTTCAACGCTTAGTGCTGCTGATTGTTTATCTTTAGTTATTGCTGTTGTTTTCTCTTTCCGCTATTATTGTCAGAAAGGCCACGCATAGCAGCAAAGCGCGTATTTTAGTACATGCGACCGGTAGAATGAGGCTAAAATCGCTCAAGCAAATACTTTTACAATTACTATAAATAAAATAAAATTTGCAATATCCTTTCGTGCGATGAGCACACAAATACAGTGTAGGAGAAGGTCAGTGTAGCAGAGGAATAGAAATTGCTTGTTTTCTTTGAGAATAAGCTATTGAATTATTGACCCTCATAAGAGTTTCGAATTTCAATCAAATTGTGAGTATGATTGGTACACGCTAGGCCATCGTAATCGGTATTGTGATATAGTGCTCTATATTTCATTGTCCTCAGCAGCACCTTCGTGAACTTTAAAAGGCATGAAAGATTATTAACAGGCAGCCATCCTATCTATCCTGTTTTGGTCAATAGTGGAGGGTGAGCGAATTCGACACCGTTGTATACTAAGATGAGCGGTAATTAAATATTCAGAAAATTCGGCAGTATTCCCTCAGGAGTAAATAGTGCAGATATTCATGCGGTTTCCACCTAGTATGCCAATAAAAGCCTCAACTTGAATCCGTTAGCAAACTATGTATTTTGTAGATATTTACCATGGACCAAGCTTAGATTTGTCAAACTTAAAGGGATAAGTGCTTTAGTGTTTTGTCATGGCTAAACATCTGGAAAGTACTACTATTAAGAGCCTCAGTTGGAGCTCACAACTGGATACAATTTCTATTGCAGCCAGCCGAGCTATGCATGCATGTATGTATGTATGTACATATATGGGCCTCATCAGATGCGTTCATTGTTCTTGTTTCTCTATCTAAATTCGAGAAGGCAGAACAGACGTAGCTCTTGTTTTAACGATGATGTCGATGTCGTCGGCCCTTGTAAAAAGTTGAATCCGTACTGTTCAGTTCTGCGACTCTTATTAGCTTCTAGACATCGCGGCGCACAGTGGAAGAGTCCCATACAAAATATAACAAAAAAGTACCAATTTTCTACCGCAATAGGAATGGAGTAATATGAAAAATTACATAGATTGGTTTAACTGCCACGCCCATTACAGTCGGAGGCGGAAGTGTTAAATGTTATCCGATTTTAATGAAATGAAGTTTGTATCTTAATTTCAACCAAAACCCGTAAATTTGAAAGTTGGTCAAAATCGACCCAATGACACACTCCACAGTAGGTTGCGCTATATTTTTCAACTTTGGCCCACAAAGCAAGACTCTGTCTCGTTATTTTCATTTGGGCATGTGCTCTGCGAAACAAATTAAAAGTCGGATAGTGGAAAAATGTGCCTCAAGAGCTCTAAAGTTACGCAAAAAATGGTCTAAAACTTCCAAACCTGACGAGATATGAAAATGGTGTAGCCATATTTAAGATCAGCGCCCGAAAGTCCACTAAGCACATAAGCCAATTTTATTGAATTATAGGCTCTATTTTATGTAAAATGTTATTAATAAGCGTATGCAACTTTATGGCTTATTGGGCACGTCTTTCGGTTATTCGATTTTGAAATTTTTTCGCTTATCACGTTTTTATGACCAAACGACAAAAAAATTGGCTCCATATTAGAGTGGTTCAAAAAAAATTTTTTTTTGGAAATTCATAAACGCTACCTCAAATTATTGTTATTTGTGATAAAAAAAGAGAAACGTGTTTTTTTATTTTGAAAAAAAAAAGTTTTCTTAGAGGTCGCGGTTGTCGGTTTTTTATAAAAACACTGATGTTCTCAATTTTTTTATATTCTTGACATGTTAAAATGCAGCTAAAAATTTGTTTTTTACATATAATTACTCTGGTATTGTTGGGGAACATTCTCTTAATTACATACCTGTCTTCGGCAGTTAGAATGGGTCTAGTGCCCGAAAAAATGTTCTGGAAAAGAGACTAGTAAAATTAAAACGTTGATACTGAACGATTTACGCATTGTCATGGGTTGGAACTTGTTACCAGGGGGCTTATGGGGTTGCTAATTACGAATCTGAAGTCAGTTTTTCGAAATTCAAAATGGCGGATCGAAAATGGCGGTCCATTTTTTTTGTTTTATGATTGGATTTGTTCGAAACCCGGCACTCGAGAGTTTTTGGGGTCTCCGACAACGAATATGAAGTAAATTTTTTTTTTATTCAAAATGGCGGATCTGATATGGCGATATGGATATACAAAATTGTGTTAAATTAAATTCTCTATAAATTTGTATTCAGCCTTTTTACACGAAAAATGCAAAATAAGATTGCAAATCGCAAAAAAACCAAAAAATCCAAAACGGCAGAATCTCCCCATATTAAATTTAGGGGCAAGACTTTGGATCTACGTGTCAAATAGAAGTAAACTGCATCAAAAGTTCCCTACTACAATTTTTTTTCTTCGAACCAATTCGATGTACATACATGATTAAAAAAAACATTTAATAAATAAAAACTTGAGCGTCAACTTGCAACTAAAAAATACGACACATTCAACTCTACGGATTGTGTCAGAAAACTACATTATCTATACGAACGCGGATTCGCCTTGATTTATACTATCAGAAATTATCAGAAAAAATCCAGAAACAAAGCAACTGTATCTACTAACTTGTATCCTCGGATTTGATTTGTTTGAGGATAAGTGTCCTGGTCGATGGGTTCGGGCTTATGGCAGCCCCAATCCAGATGCATTTCTGCATCAAAAACAAAATTTTGAAAAAAATCTCGCTTACATCTTTTTGACTTTTAGGGCTCGATATTATGTATTTTACCTTAACAAAACAATGGGTTCATATTTGCTTTCGACGACTAAAAGAATTTCCTTGTTTTTGTGCATATATTTTTGCAAATTTCCGTTTGGTTTGCTTATGTGTCTTATTTTTTTGTGGATTTTGGTTTTTCAAATTGTCGTTTTCATTTTCATTTTCGCTTTTCTTTTTTTTCTTTTTCAAAACCATTTGTAGTCGTTAGACGTACGCCATTCGCCAATAGCGCCGGCGATTGCATTCAAACGCTCGAAGTATTCGACCAACGAGAGGCAACAAAATAATTTTTGCATTTGAATGGCAGCCGTACGAAAAGAGGCTGAATAAATGCCGCCCAGAAATGCAAAAATGAATTTTGTAAATATATAAAAAAGCAAGTAGTAAATATGCAAATACAAAACAGTAAAAATATCGAGCCCTAACCGCCAAAATAACGTAAGCGACATATTTTTCAAAATTTTGTTTTTGATGCAGAAATATTACTAGAGCATCTAGATGCATTTCTGCATCAAAAAGAAAATTTTGAAAAAAATGTCGCTTACGTTATTTTGGCGGTTAGGGCTCGATATGTATGTGTGCGTGTGTACATGAAAAATATTAGCAAACAAATTTATAAAAAAAGGTATTGAAATTGACAAAATTTATGCAACTAAAAAATAAAATGCAAAAAAATAAATTCAATTGCATATTAAAATTTGATTCAATTCATGCAATGCAAGAGGCGTGAGAATGTTTTTGAAAGCAAATGCAAAATTTTTGGTTTGTGGTGATTTTAGCTTCATTGCTGCAAAACGAGCAACAAATCACAAATTTGAATGAGATTTTTTTCTGTCAAACAAAAACAAAAAACTTGCACTCCACAGCATGCCCCCCTGCATGTACAAACATACTTATGCACTTATGTAGGAGTAGCATTTGAGGGTGTGCATTTGTGTGCCGCGATTGAATGATTGAATATACACTCATCTGAAAATTTTCCCGATTTATAATAGCCACTGATTCACTAATAAATTTTACAAATGATCATGTGACGACTTTATAGTACTATAATTGTTTTTCATTTGCGAGGATTGATTTTTTTCTATCTCTCTTACTTTATTTTCTTTCGTTTAGTTTGCGTTGGAATTTGCAATGCTAGCTTCGCATTCGCAACAATCGTGTGAATAATGTGCGAGCAAGCCGCCAAATATGCACTACCCCATTATTTGCTGCACATTGCATTACGCTGTTTTTCTTGTTATTGTTGTTGTTGCCTTGCATTGAATTGGCTATTTTTAATCGCTTCACTTGTACAATTTAATTAATGCCCATTTAATTGTCTTAGTGCATCAGAAATATCCACCAATCGTTGTTTGTGTCGTGGCTCTAACCCTTTAAATATTTTTTTGTTGTAAGAGTATGTGTCTTCGGGGGTGGGGTGTACAGGGATGGGGTTTCGCATCTAAGGAATGCATTTGATGGACAGGTTACATGTGATACAACGAAATTTATATGATTTATTCGGAAATTACAATTGTTCTTTATGTTTTCATTTGAGACAATTTGTTTTTATTTGACAGGAGAAGCAAAAAAAAAACGTTATAAGAAGAATATCAAAAACATGCATGATGAGAGACTGGACGTGTGTTGAAAGAGGTGAATCTATGGCGAAGAAGTTGTGTGAGTCGAGCTTGTGCAAGTCGAGCAAGTTAAGTAAGTCAGGATGAGTCGAATAGGTCGAGCAAGTTGCGCAGGTGAGCACTACTCCGGTCTGTTCTTGGTGCGGCACCTCGCGGAATATCATGGTGGCTGCGGTTTAAGCCCGAATGCGGGTGGAACCAGCAATGGTGCAATGGGGAGTTGTATTGCAACCGGGTTCCAAGGTGGTTAGTGTGTCCACCCAACACTGCCAATTGGTACTGAAGTTCTTGCATTTCAGGGCGCTGATCAAGGTATTTGAATTGATCCGTTGTACTTAGGAGCACCGTGATGTCAAGTCATTTTGGCAGGTAGTCGCGTTAAGCATATTTATGCATTTGTGGAATTATCGTCATGACAAACCCGAAGACCCTAGTCAACGGCCGCCAGTCCTGGAGTGGATTCTCAACTGGCAGTAGTTTCGGCCACAAGGTCCGATCAGAGACTTAATTTTGCTACCACGGGGAGCCCCAGAATATACTCTATTTACTCTGTCATGTTCTTAGGTATGACGCCTCGGAGAGTATTCGAACCGGCCTTGATTGGTTCGATGTGGAGTTGCATTTCAACCGGGTGCCGGACCCAAAGTACGGCAAATGCTTTAGATAGGCTTCAAACCATTCCAAGGTGGTTAGTGTGTCCGCCCCACAAGGCTCATTGGTATATAAAATGGTTTCGGGGCGCTGAGCTACGCATTTGCAACGTAAGTTACTCTTTATGGATGCTAGGTAGTGGTATTGAAAAAAAATAGTAATAATATCGCCCACGTTCCACGAAGGTTGGCAAAGAACTTTTTTAAAGAACCAAAAGATTCAGTCACTATCTTGAGGAACATGTAAAAAACTTTCTACTGCTCCAAGACTGAAAGTAGAACTGGAGATAGATGGTATCTGCAGGGTAATTTCATGTGGCTTTCGGCTTTAGGTATAATGGCGATGGTCGTTAATTCGGAAATCTTTACAATATTTAAAAAAGCAGACTGAATGATTGGCGATAAATGACGCCTCTTCATGAATTATTCAGAAATGAATTGAGGCTGAAGTTCGTCGCAAAATGGAAGAAGTAAGTAGCGGAACACTACAGTAACGAACTGGCTGATGAATTAGAGAACTCTGGTTATTTGTACCCCCGAATTGGGTCGGAACCAATTACTGGGACAAGCAAAGTGGGAATATTAGTTCAATGACCGTTTAAAAGGGGTCTTTACACCGAAGCTTAGTACTCGGAAGCTCGGTAATCTGTAATTTTTCGCATGTATTTTTTTTTTTTGTGTAACGTTTAGGTACAAAACAGCAGGTGGTTCAATATTCTAGAGCTCTTCCTCTTTCATAATTGCCATGTCGCACAGTGGTACAGCCCCATTAATTTTTTTGGAAAAAAATGAGAAGGAATGGACGTAGCCCCTCAATTTTTATGGATATAAATCAAGAAAACAACGAAAAATTGGCGTTATTGATTTATTTTAAAGCCTGCCTCCCTTATAAACCTAACCTCAAAAAGGCTTAAAAGTGACATAAAAAGTGCACCGATGAATATATGAGTTCGAAATTTTGTCCATTTGTTTGTAATAAAATTGTATATGAGCTCCAAAAAAGTGCACATAATCGATGTATTTTAAAGCATACCTCCCATACAAACCTATCTTTTAAAATGCCTTAAAATGCTCTAAAAAGCACACCAATGAATATATGACTCCGAAATTTTGTCCATGTTATTTAATAACGTTACGTGTGAACCCTCAAAAGTTGGGCGCAATCGATTTATTTCAAAGCATACCAACTATACAAACTTAACCTCAAAAACGCCTTAAAAAGGCCACAAAAAGCGGGCGGATGCACATATCGTCACCTGAAATGCAAAAAGACGTAACATCGTAAAAAAAAAATTATGACTAATATAGGTATATTTTTTTTATAAAATGATGTGGAGTTGTTATTCGACGAAATCCATCATATACATCAAAAAGTGAAATTTGAATTTTTTATTAGTTATGATATTTTGCCTTTCAGCGATGATGTTTGTTACGTTTTTTTTGCATTTCAGGTGATGATATGTTAGTAATAATAATATTAAAAGCAAACTTAACCCCAAAAACGCCTTAAAAATACCATTAATGCCCTCATTACTATATTAGGTTAGGTTAAAAGCCGCAAATATGCGCATTTTTTTCATAAATCGATAGAAAATATTCTGGTCTTTAATTTTTTTTATAGTAAGAAGGCGAAGAAAGACGAAGGATACATAATTTTTGTCCATAAAAAGTGTCAAAGTTAGCATTTATAAAGTGTACCTTTTGTGTGTTTACATTTATTAAAATATTTGGTCGATTGCCCTGATTTTTTTTTATCTATTTAAACAAAAATAATAAAAACAAAAGTTAAAAGCATGATAAAAACATTGCAAGGTAGAACCGTTCTCTCATTTTGTCGGCCATGATTTTTTTTTTTGAAGTTTGCCAGCATTTTAAAATCATATAAAATTGAAAATAAAAAATTTAAACTGTTCGAAATTGTTGTTGCTTGAGATTGAAAATGTGTGTGTGAGTTTGTGAGTAAATTTAAAAATTAAAATGTTTGGAATCGTCAAGAATTTCAAAAGTAACTCTCAGCGGTTCTACCTTACTATATTTGTATCATGGTTAAAAGCATGATAAAAACATAGTAAGGTAAAACCGTTCTCTCAATTCGTCGGCCATGATTTTTTTTGAAGTTTGCCAACATTTTAAAATCATATAAAATCGAGAGTAGAAAAAAAGAATTGTTCAAAGTTGTTTTTATCTGAGATTGAAAATAAGAATGTGTGTGTGAGTTTGTGTGTAAAATTTTAAAATTAAAATGCTTGCAATCGTCAAGAATATAAAAAATTCCTATCAGCGGTTCTACCTTCCTATTTTTTTATCATGGTTAAAAGCATGATACAAAAAAGAAGGTAGTTTCATTTAATGACATTCGTTGTTGTTGTTAACCGTTTGACTTTTAATAAAATTATGACATTTCATTAATATTATTTTTTTTTATAATTATTTTTTTTTTTTAAGCAGAAGATTTCATCAGTCCACTCAACGATGTCGAATATGAAGAACCTGAAAATTAATGCATAATCTCAAAAAGGGGGTTGACGAAACTAGGTTTCAGAACGGATGAAGAAAGTGATCAAAATTATACTTATGCTAATTGCTTATCGGAGGGCGGTATGCACAAGCCGAACTCGATTTTAAATAAAAAAAAAAATAATACAAAATTTTAAAATTAAGAATAAGAAAATTAAAAAATTAAATAATAACAACATAATGCTCTCATGATTTTTACTATAAAATAAAAAGAACAATTTCAATGAAGTCTCTTTTAACATTACATATTTTATATATTTTTAATAAAAAAGGTGCGAACCACGTGAGTAAAAAAATTACCAAGCACTGATAATGATTTTTCATTTGAAATATTATTAAATTGGTAAAATGTGGGAAAGAAAATATTTCGATTTATTGTTTTAATATTATCAAAGTGGCAAGGCCGTTGAGAATGCTCACAATTTATGAAACTTCAAAAAATTTTATTATTCGTCAAAAGTTGTTTATTGAAACTACGTTCTTATACAGTAAACCAGCCATTGACAATATGCTTATTTGAAAATTAATACATGAAGAAATGTGTATGTATAGGAGTTTGCTGTCATTAACCCATAGGCAACGACTGGTGCAAAAGTACCATTATATACATTTGAAATTTTAATTTAACGGCCAAATTCATAGACAATAAAATGGTTAATTAGGTAGCATATCCTTAGATTTTTATACCTTTCATGAGCATGAAATGGTATTATAACTTTGGTCCGATGTTTGTAAGTACCAGAATAAGAAGAGATAGACCCATTAAAATGTATACTTAAATGATCAGAACGTCGAGCTGAGTCGATTTAGCCATGTCCGTCTGTCCGTCTGTCTGTCTGTCTGTCTGTTTGTATGCAATCTAGTCTCTCAGTTTTCGAGATATCCAGATGAAATTTGGCAGGTGGATGTATTTTTATAATGTATTAATCATTTGTCGGAACCGAACGAATCGGACCACTATAACATATAGCTCCCATACAACTGATTGTTAACATATGAGATTTTTCATTATAACTTCTTCATTTATGCAGCTAGGAACATGAAATTTTACAATACTTCCACCCATTATCAACAGAAAACTTAAAGTGAAAATTACAAAGATCGGGTCACTATAACCTATAGCTCCCATACAACTGATTGTTCAGATATAAGATTTTTCGTTATAACTCCTGCATCTAAGTAGCTAGGAACATGAAATTTTGCACTGTTGTCACTTATTATCAAAAGAATGCTTTCAGTGAAAATGACGAAGATCGGGTCGCTATAACCTATAGCCTCCATATAATTGATTGTTCAGATATGAGATTTTTTGCGATAACTTCTCCATTTATGCAGCTAGGAACATGAAAATTCGTGCCGTTTTTACTCATTGTTAACAGAATAATTATAATGAAAACACAAAGATCGGGTCTCTATAACATATATCTACAATACAACTGATTGTTCAGTTATGAGAATTTTCGTTATAACTCCTCACAGAGAAATTTTCGTTTTCAAATTTGTATGGAACTTTTTACTTTTAAAAACGTTTTGACCCAGGTTTTGCACCTACAATATTTATTTAAATTTTGAGAACGAAAATTTTCAATTCAATTTCCAAAATCCATGTTTTTGTTTTTGGTACGCAAATTTTTAAATCTTTTTTAAAAACGATCGTTTGATAATTGAATATGCGCACGTTGAAATTCAATCCTAAAATGTTTCTTCTTCATTTTAAAAATATTCATTTTTAAATATGATATTCAAATTTTATTTTTATTAAATCACAACAAGTCATTTGGTATATACATACATTGTCAAAAATATATTGATATACATATATACTTATAAATAAGTTACAAAATTTAATAAACAAAATACAGATGTTTTACAAATACTATATACATACATACATAAATACATACATACAGATGTTCCCGCCTTACTTCAATGCTGGGCCTGCTAGTTTTTCTTCACGCTGGTCAAACCCTGTAATTTAAAGCAAGAAAGTTTTAAATTATTATTTAATAACTCATAAGAATTTAGTTTTGTAAATTATTCTTACAAAAGCTTTTTTCGGTCGAAGAAGTCCACCGTATCACCAATGTCCCTTCCATGTAGTTAGGTGGTTAGAATGGCGGTATTGTTTGTATATACTTCATCACCTTTTTTGAAGATTGAAGTAACTTATTTATATCAACACAATTTTTTCGACAAATGATGCAAACATATGAAATGTTTTTCATTATAGCTAGGTAGCTTTTTAAATTCTAATGCAAAACATTTTAGTTTTAAATATTTTTCATACTTAATTGACTGAAAAGAAATTAAATTTTTTATTTTAAAAGTGTATAGTTTTATTTTACTTGTTGAAAATTGTGTCACACTACAATTCGTTGGGAGAAAATCCTCAAATGTTTCATTTTAGTTTTGAAAATACGCATTTTTTACGTTATTTCTTTAATTTCGTCTGTTCTCCTCAGTAAAAAAGTGAATATATTATAACGATCGTTTTTGTTTCGCGAATGTTTCGTTTTAAAGTCGTAAATACAAATACTGTATTTTTTATTTTGTATCAAGTAAAATTATTTCAAAAACTTTTATTTTACAATTTCTTTTAAAAACTTGCTTTTTACCTGTATCATTTTCTTTGTGCTCCGTTTATGCAGCTGGGAACATAACATTTCGCAATATTTCCACCCGTTATCAAAGAAATACTTACAGTGAAAATGCCGAAGATCGGGTCGTTATAACCTAAAGCCTCCATAAAACTGATTGTTCAGATTCGAAATTCTTTGTTATAACTTCTCCATATATGCAGCTAGAAACATGAAATTTCGCAATATTTTCACTAATTACCAACAGAAAGTTTACAGTAAAATTAACAAAAAGCGGGTGACTGTAGCCTATTTATATTCTCCATATAACTGATTGTTCAGATATGGGGTTTTACTGTAAAACTCCTTTATTAGGACTGCTAAAACAGATAAATTTCGTAAGCTATTCTATAAATAATAATACAAAGTCTACTGAGAAAATCGTCAAAATCTATGCTGTATAAACTTTATCTCTTAAACCTCTGATTGTTCAGATACCAGTTATTACGACTCCTTTATGTAGGAGTCTAAACCCATAAAATTGGGTTACTCGTTTACATACCGATCACACAGCAGTGAAAATCACGTAGATTGGTGCTATATAAGGTATATCTTCCATACCTCTGATTGTTTAGATATGGTTTTTCATAAATATATGTATCTCCTCTATCTATGTATTCTGTAAATATATAAATTTTTTCAAATGCAGTAATCTGTTAAACCAAAATTTTCAGATGTTCATGAAAGGTATGAAGCCTTCGGCATAGATGAAGACAGCGCTGCTCTTACTTGTTTTCTATTAAGAAAGCGTCTTGGACCTATTTATTTAATGATTTTGGAGATAGGTTTAAGTAGTAATTTAACTTTTTTAATAATTCTCTAATTTACGTTGCCCTTTTATACAGTTTTTTATTGATAGCAGGTTTTTTCTTGTATTGCGCTTGTTTTAAAATTTTATTTCAATATTTTATGCGGAAATGAATGCGGCATTTGAAAAACATTATTTTTATTTCCATACTAATGGAAATATCTTACTTTTTTCTATTAACATATCACATAAATTATGTACATTGCAAATTTTGTTTCCATTCATTTCCGAAAATATATTGTCTAAAAGTTTAATATTACTTAAAAGTGATTATTTTGGCCTTACCAAATTTCCCTCCTTTTGATCTACCCATGCCCATCCATGATCATCCGAAATTTCGCTAATCAAATTTAGTTTTTTAATTATATATCCAGCGATATATTCCAACGCGTCTTTATATAGTTCGTCAATTTGGTTGTCATTTTCATCACTCGGATTGCATAAATAGTAGTTACTTCACTAAAATCATTTAATTGAACTAAAGGATCTGCATTTTCATACTGTTCGTCAAAATCAATATCAAGCCACTGTGTTGTTGGATCCACTTCAAAATTGAGTGTTGTGCTGAGTATTTCTGTGTTTTTTGCTACAAATAAAAGCAATTAAGGGAAATGATACATATGTATGTAAGTATATCGTAAATACATTAAATTACCAAAAACATATTTCCGTAATCGGTATTTGAACTGAAGAGGGCTGGGGTGATCATTGAGGCCACCAGCATACCTCTTGGCGCCAAAGAAATGCTCTAAACCATGTTGGTTCAAATTATCGGTAAATATTTCTTAATATAATTATGTAATTAATATAATTATGTAAGCCTATAAGTGACGTGTTCGTAATAATAATTCCCTTTTGAAATGGTGCCAAAGTGGACTTCATTGGAATTACTGGGGTTGACATAACCGTGGACATTTCGTTTCAAATATTAAATTGTTTTTCGATTTCAGAGCCAAAAGGTTTCTTGAATGCATTATAGTAAAACTTAGAGTTTAGGCTATCGAACCAATCGTTTACAAGTTGTATGAAATCAGCACAATCGCACGCGCTATTTAAAGTGTATCCATTTGAATAACAGTATTTGAAAAAATTTGAGCAGCTGATTTGACCTTTTGTCGGTTAACGTTGGCTACCGTCAAATGCTCTTCGGATAACTTCTGCACAATTGAAAGATCGGATTTCGATGTTTGGTTCAGAAGTTGTTTAAGTGTTTGTACACTAATAATTTTGTTATTGTACACAAGTCCACTGTCAATAAGTGATTTCTGATCAGCTTCAGTTCAGTAGATGAGGAACATCTGCGAACACGTATATCCTTCCTCCATCGTTGGCTGGATTGTGGAACCAAGTATTGGCTATATATAGATAATTATATTTACAAATATGCAAGTACACATATAAATAAAAATAAACACCTACTAGTTGAAATCCTCAATTCTCGCCAAAGACCCTGATTTGAGGGAGCCATATCCGAAACGATTACAACAACGGTGAAATTTATGTCGTGCAGTTTCAAAATTATTTCACTAAGAATTTTTTCAGTTACTTTCGTGTCGAAGGCATAAAATATTGGTTGCTTCCATCGCCCATTCAATGCACGAGCCATAATTACTTGAACGTAATTACACGGCTCCTCGACGACCTGACTAAAAGGATCGAGTTCGAAACAGCTCGAGACTTTCATTTCATCGAAGGATAGAACACATATTTTGTCTTCAAAGTCAAGTCCAGAATTTTTCATCAATAGAATGATGTTTTGAAGACAACCTTCTTGCAGTGGTACTGTTCGAACCCAGTTATTGAGAGTTGATAGACATGGGAGTGGAAATCCTCTTTTCAAGGGGTGTCTATACGCTTTAGGGCCTGCAGCGTTTATTGTTAGGGCTGAGCTTATATCCTCACTATCCCAATGAATATATTTTCTGGTCTTTAGTTTTCTTATTTGGCCATGAGTAAATATAAGATTAATGCTCCTTTCGAGTTTTTTAAGATCTTCTATTTCCCGCAATAGGACTTTATTTTGTGGTTCTGAGTTTTCATTCGGACTAAAAGCATATTACTAAAATAGTAGTACATGTTCATGTAAACCTATCTTACTCTGTTTTAGTTTGAGCATGGGTTTTTAGTTCCTGGCCTGAATGCTTATTTTGAATGTGGGAAATAAATTTGACCCACGACCAAAGCAAAAACGTTTCTCCACAGAATCCACACCGCAACGAAAATATTTACCTGTCGCTTGAAACTTGAACATATCCGCAGCTTGTATCTTGAGCCCTAAGTATGTAAACATATATGTAAGTAAATATAACATTAAATTTTTCTAAGAGCTGCATATAGGCTCTGAAATTGTACAGGTTTAAATAACAACTTGTGTTCCCATTAGGGGTCTCCCATTTTGAAATGTGATTGATAAGGTCTTTTCCAAAAGTAAACTCCCATTATTCCACTTACTGATTCTCAAAGCTTTGCTCAGTATCCTGTGTGGCTTGTGTTGGAACTGCATCAGGACATAGGCGTTTACGCTTCACGCCTGACAGAAAAATCAGCCGATTTAAAACGTTTTTCACAGATATGCGCTGTGACTGGCAATTGTGTTCCACAAGCGAATTCCCACTGTTTTTTTGAAAATTCATCCCGCGGGACACTAAAACCGAGTCAGCGCATTTAGCACTTTTGCACAAAAAACACGAATTGCGTGGCATTTGGGTTTTCAATTGATTCTATTTTATGAAAATTGAAAATATTTTTCACAAGAAAATTGTAAATATGAATTTTATTTGGTTTTTTTGTGGGTTAACGCAAATTACACGTTGTGAACAAATATCAACCGATACAATCAAAAATTTCAAAATTTCAATTTCAATTTTCAAATAAGCATATTTACATTTTTTGTTTTGCCTATCTGGATTACTGTATACTGTGATTAAAAGAAAAACATATTGCTTCAGTGAAAACTATATCAATCAGTTTCAGTTGAAGAAAATTCTTCTGAATTTTGTTGCTTTTATTTTGTATTAGACTGGCAATTTCGTACAAAGCTACAATGAATTTTTCTTACTCAAATTTCCTAGCGCATGTAGATGCATTCTGCATCAAAATGAAAATTAAAAAAAAAATGTCGCTTACGTTATTCTGGCGGTTAGGGTTCGATATGCTGCGTGCGCATAATAAAAAAATTTACCCGCCCTATCGTATGTATGTACATATACATATACATATATGTATCTTGTTTTTCAATGCTAATTAATAAATTGCGGAAATTGCAGAGTTGCTCTTGTTTTTAAAGGAGGGATGTATGCTCTAATGTTAATACAGTTTAAATTTTCTATAAATTTAATAAAACAAATACTATAAGTACAACTTTTTCTCTTTACTTTTATATTTCCATAGCAACTTCGGCTTTTATAATCATTAAAGTCAAAAGACCACAACGCGATGAACTATACCAAATAAAGCGAAGGTGATAATTACGACAATGTGATAATGGCATTTAATAAAAGCGTATAATGAAAGAAATAAAAACAAGCCACTAACAGAGTATCGGAAGTGAGTTTAAAGAGAATAGCATAGTGAAGAGAGCGTACTTTGTGGAAAGAAAAGGAATGTGAGAGGCGCATTCACGGTTAGAACCAGTGATGGAAAAGTAGGCACAAAAGTAGGCACAAAAGTGCCAGTTTTGGCACTTTCATTCTCAGAGGAGCTTTTGGCCCAATTCATCCTGTTTTGGCACAATCATAAATTAAGGAAACCTTAGCATAATATGCCAATATATAACGAAAAATCACATACTACATTATAGATTAAAAAATTGCAAAAAGTGGAAATTAAATGCACAAAAAAAAATATAAATAAGGGTCATGAGAAATATAGAAATTCCATTGTGAATACGCAGCACGAAAAAGTAAGTTTCCGCAACAACAAACTTTTAATTCAAAAGTTTTAGAAATATTCTTAGTTTGCAGTTTTATAGTCCATTAAATTAAAGTGCAACTTTCTGCAAAATTCCGTTGGTTTGTAATAATTTTTTTGCTGGCGGTGTCATACATTTTCATCCATTTAAAAAACTTTGGAACAAACTTTACATACATATGTATATGGAGAAAATGCGTAAAATCGTAAGTTTGAAATCTCTAAAAGTATTGAATAAAAAGTTTGTTGTCGCGAAAACCTGCTGGATTTTTATAATTTTTGTACAAGTTTGAAATGTCGATTTATGTACAAACAGTGCCGGACATAAGTTTTGGCACAGCAGATGATATCAACTTAAATGTCCGAATTCGGGTCAAAATAGTGCAAAATTTTATTATTTTATATTCAGTGCATATTTATGTATGCATAGAAATAGCATATTTTACAAAAACTTATTACTAAACGTGTTAAATAAGGCAAGTTCCTTAATAAAACTAAAAAAAAACAGTTTTCATGGTGACAAAAGTATTGGCACACCTTTGTTCCTTCTGGATATATTAAAGATTTTGCTGATCTGGCAGCTCAATTTGACAAAACATGCATGTTATAATATTCAGTTATTTAATTGAATTGTGTTTTTTGTGTCCATCGAAACGAATTTTGAGTAAGATTTATTTTACTGTTAAATCTTAAATGTGCCAATACTTGTGTCACCATGAAAAACGTTTTTTTTTTTTGTTTTCTTATGGAACTTTCCTTAGGTAACACGTTTAACTTTAGGTTCTAGTAAAATATGCAATCCCCATGCATAAATAATTATGCTCTGAATATAAAAAAAAAATAAAGTTTTGCATTATTTTAACCCGAATTTGGACATTTATGTTGATTCATCTGCTGTGTCAAAACTTATGTCCGGCACTGTATATCGTGTTTGTTAAATTATGAGTTATAGGTAGATATATGTGTGAACACATCAGAATAGCTATATTTCGGAGTATTTCCCCTTCCTAATTAGAATACTGTGTTATTTTGCTAGGGATTTATGTACAGCGCGGCGACGAATAACTATCCCGGGTTTTTTTGAGAAATAAAAAAGTCCTTTATAGATTTTGCGAAAAAAGTATTTTGTTGTTAATTTTTCACAGATTTGACTTTAGTTGTAATAATTAGGTTTTAAATTTGAATCCTTATTTACATTTGCCAGCGGTGTAAACTTTGAGAGAAAAGTTCATTTGGCACACAAGCCTTTTTCAGGTGTATTTTTTCTTAGGCTTTGTATAAAAAAAGACAAAAAAGACGTTGGTCGAATGAATGGCCGTCCCAGTCACCAGTTCCGTGCGATTTATGGGTCCCTTATGTTGGACAGGTTACAGAAGATATGGAATAAATTAACTGACGAAGACCTGCATGCCGCTTGCGCTATTCTCTCAAAGTGTTTACAGCTGATATACCCAAATAAAGGTTAACATTCAAAAACTAATTAATAAAATTAAAGTGAAATCTGTGGAAAATTAACAATCAAATCCTTTTTTCGCAAAATCTATAAAGAACCCTTTTATTTTAGAAAAAACCTGGGTAACAGTTATTCGTCGCAACCCTTTATATATGTATGTCTAATCCTTCATCAGAGGTATTTACTGCAATAACTTGGTTAATTAATAAATATTATAATGAAAGAATGTTTAGAACATTCTACGATCGTGTATATAAAAAAAATTCTGCGTTAATCCGCTTTTCAGACGAACGAGATAGATACAGACAAACATATACAAAAATGCTCAGAACGAAAAGAGAAATCGGTTAAGCCTTGACTGTCTGTCCGTTCGTCTGTGCACACGATAACTCTATTAAAAATATGTTAACGAAACTTGTGTTCCTTTTGATTCAAAGACGGATGATATTGAAAATGGGCAACATCGGGAATAACCACGCCTACCACACATATTACGGGAGATGGCGGAAATACATAAACTGCCACATTTTAGTAACTACTGAAGCCTATCTGAACTTTTTTTCCATGTGGTTATTGTTGTTTTTCCTACACATTGAAAGAAAGTTTTGAACTGAAACGATGAATCCGCCATTCCCACATCCCATATAGCGGTAATTTAGAGAAATACGAAATCTGCGATAAATCAGTAACTACTGAAACTAGTTTATTCAAAATTGATGTATGCAAGACACCAGATGATGAAAAACAACTTTTTGATTAAAAAGTTACGACCACGATGTCTTTGACAGAGTTACTAGTTTTTAACCGTAAAGCGTTCCCGTAAGTATGGTTTTTCGCCCTTTCTCTAAAAGCAATTTTAATATGATAAAGTGTCAAACTATCAGCTGTTCTGTTGTCAAAGCAAATTGAAAGTTGAGTAAACAAAAACAAAAACTAGGCGCCGAAAATAATTTTAAAATAAATATAATAAAATAATAATAATAATATAATAATAAAAATTTTAATTTTTAGGCGCTAACGTCAACGCCAACACAACGCAGAAGTTGTATGTGGACGGGCCTTAAGAGTACAGGACATCTTAGCCCATTATTGATCATGCATTAACCCATGTCTGTGTAATGACTTATGTTAAGTTAATTTGATTTTATTACTATGCAAATTATGAATAATTTAACCCATTCACGACTTTGACCTAACGAATTGATGACCATATTTTAACCCATTAGTGACCGATTTTGTATGTACAGACTCTTTCCCAGCTAATTTTACTAAGGATAGGAAAGTTTATGTTAAAATATAATCAGGAAGAACAAGTCCTAAAAAATAAATATTAAAATTAAATAAAAATGAATATGTGATTGTCGCATAGTTAGGCTAAGCACTATTAAAAGGATTTTAGGTATGCAGTTTTGTAACTGATTTAATTTTAGTACATTCCCAAAAATGAACGGTATTTTCTAGTTACTTCAAATTGGCACTTTTATGTACTGAAATTGAACGGGCCACAAAAATACGTACTCAAAATCAATTTCCAATATATAATTAAAAACATCGGTGAAGGATTAACCATATTTTTATAAAAAAAAATAATAATAATAATTCAAATGAAATAATAGTAAAAAAATTGTCAAAACTTTTCAATATGTGTGTGTCTTATAATTAAGATAAGGACTATATAATGAAAAGTGTGACACTTATTCCTCGCAGTCGGAATCTAAGTCTCATCCAAGCCCCGTTAAACTAATATTATTCGCTTCAACTTCAACTGTTTAACTCCATTACTTCGCCAAAAAAAAAGATCTCTGGTTTGAGAACACTGGCAACAAGCGCGAGCAAGTAATCAGAGGATCTGGTGAAACTAAAAACCTATAAAAACGTCTTGTAAATTGTCGGTGCGACTCGTTTTTGTACTATAGATCTTTCTAAAGTTTTTAAAGTCCTTGTTAGAACTACTTCCGCTTTTTATTCATTGATCGGCCTTAAAATAATAAATAGTTAAGTTCGAAATGAAACAGAATCAAACTTAGCTAGAAGTATACGTTTTTGTGTTTAATTAAAATCAAATTGAAATTTTAAAACCAATTTATTTAAAATGCGCAAAGCGATTTTGGTTTTGAACTTGGATTCCTAATAACGAAGGAACATACTTTATTCCAGTACTGTCAAATTTAAAAGCGCTTTGCGCATTAAAAACAAAAAATATTTTGAAAATTACACTTGAATAAAATGAACGTTCGTTTAGTTCTTTTCAAGTATAATTTTTTTAAAACAGCCAATTCCAAAAAACACACGCCAAAAAAATAAATAAACTTCATTTTAAGTAATGAAAAAACTAAAATAACGAAATATAATACCGCTTTCTTACAGAAACAATTTGAATTGCTCATTTGACTTTCTCAGTTTTGAATAACAAAAATATTATTCAAATTTGATAACTTTGGACACGCATATCTCCCAGCCAAAAAACGATAGAAAGTTGAAAGCTCACCCCCAAATGTAGAATTTAATGAGGATTAAAGCTTCGTTTTTATTTTTCCATAAAAGGCGTTTTTTTTTTTAATTGAGTTTAGAGCATGCTTGGAACCAATGTGCGACGCTTACATGTTAAGTTTTTGGGTCAAAATTTAAAAAATAACATAGGCCATCAAAAACGAAAAAAATTTGGTGAGACAAATGTTAAAGCTATTTTTGATAGCCTTTATTGTGCTGATTACAAACGTAAACGCAAAACGAGATTAAATTGCCAAAAATTCGCATTTTTGCAAATTTGAGAAGCTCTAGCAAAGAAACGAAAGGTAATAGAACCTTCTACTTAGGCTTAAATTAAATCTAGAACTCTCGACTACTATACCTGACACCTTGATGCTATGGTCACTTATAGTCATTTATTGAACAGACTCCTACCTTGCCAACCAAAAATCCATTACCTATTAAGAGCCGTTTATTTTGAAAGTGGCATAAGTCGATTCACACCTGTTGTGCTTAAGGAACTGAGTATCTGAACACGTCGATTATTCGTTCAACTTCCTCGACCAAAGGTAAGAGATTTGGTCGTTAGGTTCTGACGACAAAGCGATTTACAGATGCATTCGGTTACAAGTAGCCGGTCATTTAAGCACAAGAGGTACGCAGTGACTTATGCCACTTTCAAAATAAACAGCTCATATGTAGGAACATATTTCATTTTCCATGCAAAGCCAAAGTTGTTTCTATACACATTCATATGCATGCCCGCAGAATGCATTAGGTCGCCCTAAACCTTTTCCTACATTGATACCTCCCTGACGGTGGTTGCCTCTGTGTGTGTGCCACGTAACAATACAAATGTGTGGGCGCGCTCACCTGAGTTGGCGACGCGCTCTGCGCTCACTTGTTCATTTGCTTGAAATGCCGCTGCTCTACTTTGCGCTCTTTCAATGACTCTCTTGAACGCTGCGTGTTTGCAAATGGGCTTTGTAAGCGCGGGGTTGCCATATACGCTTTTTTTTTTTTTGGGCAAAAAGTATACCAAAATGTGAAAAAATTACCAAAATAAGTTATAGATTTATTTAATTATTCAAACAGGGAGTAAAATTATCTAACTATTCACGCCTCGGAAAAAAACTCTCTGAATTATGGGAGACCAATTTCGAACTTCAAATTAAATGTTTTGCACACATTATTTCAATATAAAATATATTATTTTCGCTTTCAAGATATCTAGTTTTCTTCCAAACTTGTTTTTACTTTAGCCCCTTGTTCAGGGTTATCCCTAAAAACCCCTCCTTTTGCGATATCCAAAATTCCTGTGGGACATTAGTCAAATTGACATTCTTTCTTTTGGTGAGGAGAACGAAGATGGCCCCTAGTGGGTTTTTAGCAATGCTACATTTCGGCAAAAATGGCAACCTTGGGTAAACGTCATGAATTTACCGTTCAGTCAGCCATGCTTACTCAGCCACTTTATATACTTGTTGTATACGTTTGCTACTGCGTCTGCCCGCAGATATATTCGCCGTAAAATAAACAGCAACAAAACCAGCCAAAAGAAAACCAAAATCAAAACTCAAGCCAAAATACTCGCGTACAAGCAACTCGGAAGTCAGTCTCAATTGGACACTGTGCATAGTAAATATTTCTCGTGAAATCGATCTGCGGCTTCGCGTTTCGTGGTGTTGTGTTTTTCTTGTTTAATTGATAAAAGAAATAAATAAATACCGAATCACGCGAGTGTGAATATTGTGTACATATTTGTGTGGGCAATTTAAAGAGTTAATAAAAACAGACAAAAACCTTTCGAAAAGTGGCTAAACATTTGGATTGAAGGCCGGCTTGGATTTTTTCTCGGAGTTTAAGGTAAGTGTAATACTTTTTTCATTGAATTTAAGAGAAGTACATGTCTGGTAGTAAGTATAAATGTAGGTATGCATATCAGACGGCCATATTTATTGCATTTATTACACCACAAACAATTCACAACGTCCAATCGTTTTTTTTTTCTTATTTGCAACGCTTGAAAATTGTTATTCGCTTGTTTGTTGTTCGTTCGGCGTTCGTTTTTATGCTTTCCTTTGTTGCTTGTGTTTTTGCTACATTTCTTGCTGTCTCTGCTCTTGCCCTTTTCCCCTTAACCCACTCATGCACACATACACGCACGCTCTCTTATTCCAACACCACTTTGTACAGCAGCAGTGTTGCCAAACATGGACTTTTCCTACCAAAACTGGTAGGTTTTTTCCATTTGGTAGGTTGGTAGGCTTGATTGGAATTTGGTAGTTTCGGTGACAATGAGTAATAGTTAGTTGCGAGAAATAGAAAATATGTATCCCCAAATATTTTAGCAACATTTTTTTACACGAATATTTCACCGGTGTATTCGTATAACGGCGACCGCTAACATGTAAATTACCTGAATCCTAAGTACATACGTATACTCTTATTATTGCCAATATACAATATAAACATCCATATATATACTTTATGGCGTTCTTGGACCAAGATTCCAGGAAAGTCTGCCAATGGGATCGTACTCAACCATATTCCAAGCGGAGGTCAGAATAAATATGGGTACTGTTTAGTAAGTGGCCCACCTATTTCGGGGTATTGCGTCCAAAGGGGTGACCCGATCCAAATTGCACACACTTGTAGCCAAGGGTCTACCCATTATTTTAACATCCACTATTCTAATTTTTGGTTACTAATTTATTTACAAATTGGGTTTGAAATATGCCCTTTTTTGTAAAATTTGGAAATTAGCGTACATTTATCACTCCTATTCTCCTTAAAGCAGCCACTTCACCAATTCATTTTTGTATTCCCCTTCACTTTACACTTTACTCGATTAGTTATAACTTGATTTACGACTTTAATATTAACCAATTAATCACAATTCATTAAACAAAAACACCTTCAAAATCATGCGTCTGACTTTGGTTGCACATGCAAATTAAATGACGGAGTTCAGCTGTCAAACTCCGAAATATGCAAAAGAATGAGAGACAAAAGAAGATAGGATATAACCCAGTAAGCATTAAAAATATACAAAGGTGTTCTCTGCAAAAGGTGTTTAGCTCCTTTTCTTCGCAAAACAGAAAGGAGAATTCTACTGCCTGAGGGTTATACTCCCTAAGTGCGGCCGAAGGCCGCCTACGCAGAAAGGTGTTCTCTGCAAAAGGTGTTCAGCCCCCTTTCTTTGGCAACACAGAAGAGAATTCTACGTAGTGAGGGTTATAATCCCTAAGTGCGGCCGAAGGCCGCCTACGCAATAAGAAGTTCTGCGCTAAAATACTATCATATTACTAAGACTACAACATTTCTATCTGTCGCTTTTTTCTTAATTTCACAATATTTTTAGTTAAATTTTTTTTTAGTTTATTTTTTTTTCAAATCGCCTGATAACCAACTTGGGATAATTTCTTTTATTTAAAAATCCCACGGTTCTCATTAGTTGGGTTATATTCCACTTCAAACTGCCAGTTTGCCTCGGAAAATGCCGTTTTTACCCCATTTTCAAACGGTTCCCTAGGGGTCTGTGGGAGGTCCCCAAGGGGGGTGGGGCTTTTCGTAAAGTGGCGACTGTCCCCTTTCGAATGAGGGGGGTTTGGGGGGCCACGCCCCCTCCCCCTCCGCCCCCCACCCGAAAAACGATGGGCCAATAACTAAACATTTCCCATAAATATTATGTCGGATTGCCAACTTTTGTGATGGGTTCCGGGACATAAAGGGTTTGAAGGCAACGAAAATGCTGACTGCCTCGCAAAGCGTGGAGCTCAAATGCGCTTGCATGGTCCCAAGCTAATCTGCGGTACATCTAAAGGATACACTGAAGAACTACTTAGGAGCTTGCTGGGAATAACCTCAGATTTCTGTCCACTGACGGAAGCCAAAGGAAATAAGACAATCAAAGAGATTCATAACTCCTTCCAGGAGGAACTCCGATAGACTCCTTTAACTTAGAATTCTGGTTACCTGACAGCACACTGCAAGTTAACGTACCATTTGAATTAAATTGGTCTTTCTGTAGAGACGCACTGTATGTTTTGTGGGCTGGTGGAGGAAACCCAGAGTATTTTCTATGTTCCTACCGACGAAGCATGAATCGTAGATTGATACACCTTGGAGAACGACTGTCTTCCCCATCTAAAATTCGGAACATGTCTCCATCCAAAGTGCTTAGCTTTTTAAATAGTCTAAGGTTGGAGAGTCTACAATTAGGGTTTAGCACAATAGATCTTCTTAGGTCGCAGCGCGAGTATTTCCGATGTAATAATAATCATAACAACAATATCATCACTAGACACGAATAAAGAAGCCCGCGTGTAATTATTCCCGCGCAATTATAGGATATGACGTGTAATTTTCGATACGATTCCACTCTCGAAAAACGACTTGCTTTCGACACGACTCTCGCAATGAGGGTGTATATTTTTAATAAACTTGAAAATAAATATATTAAAAACTCAAAAAATTGTTTGGTAGGTTTTGGTTGGTTATGGTAGGAAATTTTGGTAGGAAAAAAAACTTGTCTGTGGCAACACTGTACAACAGCTCGATTTTGGGAACATCTCTCAGTGTTGCCACTACACCGTTTGCGAAAATCCGCAAAAAAGTTTTCTAATTGGAACTAAATTACTCCAGAATACGAAGGCATACATACATAAGCAAATCACCGATATTGTTAAAAATGTTCAAAAAGTACAAGATTGCTACTAACCGACGCGTTTTGGTCACGGGGGCCCATTTTTTAAGCTCATTGTGGAACAATTGTTAATCTAATAAGGGACGAAATGTTGAAATAACATTTTTTTCCTCAAAAGAGTTAAAAAAATAAAATTGCTCAAAATTCACAAATGTGATCGAAATAGTTTGCAAATAGTTTTATTGTATCCTGATACATATGTACAAATGTATATGTTTTCTTAGCATAGCCATTAGTTTCGTTGAAAATTCAACGAAATATTCAGACTTTAAGAGAATAATTTAGTGAAAAACCATACTTTTTAGGCAAAATTTTAATTTGACAATTTTGTATGGGGTCATGACAAAAAACTGTTAACACCTTTGAATTCGGCGTACTCAAATCAAGTCACCAATAAAAAAATCTCGACATGCTAGAAAAAAACCAAAAATGTATTACATTAAAATACCTAGATATAAAAAAAGTTACATACTTATTGGAAGGGGAAAAATTTAATTTCGCAGGCTTGTGTAATAAATGCGTACTACCTATATCAGTCGCTTCCGAGCTGTCATCGTTGCTTGTACAGTTCAAGAGGAGTCTCCCAAACACGTAAGTTTTTTCTTAAGGTCGGTTTTCAATTAGATTTTAAAATTATCTGATTTGCGAAAATTTGTTTGAATGGCCGAATTTCAGACTTTGTATACAAATAAGATAAATTTCAACAAAACTTCATAAAATTTTCACACCTTAAATTTTAAAAATAATTTTTAGAAACAATTTGGGGTTAACTTTTTATAGTTTATTAAATTTTCATATCGCACGTTTTATAATATCTGTGGTCATAAGCAATAACCGCCTAACTCGACTTAAGAAAGAATTGAGTTATATATGCTACGGTTTTCTCTAACTCCTATTCTATGTCTATATGAAACTCCCATCTCGTTATCTAAGCTATATAAAAAGTTGTAGATGAAAATACTTTGGTTCCCTCATGAGGTTAACATTACAATTAGTGGTCTAAAACTATCGATAGTAGACACTATCGATAGTATGCGATAGTTGTATAGAAACCATCGATAACTATCGATAGTTTTCGATAGTTCTTTAAACTTACAATTTCTTACAAAATTAAAATATTTCTTAAAAAATATTTAATATTTTAAGAAAACATCTACCATCGCTGATCGCAACTCATCAGTTGAAGCTTTTATTTAACGAAAAATTTCACATCTTCGCACATTTTCACATTTTTCGTCTTTGCGATTGTCAAAATTTTCTATTCATTTGTCAAAAATTTCAATAGCCTCATAGCTACTGAAATTTTATTCACCTCCTAGTTGTCAAAAGTTTACTCGCCGCGAACTTTGTTACCGATTCACACACGCTCTTTATTCAATATCAAATATTTTATCATTCAATATCAGTCATTTTACTTCATTCAATATCCGATATTTACCTATTTCAGTTCTTTTCACGAAACTATCCATACTTTCTGTTATCAAAACACCCGCTGAAACAGGAAAGTGCTGGTAAATGTACGCTGCCGAAATATCTTTTATTAAAAGGCGCTTTATCAAATGTGCATTTAAAGTGACAATAAGCGATAAAACAATAATGTAAGAAAAACCAAAATTATCGATAGTATTGAGAACTATCGATTGTGGTACGATAGTGCCATCGATATTTTCAGATCGCTAATTACAATCCTAATCCTAAGCGTTTTTTCTCGAATTCAGGTTTTTCGACTTAAGCGATTATTGGTTATGACCACAGATATATAGAATTATTTCAAAATTTAAATTTTGTAGGAAAACGCAATCAAAGTTTGATCAATTCATACAGTTAGTATACCAAAACACAGATGAAAATGCATATATCTTCGCCATTTTAGGGAAGTTTACCCATCTGTTAGGCTGATCATATGTATGTATTCTACTTATCAAGCTTATTAATTGTATGATGAAATCTCCAAAAACGTAAATTTTGAATTACATCTCTATATTTTTAAACGTGCGATATAATAAAGTACAAGTCTGAAGTAGCGTTGCTTTTTGGAATTTTTGTTGCCTGTTTTACGTTTTTTTTTATACATAGTGTGTTCGACACATTTTTGTATGGAGAAAATCATTAACAATAAAAAATCGTCTATGAAATCTAATTAAAAACTCGAAGTTCTAATGAAACTTTGTGGAATTTTCCAAATTTTTGTTCAAAGATTGAAATTCGAGCTTACATGGCTTTTATTTTTTTGTCAAACAAGAGAAAATAGCAAACCTTGTAAAAATGCCCCGTGCCTATTTAAGTTTTCGACATTGTAAAATATTCTTGAAAGCTAAGTTTTCCCATAAAAAATACACACTTGGGTGATTTATAAAAATACTAAGGTCATCGAAAAATTAGAGCTTGAAACCTCTTCGTGTTTTTATATACTGAAATATATAACATTTTTATTGCAGTTTTGGTTAACATTTTTATCAGAGACCCAAACTAATCCTTATCTTGATATTTGAAATCAAAAACGTCCCATGTACTGCCGATTTCACGAAATTAAACGCAAATATCTCTGAGCTCGATTATTGGAATTTGATTTGCTAACATCTGGCAACCCTTTTAAAAAACTAAAACCACGTAAAAGCAAAGCCCTTTAATTTGCCACCTAATTTTTGAAAATTGAATAAACGATATAGACAGTGGACTTCTACCACATGGTGGTAGATCTGCCACTTTTTTGAGCATCTACCACACCACCATTTTTGAGCATCTACCACCACACAAGGTCTGAAATCTACCAAATATTCGCGTTTTTGAGTACCTAGTTTTATTTTTGCTCGACATAATTTCCTTCTGAAATTTCTCAAGTAAAAGTAAACAAAGCCGAATGGTAAATATATGATTTATAAAAATAATTAACGGCGAAAATTAAAAAAATAACGGCGATTTTTGTGAAAGTATTAGCAAATTTCAGTGCATCTAAAGTTTCTGAGGCGTTGTTTACATTTACTTGAGGATTGTCAAAATCGGCAAATCCCAAGTAGCGGTTTCTGTAGCGTGCCGCATTTGTTCGCTACAGCGTGATGTGATAAAAAGAAACGCTGGCAGCACTCCGCAAGGTTCCAAAAAAATTTATGTTCGAAAAATATCTTGATATGGAGGGAACCGCTTTACATTGTCAAGGAAAAAAATTGCGAAAAGTCAACGCAATTTTTAGCAACTTCAATCTAACACTTTGTTATACTAAAATTAATTTGTTTTAGAGTCTAATTAAAAAGTTTGCAATTTAGGTGAAACCTTACAGAATTTCTTGAATTTTTGTACAAAGTTTGATCCAAGACCTGAGATCTACCACACTGTTTTGAAATCTACCACATTTTTTTTTCCAGATTCTACCACACAGAATTTTTAAGTCCGATCACTGGATACAGATTCGATGACATTAACAATCATGGCGTTAAATCTTCGAACTCAATTAAGAAGTTTCATTTCAATAAAAGTCCCATATAATTATTAAGAGAAGACGTAAATCATTTCCGTCGTGAAATAAATGAGAAGACGAAAACAATTTACATATTAAAATAATCGTACATTAATTAAATTAATATTTTAAGTTTATTTATTCATAAATAGTCTTTCATTAATGTCTTGAAAAAAAAATTCTGCTTAGGATGGTTTGATCTACTGATACTTTCATAAAATTTTCATTGCGAAATTGTTTTGTATTGCGCCAAACACGATGTCTAATTATTTCGATAATATTGTCTACTCTTTTGAAAAGACTTAAAATATTTTGCATACATATTTTCAACGCGGCATAAGTTAGTCCATTAATTATTTAACTTATCGTTAGTTTGGACACTTCTTTGCTTGCCGGACCCGCTCTTTCTTTAAAGTTAGGGTCCAATTTAAAAATTGTCGCTTATCTTTCATCCTTTACTACTTATATGTCCTCGTTTTGCCTCTTGTTCCTTATTCTTTAAGAATTAATGTAAAAATATAAACGAAATTGCTTTTGATCCTAATTTATTTAAGAATTTCATAGTTCCTTATAGCATTATTAATTAAAAAGCCTAATAAATGACATTATACCAGGTTTCGATTTATAAAGCATTTAAAGGTTTTTTTTATTATTTTTGAATTTGGGTGCACAATACAAATTCCAAATCTTCAATCTTTTGCTTGTCGATTTTTACGAAAAATTTTAAAGTTATATCAATTCTGTAGAAAAATAAATCAACATGCCAATAAGTTTGAACTAAAAATTCCTCACAAAATCCTCAAGAGTATTCAAAACCAGAGTGTCCAGATTGCTTCAAAATAAAAGAGCCATTTCTGAAAAAAATCGCAATTTTTTCATAAAACTCATGAAATTGGCTTAAAAAATCATTTATTTTGAAAATGGGATCTTGTTATAACATAGTTTTTAAAACCAAAAACGAATGTAATGCCTTCAGGGTAATTATAAATAACACAAATCACTTAGGTTTTTGATAGTGATGTACGAACAATTTTCTTTAAAAATGTTCATACTTTTAAAAAATATTTGTATTAACACATTTTGCAATAGAACTGCGCAATTAATAAATTTATCATAACTCATATTAATTGATTAATCGCACAACCCGTTTTAAGCGCTCGGCGCCAAAAATAAAACAAAAGCCATAATACGGCGAGATCAGCTATTTCCACAAATGAAATTGCAAATTTCACATTCAGCGGGAGTTGTCACAAATGGTGGTTTAATATTGGAAAATGTTCGATATGCTACAACAAAATCGATAACAATAAAAAGTGCTGCCAAATCAAAATTAAAGCTCTAACTCCATAACCTATTTATCACGTGTTTCGACACATTTACATGATAGAGCACAAAAAATTGAATTCAAGGGAAAAAATTGACCAAAATCGCCAAAGGCGATTTCCTAAACTTTTACGCGCAAATATCCAAAACAAAAATCGCCAAATTGGCGCTAAATCGGCCAATCTGGACACTCTGTTCAAAACTTCTCTTGTTTTGAAGGATTTCTGAGAAAGTGGCCACTCTACCGACTGTGCCCAGTGTATTTGTCGCTCTTTCACGTTTTCCATGCGCGCGGCGAATTCATCTCTGTATTTTCTCCACTTTGCGCGCGCCATAGTTAGACTCGTATGCATGAAAATATATACATACATATGTATGTATTTACAATAAATTTATATACGTTCATTTGTGTACACGGTTGCCACATATTAAAAAAATAACCAACCAAAATCTGAAAATACAACGAAATTAAAAAAAAAAAATTGGTTTTCACGTATCTATTCCAAGAATAAAAATTTATTACAAAAAACATAACTTATTGAAAAACTTGTGCGTTCAATCACAGACATATGTATTTACTTTTTATATATATTTGATATGCACGTCGTAAAACCTTAAACTTAAAATTTTTTATGTAAAGTAATGATGGTTTTAGAGGATTTCTAACTAAACCGAAATGTTTTTAAACTGATAAAAAATATATAATTATACCCCCATTAAACCATTTTAACCGCTATTTTACATAAACAATTGTTAATCCTCTAATAAAATATAGGAATTTAAAAAGATAATTTCATTTTTGGCATTCAGTGCGCAATAATACCTTTTGTAAAGAAAAAGTTTGCTAATTTCTAATTAAAAAAATAAAACGACCAAATCAGAGAAAAAAAGTATAGTTTAAAAAACTAAAACCTCGCTATTATAATTTCCATTCGTACTGTCATCAGGTATGTAACTTGAGAATAAAATTGCTGCATCTTTTAGGCGCATCAATATTACATAGTTACATCCCGAGCTAATAAAAGGGAGGTAATAAAAACTACGAAACAACCAAATTCGAAAAAATAAAAGAAAAACAACCAAGTTTGACAGTGGCAACCGTGTTTGTGTGCACGTACATATGCAGCCTTTCCGGCAGTGAGCAGCCTCAACAATTGTAATTACAATTACAACAATTTGTACGCGCAAGCAGTTAAAGCACGACGACGACGACTTCTCCAATTGCTCGTGTACTTACACTACTTGCGCTATTGCTGTTGCTACTTTCCTCGTTGTTGTTGTTGCTGCCGCTACTGGCCAATTTTGTTGTAACTTATGTATCTACTTCTTATATTAGTTTGTTTGTATGTAGATAGGTACATATGTAGTACGTATGTTTCTATGTTTGTTCATCGGCCATGCTGAGTACTCGCCATGCTATGCTGTTTGCGAGTCGCGACTTTGCAGCAGCAGCAACATTTTGCCGCTCGGCACGCTATGTATGTAGCTAAAATTTTCAATTGAGGAAAAGGCAAAAACAATTACAGTGGCAAGTGGATCGGTACTCGTAGCAGTGAGAAACGTATGTATGTGCCTCCCCCTGCCCAACTATAGCACAGTGTTGCGTTTTGGACAGCAGATACGTTAAAATTTTTGCAAAAGAAGTTGAGGCATATTCATAGTCAAAATAAAGTCGACTCTAAACTCAAAACAAGTACCAGGGACCATAAATAACTGTTATTTCGAGTTAACAAATTGACAACGTTGGCCGAATTCTAAAATTTAACGAAAACGTTGTTTCATAACAGTTATTAAATGAGAAATATTTTTTGTTTCGCCGGTAAGAGTTTTATTTTGTACATTGCTTGATAACAGTTATTGCCCAACGTTTGTTTTTACGTTCCTTGATAACTGTTATTGCCCAACGTTTATTTTTACGTTGTCTGATAAGAGTTATTTCACTCTCTCACTTTTATTTGCATCATATTTATCTTATTCTCCATATCCATCTCCATAAATATCCTTATCTTACAACGTTATCAGACAACGTAAAAAATTAACGTTGGAAAATAATTGTTATCAACGAAATAAAAACATATTTCTCATCAAATAACTGTTTTGAAAAAAAAACGTTTTTGCGATAAAACTTGTAACTGTCCCTGATAAGTACAACATTAACGCTTAACCACGTTTTCACTTTAGACTTAATGCGAATGTTTTAAATGAATTTTAATCTTTGGTGTGGAGACTTATAGTAGAATTTAAAGACAAATATTTTTGTAAAGCATTATAATCCGTTATATCGCTGTTTTATGTAAATATACTTTTTTTTTAAGACCCACTTTTTGTGGAGTTAGAGGATTATAATGTTCCATAGAAATGTTCTCTAAAATATTAGGATGACATGTTTACCACAACGATTTCTCATAGGAATGTACAAAAGGAGGGAAAACTTTGACCTACATACATATGCACGTATTCGTTCTCAGGTCCTCTCTGTCATAGTCCTTGTCAGAACATTGTTAATTTTTATGTGTTGTATTACGGGTGATGAAGAATGGATCAAATATAGCAATAACATGCGACAAATGTGACCGTACAAAAATATTAAAGCTACACAAACAGTGCCAAACGGTGGGATTTGAAGGAAATTTTCCGCTATATAGAGTTCTGCAGCCTAGTCAAACGACTAATCAATTCACAGCAATCGACTAAAGACCACAGCACCAAAAGTTTGTAGGGTAATGGTCTGATTATGGCAACTTAACGTAATTTACGACTCTCTCTTAAAAATTCTGTAAAATGGGTGTTGCTTATAATTGAACAGCCGAAACTTAACGTAATTTAATGCCACGGCGAAATCTGTTTCATTTTGATTCTCTAAGTTCTACGTTCCGTTAAGTTAAGCTAAATTGCCATAATCAGGCTTTTAGCAATAGTTAAGACCATTTGGCGCCAAGTTTTCATGAGTTTATTAAATACTTAACCGGGTTCCTGAAACTATCTCTTGGTTTTTCTTCGTTAGATGCTCCGCAAAATTTTCTGATGCTTAGTCGAAATTCAATTGTGAAAATCAATTGATTCTTTTTCCAACCATAAATATTAAGATAAAAAAGTTTAGATTACTGACTTCGTCTCAAGGTACTATCGCTCAATCTGCATGAAAGCAAGACTCTTCAGCATCTCGTTCATTGAAGCCCACGCCTCGACGAAAGAGAAGGTCTACTTCTACATATGAGCTAGTGGTTTACGCTGCCGAGCCATTCCGCCGACGCTGAGTTACGAAAAAATCGGCGGCGGATTTCGGTGCCTAAGCAATTTCGTACAAAATTTTCATGATGGTATGCACATTGAAATACACCGTTTGAAGGAACGTACATATAAATAACGATATTTTACAAGATGAAATTACATTTTTAAAAAAGCTGTTTACCTAATTTGGGCTACTGAACAGTAATATGAACTCCTTTATTTTTCCAAAAAAAAAAAAACTCAGCAAAAAATATGGGAAACACGTTTTTCGGTCGATAGCGTCAATTTTTTTCAATACCACAAAATACAAAGGAGTTATTACTATACATCAAAAACTTTAAACGGTAATATCTCAGAAAGCAGGTTTAACAGAAGGGCCCTAATTGCATCTTATTCCTCAAAATCAAGTTGATTTTCTTGTGTCTTTTCTCTTTAATAAAGAGTTGAATATTTTTTAAGCAGACTTTTAATAAAAAGCAAAACCTTAGTGTGCCAATTTTTACAAGCATAATTTATTTTATTCTGCGATCCCAAAGACGTATACAAGTACTACGTGGATGTGTAACATGACGTCAACATTCTAAGTAGTAGACAAAACCCAAGAAGGTTTTGTTCCATTGAATCGCAATGTTTTCTACACTGGTTCAAAGTATCCTCTTTTTAGTGAAAACTTTTATTATTTTTCCTTACACTTCATATATTTTCTATTCGGTAATAATCAGCAGAACATTTGCGTTTTCGGTTACCCTTAGCAAATTTTAATATCTCAGTGGAAATTTTAACCACCTATAAGCCATTTTTTAAACAGTGGTTCAAAAAGGTCCACTCTGGTGCGATATGATGGGTTAAACTGTAGGAAAAAACCAGCTCAGTCTTGTTTTCAAAATGGATGCCAATCTATAACCCGCCAAAAATCGTAAGAACTCCGTAATTTAACTTAACATAAGATTATTTCGAAAATTCATTAATAGCGACTTAAATTACTCCAATAACTTTTAATTAACTTTTTTAATTTATTTATTTCTTTAAATGTAAATAGTACATACGGATATTTAGAGAACAAAGAAAACCTGTATGTATGTACCTCAGACAAGATTAGTAGCCTCATGGCTCTTTGGAATCTGTAATATGTTCAGTTGCGCCGGCGTCGCCGCCGATTCTTTTTAAAGTTGACGACGATGCGGCCGCAAAACCTGTCGGCGTAAACCTCTAATATGAGCCCATAATTGAATAATAGAAAAGTTTTGTAATAAAATAGTCTTCTCGCTTTCACACATAAAATCGGCTCCTTTACTAGCGCAGAATGTTGCTCACTCTACAGTTTCTAGTTATGTAAAACCAAAAATTCTTCATACTAAATATTCGTTGGCATCACCTTCGTTTGCGTAATTTCGTGGAACAAGTCTAGAAAAGCACCGTTTAGCGGTAAAAAAAGCGGATTGATAGAACTTTTTACGCTGATTTCAACCATATCAAAATTATTTGGCGCAGGTAAATAATAAAAAATATATAAGAGGTTTGTTTGCTTCGTTTATTTATTTTTTTTATTGTCACTAAATTCTTGAAACCGAAAAGCAGATCATGATAAAATGTGTATATCGAATTAAATATAATAACTTATACTTTCTAAATAATATAAATTTCCTTTGCAATAATTTTGCAGTTTTTTCCAAAAAAGGTTATTTCAAGAAAAAATTACTTTTGTTCATATTTTAGCGTTTTTGCCTTAAAACAAAAAACAATATAAACTATGTACATCAGCTCAAAGATAAATAAATTTTATTTATTGTGACGTCATTAGTTTTTTAATCGGTTATGAAGTTCAAAAGATATTAATAATAATAATAATAGATTGGCGCTTACACATATGTTAGCGTTTGGCCGAGCTTCTCCTCCGATTTGTGGCGAGCGGCTTGATGATTTCACACAAAATGGAGGGACCTACAGTTTTACGCCGACTCCGAACGGCGATTGTATTTTTACGAGAAGCTCTTTTTCATGGCAGAAATATACTCGGAGGTTTTGCCATTGCCTGCCGAGGGGCGAGCGCTGTCAAGAAAAAACCTTTTTTCAAAATTTTTTTTTCGATGTTGCTTTGACCACGGCTTGATCCCAGGCACGCACTGCTTACCACTATACCTTAAGATATTAATATTTAAAAAATTAGAAAACTTGATTTTAACCTTATATATCTTCTTTATTTTTTGTTTAGTATTTCCATTCAAACACCAAATATATTTCAAATATATTTCAAAATTCATTTTTTGATTGATATGGATTTATCGAATAACAACTCCCCACATCGCTTTTTGAAAAAAAAAATATATATATATATATTGGCCACCTTTTTCCATTTCAGTGGCGATGCTTGTTACGTCTTTTTGCATTTCAGGTGACGATATATATGTATGTATGTACTATACAAATGTTCTTTAGGTTTTCTACTCATTTTATATGGTCCGGAAAGAACAAAAGCTTTTTGTGGCCAACACTCGTTGAGGTGAAGTGTGTGAGTTCATTTTCGACTTCTCGATTCCTTAATTCACATTCCTCGTACTTTCTGGACGTAAAGTTATAACATTCTCCTTCGAGTTTGTCCTATTTTCCTATGGACAGGGTCAGAATGCTAAATTCTGCCAACTGTTTACATGAGCCCAAGTTTTCTGCTCATTTCATGTTCACTTTTACTATCACACCTTCTGGTTTGATCATCGGAAAAGAGATGGGCAATCGCCTCGCTTTAATTAAGTGTAGTCATATCGAGCCCTAACCGCCAAAATAACGTAAGCGACACTTTTTTCAAAGTTTTCTTTTTGATGCAGAAATATTCCTAGAGCATCTAGATGCATTTCTGCATCAAAAAGAAAATTTTGAAAAAAATGTCGCTTACGTTATTTTGGCGGTTAGGGCTCGATATATTTATTAAAGTTGTTTTTTTTTTTATCAAAATGACATTTTTCTAAAAAATTATATTTTCTCAAATTTTTTCTATAAGTTTTTCTAATTTGTGGTAAATTTTTCCGGTTTGGATAAAAATATTTACATATGTAGTTTTAAAATTGTATGAATAAAATAGCTAAATAAAAATGAGGCGCACTGTAAAAACAGAGAAAGTGATTCTAACAGTTTTCATATAAGTGGAAAAGCTTTTTGAGAAGCGTTTCCCTTGGTCCTATAAGGGTTAAAATAAAAATCATAATTTAACCGTTAAAGTCCGATCAACCGATTAATAGTTATTTTTCGATGTTAGTTTTCGATTTTCATTTTGTGTTTCATTATTTTTGATATTTTTGTTTTTTGATCGTACCATAACCGTTATTTTCAGATTTAAGTCTTTAGATCGTAATGTATTTAAAGTGGCTATCTAATCTGCCTCCATTATAACAGTTTAAAACTATTGAAAAGTAGCGCTTATTTTTTAATTTAACAGTTTTTATTGAGCTTGAGGCCGTTTTATTTGAAAAACTATTGTGGAAAAAATAACAATAGCTTATTAATACACAAATCCCACAATTATTTTTAAAATAAAACGGCCTCAAGCTCAACAAAAATTGTTTAATATGATTTATTTGGCCAAAAATAACAAATAACCCAATAGCCCAATAAAATTAGACTTTTTCTTAAAAAAAAATTGTAACAGCAATTTTTTGATGCAGTTTACTTCTATTTGACACGTATGGCAATGTAAAATTTTTTCGCAGTTTTTGCTAATTTTTTACAATAAAAAAATGCAAAATAAGCTTGCAAATCGCAAAAAACCAAAAAAATAATATCCAAGATGGCGGAATGTTGCCAAATGAAATTTAGAGGCGAAACTGTAGATCCATGATCTATGTGTGAAATAGAAGTAAACTGCATCAAAAAATCGCTGGTACAAATTTTTTTAAAATTTCCAACCAAATTTATCTAATTTTACTGGGCTACAAGAAAAAAATCAAAAAAGAACGATTAATTTTGACCGAAGAAATGTAAATTTAAATTTAATGATTGTAATCATACATATGTAATGAGAATCACTGTTCTTGATTAAAAAAATAATAATAATAAAAAATGATTTTACAATAACCTAAAACTAAAAATGTTGGTATTTAAGGTTTTTTTTTCGGTCCCTGGACTAAATTGCGAAAAATTCTAAATCACTGGAAAGTGTTAATCAGGCAGTGAAAAGACCCAACTTAGGGCAATCTTTTACCGCGAGGTTAACTCTGTGTGTCGTTTAAACTAAGTTTTAAGTCACTGTACAGTTTTTCTACGTTTTGGAAAAAAATTACGTTGAGTAATATTTAGAAAATACATATACATACATACATACATACATATTTGAGGGCTGTCTGCAGCTCTCAAGAAAAACGAAAAATTCATATAAAATTACGCAGAAATGTAAAAGAAATTTGCTACTATCAATTTTTTGTGCCCTGCAGGAAGAAATCTTAAAAAAAAAATTTCACCAAAAGCAGAAAAAATATACAAACTGCAAGAAATTTTTTGTGGAAAAAACGTTGAAAATTTCAAAGAAACTTGATTGCAAAAAGTTTTTTATATCCTTTCTTAAAAAAAAGAGGTTTGTGTTTTTACCGACTTCCAAAATTTCAAAAAGGTCCTCGGTTCTTCGTGCATAATTTAAATTGTAGGCTTTCGGACCCGACAGGGCTAAAGATCATAACCTCTGTATTCCCTGATTTAGTCGTACTGGCGCACAACCTTAATGTAAATTCATTTCCAAACACATCCCACTGTGCGTCGCTCCAACACTCAACGTTCTGCCGCCCGCTGATGGTTGCTGCCGCTCTGCTCGCCTTTTTGGCGTACCACGTTCGGGCAGCGCTGCGTTACGACGTTCGTCTCCATCGTACACACGTGCATACATACATAAGTATGTATGTGTCGTATGGACTATGTATCTGTACGCCCGGTTCGTGTTGGCGAAATGAATTTTCTCTTTTTCACATTTGGGGCCAATTTTTTAGTACGAATTGTACTTTGAAGCGAATCGGAGGTGCTGAGCGGGTCTGAAACCAAACACACAAGTCCACATACCAACCGAAAAAAATAATTTTCCTGTGCTGTAAAGTTGTAAAATTTGCAAATTTTGTGAAATTCCATTGATAAAAAGTCAAGAAAGCGTATGCTAATCCCTTCGTGGAGTCGCAAGTAATTAAATTTGTGCAAAAATTCGCTTGTGAGTGCAACAAAGAAAAGGGGGAAAAAACGCCAGGCAAGTAGAAAAAGTTGGCGTTTGCAGTAAGCAGCTAGGGCAGCTAAAGCAAAAAAGCAAGTGTTCAACAACAAGTGCAACAAGGCATATGAATGCATACGTAGCAAGGCGAAGAAAAGCGAAAGAAATAAGAGTTTCAAGCTGAAAAAAAGCTGAGCTGAAGAAAATAAAAAAAAAACACCACCAAACACTTGAACCACCACTAACAGCAGAGAAAAACAATTACAACAAATAACAATAATAACAGCAACAACATTAAGAACAACTAGCAACAGTGTAGAGACACATACTTACCTACATACATAAATAGATACATACTTATATGTACAGGAATACAAATGTATATACTTGCACATGCATAGATACACACACACCAACAACAACAACAGCAACAACAACAACAAATAATAGCGCAACTAACAAACTTTAAAACTCTAAAAATCTTAAAAACAATCTAAAAATCTGCAAATCTAGAAGTCATACACAGCGACACACAAACACACACATACACGCGTGCATACAGACATTGTACATTGCATTGCAAATTAAAAGCAAAACAAGCAAAAAAAAAACAAGGCAAACCAACAACAAAAACACACAGACACGTAAGAAGTGCAAAAAGTGCATAGAGAAAGAAAATTGCAATTTGTGTAAATTTGCTAAGTTGAAGTGCAAAATTGAAAAATTTCAACAAAAAAAAAAATCGCCCAAAAAAAGCTTATAAAAAAATTCGTAAATCGCAAGTGAAAAATCACTTAAAAAGTTAGAAAAAAATGCTTCACTTCTAAATAAATAGCAAGTGTGTTTGTATTAGTGTGCTGCGCTATACGTGTGTATGAAAAGTATACCCGCGCGCCTCGTTCGCAAGCATTGAAAATTTTTAAATCACAAAAAAAAGGAAATCCAGCAACCGCGCTCCAACTACTCAGCGGCTAGTGCAGCAAGAATCTGTAGCTGTAGCAGAATCTGTGAATAACCACTCCTCCTCCACGATTTGCAATAATTGCGTGCTTGTATGCGTCCCCGTATATGTAAGCCGAAGCTTGCACTTTAGTGTGCGCAAAAAAGTGAAAACTCGCTGAGAAAAAATTTGCGTGGAAAAACTAGAATACACCGTAGTCATCGTTGAAGACTTAAAACTTTGTGTTTTTTTGGGAAAAAGTGAGTGAGTTGTTGCTACATAAATTTTGTGTTTGCCAAACAACCAACCAGCCAACCAACCAGAAAACTGCTGAAGAAAAATTGAAAAATACCGATTGATCGCCCAACCGTCGGCAAAGTGAAAGTGCAACGCCAGAACGTGTAAAAATAACGGTGTAGCAGCAGCAGCAATATCCAACAGCAGTAGGGGCAATTGAGAAAGACGTGCTTTGAACGGTAATTGAATTATTACACTTTACCTACTTAAAATAGTACTACATACTTTATTAACTTGCATACCAAGCCATGCACATATGTACATATGCACTTTTTTATTTAGTTACTTGCACCTACTTGGCATTAGCCATGAAGTTTCATGCTACAACCTGTCTACGAAAAAAATAAAAGTAATATATAATTTCGATAAATTTGCAGCATTAATGTCTCGACATGTTTTCTACACTCTCAAAATAAACATTAGTACATATGTATGTGAAAAACGATTACCGCCAATTTCAGAAATTGAAAGAAAATAAGAAAATATTTTCCATTTAAATTGCTGGTGAAACCGGCGTTTAAACAAGTAATCTAAAATTAATTTTTATTTTTTTTTGTTTATAATTAATTTTTAATTTATTAATGGCACTTTAAATTCATATTTTTTTATTAGTACCTACGAAGACTAAGGAAATAAGAAAAATTTATTGGTTTTTATTTATTAAAAACACTGTATTGCAGTATTCATCAACCAAACAATGCCAATCAAAAAGTCAGACTCGGTCATGAAAATTGAAAAAAATGCATAAAAATAATTTTTTGAAAAAGGTCAAAAATAAGAAAAGCTCAGGAACGTCGAAACTTTTACTTTATTCTAACAAATTTGTACATATTTATGAAACTGAAAGTTATTTTTATTTTTTTGAATACAAATAAATTATAATTGAAAATTTCTACTCTAATTTAGAACTAATTTTAAATTTTTTAACGACGTTTTATATATATAGATTTTTTTGTCAGTTTTTTTTAAACTAGTACCTATTAAAATTAATAAAATAACAAAAAATTATTTTCTTTAAATTTATTAAAAACTCTTCCATGGAACGGTTAATGTATTCATCAACCAAACAAAACAAATCAAAGATGTCAAGCTTGGCCTCTGAAATTGAAACAAAGAATTTAAAAAGATTGTATGATAAATAATTTTTTGAAAACGATCAAAAATTAGAAAGCCTCAGGAACATTGAAACTTTTACTTCATTCTTATAAATTTGTACATATTTATAAAACTAAATTTTATTTTTTTTTGATGCAAGATTAAAATTTTTTTAATATAGATATATATTTTTTTTAAATTTGGAATTAATTTTTAATTTTGTAATGGCAATTTTTAAATGAATAGCGTTTTAGCCAGTTTTTTAAACGAGTATTAAAATTAATAAGATAAGAAACATTATTTTTTAAATTTCTTAAAAACCTAACGTTTAAAGTGTTCGTCAAACAAACAAAAAAATTCAAAAAGTCAAACTTGGCCACGAAAACAGAAATGAAATATTTAAAAAATGTATGAAAACAATTTTTTGAAAAAGAAAATAAAATCTCAGGAACTTCGAAATTTTCACTTCATTCTTATATATGTATTTGTATTTATAAAACTAAAAGTGATTTTTAATTTTTTTAATATAAAATTTAAATAATTTAAAATGAAAATTTTTCAATTTAGATCTGATTAATTTTTGTAAATTTGTTAAAGCATTTACAATTCAAAAAAGTCAAATTTGGCCACGAAAATGGAAATACAAATTTTTTTAAAAATGTATTGAAATTGTTTTTAAAAAAAAAGATCAAAAATTAGACAACCTCAGTAGCGTAGAAACTTTTACTTCATTCTTAAAATTTGTGTTTATTTAAAATTTTGTTTACATATTTCTTTTTTTTTTTAATTAGCAGTAAGTTTTTAAAACTACTAAAAAAATATTGCAAAAAAGGTAAAGCCATTAACACTAAAAAACAACCAATTTTTTTTAAACAAATTCAAACAAATTATGAAGCTTGTTGTGCAATGTCTGACAGTTAATTATTTGACAAGTCTTAACTTAAGAAGTTGAACAACTTAAACTCAAATTCAAGTAAATATTTAAGTCTTACCTCATTCATTTCGGATACGCATAGAGCACAAATCAAAATGAAAGTAACCAAAACAGTTGATTGAGGGTTGCACAGCACACTGTCGAGTAAATTTGCCCATTTTGTGCAAAAAGCCTTCCATACAAATTTCGACATTTTATTTGCGAGGGTTTATAATTGCACGGTTTGCCCAGTCTGCACGGGGTTTGCGCTTTTAAATGAGCGTCCTTATTGTTTTCAAACAAAAACAAAAAAAAAAAACAAAAACTGGAAAACCTCAAAAACTTTCATAGTATCGCAACTTTTATTTCACTGCCAAAATAAATTTTTAATTGTTTTTAGATCTCCTTTCCTTAATTTTTAACATCTATAGTCTTCGTCTAAATAATATTTGAATTAAATTTTGATAGAACTGTTTGAAAAAATTCAGCTACAATTATAAGTACATTTTAGAAGCCTCATATTTATTTATGCGCTTAAAGTCCAAAATTTTTGGCTTAAACATGAATAAATAAATTGTAAATTGAAAAAGTATTTAATCGATTAATCGCACATCCCAAAAAGATATACAATAATAGCCTTATTCATAAAAAATAAAGCAGCTTTTAAAAAGGTTTATAAATTGAAAAAATTTATGAAAACGACAATTTATAAAGCTTTTTAAACCTACTTTATTTTTTATGAATAAGGCCACACGTATCTAAAAATACAAAATTACCCAACAAACATCGAAAAAAATATTTCTCCAACCTTTGAGAAATTTACATACATTCTCAAGTTGATGTTGGATACATGGTTCTGCAATTGTTCTTAAACCTTGGAGAAATTTATAATTCTCATTCTCCAATCGCTCTTTGAGCCTGTAAAGTAAAATAAATTAATCACAAAGAAAGACGAGAGCCATGCGATTCAAATAAAAATCGAAAAATGATTTTACGTATTTAATTTTTACTTTAGTATTGCAAAAATATCTTTTTCTTAAGATGAGAAACATAACTATTTCTTAACAAACCATGGCCTTTTTGTTGAGAACGCTATGATTCTCCAGTTGAGCTACAGTTGAGAAACATCGTTGGAGATTTTCAATTTAACCTCAAGATGAACTCGAACCTAGAAGAGAAGAAGGGTTAACGTTTTAAAATATTTGGTGACGGGTGGACTATTTTCACTGTGAGCCACTGTGCATATGCATTACATACAGTACTTAATCACAAAATATGGGAAAAATATTAATTCAAGCAACCAACCAAGCATGTCTACAAAAAAAAAAAGATTTACGGAATTTATTTTTTGGGAAAAGTACCAATTGGAAAATTTAAAAATTCTTAAAAGTTAAATTTTTTAAATGTTAAAAATTTAACATTAATAATAATAATAATAATAGATTGGCGCTTACACATATGTTAGTGTTTGGCCGAGCTTCTCCTCCGATTTGTGGCATGCGCCTTTATGTTGTCACTCAGCGGATGGGGGACCTACAATTTTACGCCGACTCCGAACGGCGATTGTGTTTTTATGAGAAGCTGTTTTTCATGGCAGAAATACATTTGGAGGTTGTTACCGCTGTTAAGAAAAAACCTTTTTCTATATATTTTGCGATGTTGCTTTGACCAGGGCTTGAACCCAGGCGTTGCGGAGTGGAAGCGCGCACTGCTTACCACTACACCACAGCGGCCGACAAAAAATTCAGGAAAAGACTGATTATGACAACTTAACTTAACGGAACTTAGAACATTTGTCGTATGTATCGCAAAACTTTGAACTTACGACAATTCGATGGTTCTCTGCTATAACAACACAATTAAAATTGGAAATTAAACTAAGTAACCTTTTTTTTTAATTTTAGCTTGCACTGAGTTTCCAATGAAAATGTTCAAAAGACTGAATTGAAGTATTGTTTTTTGTTTTTATAAAAAGAAAACGTATATTCGTAAATATTTACAGCATAAAAGATGTACAGCATTTTTTATTAGGTACATGTATGTATATGTTTTTGTTAAATAAGTAATCATTATTTAATAAATATATCTGGCTTTTTCATAAAATTATACCGTCGTCGTTGAAAAATATACTTTAGTATTATCGTATGTTCTATGGACAAAAAATAAGTGCTTAGCAAACGCTACTTACGACAAATGTATACGGCAAGAAAAGTCAATTTAAGTCTCATTAACGTTTAGAGATATGGAATTTAAAAATATGGAAAATAAAAACTAATAACACCAACTACGTCCCCTTCAAAAATTACAAAAATCTACCGTTTAGTTTCGGTTTAATTCGAGATTAAACTTCAAAGTCAATTTTCTCAAAACCGTGTTTTGTAACATACGACATCCATTTTCTGAGGCGACCATTAAGTTACGTTAAGTTTCGGCTGTTCAATTATGTATAAGTAACATCCATTTAAGTGAGTTTTTAAGTGAGGGCGTGTAAGTTACGTTAAGTTGCCATAATCAGTCCATAAACCTGATCTGAATAAGTTTACTTTCGAGGCCATTGAGATGAATTAACTCTACATCTCCTCAGACAATACCCATTCTAATTTTTTTAGTCCTTCCCATGCTATTTGCGATTATGCCCCTATTTGGAGAAGTGAATTTCATAAATTGGATGCGTTCAAGATAAACTATTCTCTTGTTTTTCTTAGTTTAACTAAGGTTTTTCAGAACTGGATTTGCAGAGCCACCTTTGAGGGTGTTGAAATATTCGTATGATTTAGCCAAACCATTCCATTTATTTCCTGATTTACAGGAGCTCCGCGTTTTTAAATCCTATATGCATGCTCTGTAAGATATTTCTACTGGAATACTATCTCAGGCACGTTAGGAAGCATCCCTGTGATCTCATCGACCTTCCACCGAATACTGGGCTGAACTGGCTACTGAGAGCACTGTATCTTTCAACGCATTTGTCAGCTTCACCCTATGAATCGCCATAAGAAGCTTTAACAATATTTGCTTTTTCTTAAGACGTTTTAGTGTCCCTCGTATTTCAAAAATATCTGTACAATTTCTTTATA
>NW_023458562.1:47304962-47341469 GCF_013731165.1 Rhagoletis pomonella | reverse complement strand
TACTATAATTATTTCGTGCTTTCAATTCCATTTAATTTTTAAATTTGAGTTTCTCAGAAAATGAAACCATCCCCATTTTAAATCGTTGCTTGTTTGCTTCCTTAACTTTTCTAATTCACCACCTTCTTCATTTCACCAGCCACCCACTTCAGCCACGGGTGCGACACACTTACTTGCTTTTCTCTTAAACAGCGAGCATCCCTCCTGTGGCGCGACAAATGTAACCTTGCGTTGTTTGAAAACAATTTTTCTGTCTTTGTTATTGACTTCCAAGCGCCGAAGGTTAAAAGTAGATGTAGTGATTTTATTTTTCACATAAATTTTACATTTTTCGTTTATAATTTAAAATGAATTTTTTTTTCATTATAATTGGGAACAAAACTGAAAATATTAAAATCTACATTAGAAAATTCTTACTTGTGAACTATAATTTCATACCATATATATTTAATAAAAATATTATGCTTGCATTTTAACGATTTCCTACTTCCGACCTCTCTCTACTTAAAGTTAGATAAAAGATCCTTAACTGAAAATATAATAAAGTAATATAATTTTATTTGCTCCTGGTAGATATATAATATAAACAAACCTTCTTTTAAGCTTTAATGTCAAATTTAATCCATTTTCGTCCTGCTCAAAGCTTTCCGCCTTTGCTCTACATACGACAACAGTTAAATTTCCACAAACTCATATACCTATGTATGTATGAAAGTATGTACATATGTACATCAAGTGTACATTTAAAGTAAAGAAAAATCCTCTACTCGCCACATCACCAGCTGAGGTGGTTTGGAAAAACTAGTTTTCTATTACAGCCGGTAAAAATTGTTGTCCAACCAGTCTTCTTGCCGTCGGCACACAGTGTAATGACCAAAAGCGTCGCATCCATGTCCGTATATGCACAAACATACCTATGTATTATACAAAAAAATGTACAAATAAAATATTAATGTGCAGACAAAAAGGCATTGTAAAAAAATGGCCGGTGTACAGGAAAGTAAAGTTTGCCGTTTTATTGCTACATAGTAAAAAAATAACATTAAATAAGCATTTGAACAGAGTTTGTATTTTATTGCATACATATTTATATACATTTGTATACACAAGTGTAGTACATTAACCCCTGAAAATTATAGATTTACAGTTCAACACTGAACTTGACTTTTAACTTTTATCTAAAACTCAATGAGTGTCGAAGATTTCATAGATGGTAGGGCTTCCACGGGCTCTAAGAAAAATACAAATCTCATCTCTCATTACTGGGCGGAGCCTTAACTGGCCATTGCCCGATTTGGAATACATTAGATAAGACTCAACATCACCTCAAGCCCCCAATGGAGTAGCTTGAGAGGTGATTAAATGAAATCCTCTGCTTCTCAGCTGTCCACCCCTCGCGAGTTTAAGGTTTAAACACCTTGCGACTCATATCCTTGTCATACCCGATGTGTTTCCTGGAATAAATATCATCCGCTTGACGAACTTTTAAGTGAGTAAATACCATTTTTCCACCACAAACCTTTAGGGAACTCCATTGAATGTCACATATCCCCTTTCTTTCCGTCCGACAAAAAATAATTTTTTTTACAAATACAAAAAAATATTTTTTTATTTTTTCCACATCTTCTTCAATGATCCTAGAAATATAAGCCTTGAAACAGCATCCTTATAGTAACATCCCCGCTAAATTTGTTACAAAATATTTTATTATTTATTTTAATAAAAAGCAAGTTTGAAGTAGCTAGGACTTACCATTAATTGTTGGCATTTTTTCTTGACGACGGTGTTATGCATTTTTTTCATACAATGTAAGTATATTCGACAATTTTTTAATACGGAAGCAAATGGGCAACACCTTGCACTTATTATACTCAATTTTAATGAGCTGCAAAACTGCAAACCAATTTTCTGTCTAAAGATTCTAATTATAAAGTTTGAAATTTGGGTGAAACTTTGCAAAATTAATTTTCATAGTTTTTGCACAAAGTCAAAAATTCGGATCTATATGGTTTTTTTTACGAAAAGAGCTTTTTGTGTCGATTACGGATAGCAACGCAACCACGGTTCGGTTACCAGCTGGCAACGCAACTGGAAAGAAAATTTATATTACGAATGGCAACTTTCAACAGTTGCTGTAGAGTTATCGATAATGGAAATTTGACAGTTCAACAACCAGCAAGCGGCTGTAAAGGCCCGTCCACATACAACTTTGGCGTTGCTTTGGCGCTGGCGTCGGTTTGACAGCAACGCGAGTAACGCCCATGCTTGCTACAATGAACGCTTAACAGAGAATACTTTGGTCACTAAATTAACATACTGGCGGCAGATAAACAAAAATTGTATATCACATAATTTTGATTATTTGGAACAGTTGACGAACGACGCGCGAGAAAAATTGAGAGTTGGCCATCTTTCGGCGTTGTGTTGGCGTTGGCAGTTCCCAACTTTGGTTATGCGGAGACTTTCATATAAATGCATGTATTCATAGTCAGCTGTCGAAGCGACTCCAATGCCAACGCAACGCCAAAGTTGTATGTAAACGGGCTTTAAACAAGCTGTGCGAGTAAAACAGGGAGTTTTAAAGAAAAGACAGCAATAAAGCTAAGTCATCACAATTATTTGTTTAAGAGGAAGATAAGTGCATGAACGCGGCCTCAATTAGGCGACATTTAAAGGATAATTCCAATCCTCAAGAGCTACCGCGTGCACTCCAAGCAAAAGTTAATGCTTTCAAGGTTCTTCTTTTATTATCGTTTTGTGTTCATTTTCAAAGCATTTTGAGGACTTCCAAAGGGAGCTGTAGTATAATTGATTAATAAACAGATGAACCACTTCGTTCAGCTTCAATACCTCCGCTCATAAAAAATTGCGCACCTCTTCGATTTTTCGCAGAAGGAAGTGCCACAGCAATGACTTAAATTTGGAAAACTTGGTGTGTCGGTAGTTTTAAAAGAGGTGCTTCGGTTGATAAAGGGAAAAATTTGAAATCAGCGTTCGCTTTTGTTTCGCCAAAAGGGCGTCCTCCACGGGAACTAAAATTTTAAGTTATTATTTTGTTATTTTCACCATATTCCTTAAAAGCCAAATGCATTGCAAAATGTTAATATCGTTCAAATTATTAAAAACTAAAATATTTATATGACAAAATTTTCAATTTTTGCTACTAAATATGCTCCAAAACATTCCCAGCAACCTCAAAATGTAGTCGCCTGTATACACACTTTGTAGCAACTGCAGTTGTCAGTTGAAAGTTGCCAGTTGCCATCTGTAATATCGTTTTGGCAACTAGCAACGCAACTGAAGTTAGATTGCTATCGATAATCGACCCATTACTTTCATAAAAAAATAATAAATATTAAATAAACAAAAGAAAAATAGCCAACCTTAACAAAATGTCGAGTTCTAATTTATATTCTGGTCACTGTATGTGTTTTTCGATTCGACTCGCAGGCATTCAGATTAGAAAATACCCTGCAGGAATTCGAATTAGTTTGAAAGTAATTTATAAACTACTTTATTTTAAATGATAACTAATTGATATTATCACTATTTCACCTGCAACGAACTCATTTATTTAAGACGGCGATATCCTAGGAAGCAGTCAATTGCCTTTCCCTGCATGTATTTTCAACTACTTTAAAATGAATTTGGCTTAAACATCTTCAAAGTCAGTATGTTTCGTTTGAATACGCTTTCGTTCTGCACTTCACAGATGCTTTTTCATAACTAAGAAAAACCGAAATTAAATGAAATACAGAACATTTGGCGTCCCGTATAAAATAAATAAATTACCAGGACAGTGGGTCAAAAAAGAGGACTAACTATTCCGTATAACACAGGACGGATGGTCACCGTACTTATAGGTGCCTATTTCCATTAATGCTTTTCGAACGTAATCTTCGGAGAAAATAAAAGTCACGTTTTGACTTGCACTGACTGACTTGCATTTGACTGAGAAAATAAAAGTAAAATTTTGACTTTTATTTTTGACCGAAGAAATAAAAGTTTTATTTTAACTTTTATATTTGACCGAAAAAATAAAAGTCAATTTGTGACTTTTTTATTTTATTTTTTACCTCCCTTTTATTAGCTCGAGATGTAACTATGTAATATTGATGCGCCTAAAAGATGCAGCGATTTCAACTCTCAATTTACATACCTGATGACAGTACGAATGGAAATTATAAAAGCGAGGCTTTAGGTTTTTAAACTATAATTTTATTGATTTTTTTTTTGGAAAAAAGCATAACCGTTACGGTCCCTGAACTATACCGAGGAACATTGAACAGGTTGTATCAGCAGAGCAGCTGATTTGATTTTTTTTTCAAATTATTGGTCTCGAAAATGTTAAAAATTCTTCATTAATTCTCACAAAAATTCTGAACTGTCAAAATCAATTTGCATGTGCCACATTTTCCATACAAAACAAGCGATTGAATTGAATAGCAGCTTTTGGAACGTTCGCCCAACTCAGCAGCACAACCGCTGATTGCTGGGCTTTGCAAAGGACGATCAATGCTTCGAGAAGCAAACAAATTTATTAAGAAAGAAAGTTGCAACAATGCTGTTTTTTTTTTGCAATTTCAATTTTATATTTTTAATTTTTTTGTTGTATTTCACATGGCACGCTTTGATTTAGAAAAAAAAAAATCAGAACAGTTTTTGACACTTTCGATACCAGAAGCAACAAAAACTGTTGTTTTTGCTCTAATGCTACTACCTGTTTGATATGCCTCGAACTATACGAAACTAATTATCAGAAATTACCAACTCTAAACTCACTTTCTTTTAAAAGTCTGTCCAAATCAATTATCATTTCAAATTTCAAAATACGAAAATTAGATTCGAGATTCGTAATCAGCGATCCCAAACAACCCAAAATACCCCCACTATGATATAGTTTACTGATTTGTTAAGTTTTGTGCTCGCCATATTGGATCCGACATTTTGAATTTTTGAAACCTGAGTTCAGATTCGTAATAAGCGACACCGTTGACCTTTGCATACCATGTTTTATTAAAACGATTGGTTTCTTAAATCTTATGTACGCCGCCATATTGAATCAGCCATTTTGCATTTTAGAAATCTGACTTAAGATTCGCACTCAGCGATCTACAAAAATAAAAATAAAATTTAGAACCATGTGTAATGAATTTCCAGCCTTTTGGCACTTTCCTCATTGGGGTTTCTATTTGCTTTTATTAAAAATTTTTATAAATTGCCGAGTTGGTCTTCAATTTGATGACTAGGTTGTAACCGAAATGTATAATGGACAATAAAATTTGTTGATTGGCGGAATGGTCATTAACTTGACGTATAACTTTCGAACGGAAAAAAGCTTTTTAGAGTAACAAGGGTTAAGCTTTGTGAGAAAAAAATTTAAATTGCGAATAGGTCTTTCACGTGACGTTTGCGAATGAGTCTTCCACTTAGCATTTGGATTTTCAATCGAAAAAAAAATTATTTGCGAAAATCAGGCTAAATATTTGTGAAAAGCTGTGTAAGGTCCGCAACTTAACGTATGGATTCTCAATCGTATTTGTATAATAATTTGTATGAAAATTGATATAGACCTTTAACTTGACGTTTAGATTCTGAAAAAAAGTTTGTGAAGAAATATTTTGAAGTTAACAATGGGAAGAATTAACAATCGGAAAAAATTATAAGGCTTAAATTTTGTGCGAACAAATTTTTAAAGTGGCGGAAAATTTTTCAACATGCGTTTTGAATTCCAAATCGAAGAAAGTATTTAGGACAGTAAGGGTTAAACTTTGAAAGAAACATTTTCAAAATTGTTGGAAGTTTTTCTACTAAACCACAATAAGGGTTAAACTTTCTGAGAAAACTGCTGGCTATTTCTGCATTTCACCTTTTCGTGCATTCGTGTAAGGTCTTCGTTATATGTATGTACATATGTAGATACATACATATTTACGTCGATTAACTTAATTAACCCCCGAAAAATCAGATGCGTCAACGGCACAGTAGGCTGCGTTTTTGATAAACGCGTTTGCAGAAATTTCAAACTAATCAACAGCCTTTGAAATTTCTCTTCATGCGCAGTAAATTCTCTTGCATGGGTGAGAGTTGCACGTCGTGCTCACTTTCTCTAAACATCTCTCTCTCTCTCTTTTATACAAACTCTGCTTGATGTCTTGCAGTGTTTCCACTTTTTCGTTTTAAACCGAATTAAAAAAAAAATAATGTGTTTTTCGACCTAAATCCCGTAACCTTCAAAAACGAAGAGAACTTTAAAAAAATTAAGGGTTTTTATTTTATTAAACATAAACAACAAATACAAATTAATTTGAAATAAAATAAACAGTTTAAATTTTACAAATACAAACTTTATGAACAGAAAAATTTAAATCACATTTCAGTTGCATTATTTTTAACCGACTTCACAAAAAGGAGGAGGTTATAAATTCGTCGGAATATTTTTGTTATGTATGTTGCCGTATAACTTTGAACCACGTTAACCGTTTTTTGTAATTCTTTTTTTAAGCAAAGGTGATACCTCAGAGGTTATCCTATATTAATTTGGTTTACATCCGAACATGAACATGGTTTGGTTTTTTGCCTAAAAATTGCTTGCTCTCAAAGTTTTTTGTTATTTTTTTTTTTATAAATTTGATTGAAAACCGCAAATTCAATACAACCTGAAGATTATTTCAAATAAATCTTGGGCGTTCTTATTTTATTCAAATAAATTTTGGGGACATTTTTTTTTTCTATTTAGTCCGTAAAATATCAGAGAGTGCTGGAACTTCTAATTTACTTACATTTTTTATTCAAATTAATTTTGGGAAAACATTCTTTCCAAATGTGCTGTGGCGACTGGAATGCAAAGGACTGCTGAAACCATTTGGTTCAAAAGAGGAAGCGGCGCTAATTTATCGCTCCTTCTTATATTAAAAATTGGCTTTCAAAAAAAACCCTAGAGAACTTTTAGTTATTCATTCAAATTGGAAATTTCGAGAAAAACTGTAAATTGAGCTGGAAGGTATTTTAAAAAACTATAAGGTTGTCTATGGTAATTTCCTTTCTTCCAAGTAATGTTGCCCTTCCCCGTTGCAATATGTGTTTGATCCTGTAAAAAGGCTTGTTTTTTTCTTCTTGTTCTTGTCTTGCTCACGCATTTCATAATTGTGATTTTAAACAACCATCAGGGTAACCATCTCCCCTCACAAAGCTTCACAGGGCAGAGAATGTGCCTTTTTTGCTTTACAAGAGTGTGACATTTTAAGAAACGAGCGCACAATTTTCTCACCTTTTGCACTTAATTTAGAATCGACCACGAAAAGGCGAAGGGTCAATCAAAAGTCGACATTTTTTAGTAGGAACGAAATCCCATAACTTTAATTTATAGTTAAAACTCTCGATCTGGCAACATTGGTGGGATTGGCATCGAAAGCAAAAGCTACCCCAGCTGCGGCTATGCTGAGAAATTGTTTAGAGAGGGGTAGCATCGTCAAAAGGGGCAAGAAACAGGAGAAGCAAGAGCACAAGCAGCAAGAGTACAAACAACAAGAAGGATAAGACGAAAGGCGAAAGGAAGCAAAAGTGCAAACAGCAATTTGGAAAAGCGGAAGGCACGATATAGGGTGGTCGATATAGAGATGGTGAGTGGAAAAAGGTTCAGCGTTGTGGGAAGTGTGCTAAAGAAAATCTGCATGCTGGTGGTGGAAAAAGCCAGGAGAAGAAATTCGCGTGCGGTGAGTAAATCAACGAGAGCTTGTATTTGCTGCAAACGGACATATGTAAAACTCGTTCGTTAAACTCTTCGGCGCTTTCTTGGTGATTGAAGTTAACTTGAAATTATTCAAAGAGTTTGGATTGAGAGCTGCCTGCAAGCGCTGCAGGGGTGTGCGTGTGTGTGTGAGTGGGCGTCTAGATGCCGCAGCACTGCCTTAGTGCCACTGTTGCCAACTTAATGCTTTTCGCACTAAATTTAGTGCTTTTCTTAATCTAATGCGCGAAAATATTTGAGTTTGGTGCTTGGTGCGTTTTTCGTGCTTTTTTTAGTTTGAAGACACCAAAACTATAAATCTGAAACAAAAATAGGACAATGACAATCATAAGCGAAAGAGCATATGTTTGTCAAACAAATATGTGCCATGTGTGGGTTAATGTGTCCAAATGCTTAACTCAAAGCAAACAATTTTGACACACACGTGTGGTCAAACAATTACACGTTAGTTTAAAATAAAGATTTCTAATTTTCAGATACAAATTTATGAATAAATTCGGCTTGAGATGTGGACCTTTTTTCAAAAAAATACTGTGGTCAGCGTAGCCCGAGTTGGACTTACATTTTCTCTGTCAAAATTCTAATTTTACCCAATTTTTTAAAGGGTCCGTCTCCGCTTGCCACTCCAAAACCATTGAACAAATAGCCGAACATTTCCCCTGTTGTTTTTGAAATAGAATGGGTCTAATGCTCAATATGTTTAATAAAATTTTATGAATGATGAAAATAAAGATTTTGACAATTAGTTATCGAATTTAATGTAAAATGTAAACGTTTTTAAGAAAATATATTAATTATTTTTAAACGGTAAAGGTTAATACAACTATTTTATTTATATTCCCAAATTTAGGATTTAAAATCCTCTCTACCAAAAAAACTTAAATTGGGTAACGCCGCTTCGATTTTTTTTACAATTGAGTAATTATCAAAAATCTCCTTTTTATTCAAAAAGTTGTTTATTTAAACTACCTTCTTTTTTGTATCATGTGTGCCAGCACTTTCAATCATGCCGGAGTTACATACGGTAATTTGCCATTGCCTCCCAAAAACGTCCATGTTGCTGGGACCAAAAATTGATTTTTATGGCTTCAATTTTGGCTGAATTTGTTATATTTTTTACGAATATTAAAAAAAGCACCAGCATATCCTTTTTTTGCTTTTGTCGAGAAAAAACGCGATTTTTCTTGGGGTTTATGGCCTTTTCAAATTCAGAACTTGGCAACACTGGTTAGTGACACCCTCTACTCGACCCATATGGTGCGCATATGTACGTACTTTAACCGCAATATGGAAATTTTCCCAACAGCAATTTGTTTAACGCTCTCGTGCAACCCTTAAAGTGGCTGCTGCTCTGGAGTGGCAGCTTGGAATTTGCAGGCGGAAAAGCTCTGCTAAGCGTTGTTTGCCTACCTTCGGCACTGATAACGCTGAATAGTTGCTGCGCGCACTATCTACTCTCGCGCTGCAATGCTTTGCCCATAGACTGCAACTCCACTCCACCCCACCAATGCCCTCCGTTGTCATGCAGACACAAGCACTGCCACCCCCGCACTCACTTACTGCAACGGCAGTGGAAGAACTTTGCTTGCGCGCTGACTTTGTGTGTGTGTGTGTGTGTATGGGCTGTATGCATTCTTCTAGTATTGTGGGGTTGTTTCAGCTAACTTCGCTGTGATTGTTGTTGCATTTGTCGCTTGTTTCGCTTACTGCGCAAACTCCACTTCCGCTTCGAGAGCTAGTAACTTTTCTGCGGCAGCGGCAGCGACATCGGCAGCGCTAGCGGTAAGTACCCAAATGTGTGCATTTCGGAAAAGCGCAGACCATCGTCCAGAAAAGTGCCAGCAACGCCGTCAAGCAGACGCAAATTGTCGAGCAAATTTCTTTCACGCAACGTTCATCAGCTACAACAGTTAGTTATTTAGTGGCAGAGGTGTTCGCAAATCCGGTAAAGTGCAAAATCTAAAGCAAAAGTAAAAAAAAGGAGAGGTGAAAATTTGCATACTTGCGCGATAAGCGAAATTCTACTCTGCGTATTTGGAAATTTTTGTGGGCAAAAAAAAAAAACCCAACAAAGTGGTGCAAAAATCATTACCCAGCGAAAAGTTCAAATTTGAATCCCAAAAAAGTTTATTCAACAAAAAACAACTCTCACAAAAATAAAAATTCTCAACGTCAGCTAAGCAGGCCTTGAAAGTTTTGTCGCTGTCTGAAATTTAATTCAATTTGATTTCAAACAAAAAAAAAAAATTAAAAATTGCACAAAAAAAGTTGAACGCTATCGTTGCATTTAATAAACGCAGGAACAAAAGTTCAATTTTCGCTTGAAAAACACATCGGTCGCGCAAAACGAGTTTGCAAATTTATCAACGCAAATTTTCTTCCTCCAAATAAAAAGTGAGTATTAAGCGTATTTGATGGGAGTAGGAAATTGAATTAAAGAATTGAAGAATTGTGAAAATGCAGAAACTTTTGTGACTTTCTGCCACTTGGCGTCTGCGATACAACGAATGGGTGTAGAAAGCAAAAAGTGGTTGATTAAAGTGGAGAAAGAAAAATTTTGTGATTTTCTATGTACGCGAGGGTACGTGCGTTTGTGTGGGTATGCATCTGTGTGTGTGTTTGATTTGGCAAAAAATTGGAGAGGTAAAATGCAAGACAAAAAATTGTGGCGAGAGGAAAAACAATGAAAAGTGCTGGTTAAAATGCAAGCAAGCTGTGAAAATTGTACCACATACATACATAATTTATTTATTATTTAATAGAAATTAAAAAAATTGTGCAGTAAATAGTTAAATATGGCATTGATAAAGGTAAATGGGAGGTTGAAGACGACCTGAAAAGCCTATAAAGCGAAGCATACGCTTTTGCGGAAAGAGGCGAAAATATCATAAACTACACAGAAAGTGCTGCCAACTGGCAGCAAAAACTTTTCGCATACGAAAATTGTGACATAAATTGTGATAACAAAATTTTGATAAACAATTTTTATAAAAATTGTGCAGTAAAACAATCGTCTTCGGCTTAAATCTGTGGTCACAGGCCACAACAGCTTAAGACGGGGGTCGGTTTTAGTATAATGCACCATTTCGGTTCTTATTTAAACCACAAGACATTTTTTAAAAGAAGCTTGATTGGGAGAGGGTTCGTGGAATTTGAACTTATTTCGTTCACGATTATTTGTCAATGGTTTTTTGATTATACATTAAACTAAAGCCTACATCCCGATTTAAGCTGTTATGCCTTGTCACCGCAGAAATGACCGGTTACTTGTATCTGAAAGTAGAAAAGTATTCTACGCCAAAATACTGTGGACGCAAAGAAAATTGTGATTTTTGTCCATTTTTCGAAGGGGTCCCTAGGGTCATATTTGTCAATTACGGTTCATGCCTTCTCCAAAAAGGGGGGTTGAAGCTGACACGCCCTCCCCACCCTCGCCCACCGCCGCTTCAACGACCGCCCTTATAGGAAAGGTCCCCAAAATTTCGAAAACTTTAGTTTTAAAAATTTGCATGGTTTTTGTTTTTTAATTTTTGAAATCAGTCATTCATTATATTGCATACAAATGGTAAAGATGTTAAAAATCGCCACGAAATTCTTAAAAAAAAATTTCCAAGTGCAAATGTTCAAAATTAAGCTTTTCTTAATGGAAAGTTTGCCTTTAATAAGTTTTATTAAAGTTTCGCCTTAGGCCTTTAAAGAAATTTACTCTTCCAGCAACTTTGTTATATTAAAATTGAATGGGCTAAAAAACTGCATACTCAAGTTTTTTCTAGAGAGCGTAAATAAAAAGTGTAATATTTTAATGAAATTTCGCCGAATTTCCTTTAATTTTGCACAAGGTTTGGAACTCTGATTTTTGGGATTTTTTGTTGTAGAATTAACCATATTTTTATAAAAAATTATCGAGAAATAAAATATTTAAAAAATAGTTGCCCGTATTGTAAAAAAATCGCTGCACCTAAACTTTATTGACTGACTGTACAACTTTTTTTATAGTTTGTGTACAAAGTTTGAAATATGAAAAAATATGGGTTTTGTTAGATAATGAGCTATACTTTTAAGCAAAAAATAAAACCGACTTCAATTCTCATATAAAAATTTAAGAGTACCGTTAATTTCTTCATGATCCAATGACCGGATCAAAACCAAATTAGTATGGGACCACCTCTGAGGTACCACCTTTCCTTTAAAAAAATTATAGAAATCGTTTAACCCGGTCCAAAGTTATGTGATAACATAGTACATAGTAGTACATTATAACCTCCTTTTTGGAAGTCGGTTAAAAAATAGGCGAAACCAAAAAAAATGTTTCAAGGTCAAAAAAATAGCTAAGACAAAAGTGTAGATAATGCAATTATCTATAAAAACTGTTGTGACACTTTTGTTCCTAAGAACTACCGTTTCAGACATAAAGCGATTCAAAAATATGGGCACTCTACTTGTGAGGTAGTGTACTTGGCGTGTTTTAACGTGGTATACCCGGTAGGCCTACTCCACGACATATTGTAGTCCTGTTTAAGTTCAAAATATACGAAAAAATAAATATAATATGTAAAAAGAGTGAAACAATAAATTTTTTCCATATTTCGAAAATACCAAAATCCATAAAACTCAAAGTTTTTAAGTTTGTAACTATAAAAAAGGTTAAATTTTCACAAAAATTTCACTTTTTATTCAGATTTTTTTTTTTGGTATGCAGTTTTTTAGCCCATTCAATTAAAATTAAATACATATATAAACATAAGTTGCAAACAATAACATTTTGAATTTTGCTACTATCTTATTGACCGCAGCTGTGCAAAGCATTTGCATTTTCTCAGGGCCTGATCCCTCATACGCTTGAAAAAGTGCGGTTACAATACTTAATTATTGTGAATATTAAACTTAGTTTGTTCAGCATTCCAATTTCAGAAGAACTTGAAGAGAAAACAACCAAGCACTTCCCTAAAATTTTCGTAGTAGTGGAAATGCGTCTGACTAAAAACTTTTATGGCTGACAAAGTTCTTCCTCTTTTCCGTTGCTTTGCAGTGCATTTTTTTGAATTCTGCCGCGAGGTCCAGTTACTTGCTTTTAAGTAGAAAAGGAACTAGTCATTTTTACTTTGCCATCGACAATTTGTTGGAGTTTAGAAGCCCTCCAATATGATCAGCCTCGAGGATGGAATTTTGGGTCTTTCTTCTCTGCAGACTGATGCTGCTTCAAACTTAACTTGTTTAACTGACCATAATACAGATGCCAGGCTGACATTTATGAGCGAAAACTCTTCCTTGAATTATAAATTTCAGGGATTACTAATAGGTTACAAAACTGGAACAATGCAGTTAATTTGCAATTCGTAATTTTTTACTGAGTTTCTCTATAAAAATTATACAAGTTTTTATGATCAAACGTTAACATGTGTAAACAATGGTTAGGCGTAATGCAAAATCGAATTGCTATAAAGTTAATAACAGTAAACCGTACCTTTATTACAACCATTTTAATATTTTTTTTATAGTTCCAGTTTTGCTCTCCATTGTATCTAAGTTCATATGCATACATATAAAAAAAGTTATACAATGTTCCAACATCAAATTAAAGTAGCGGTATTCTCTAAGTCTTGTAAAACGCTTGCACGGTGCACATACTGCCCGGTAAAACCGGTTGTCCTATTGAGTTGCGGAATTTGCTTTTCAGCCTCAATAAATTCTTATGGCCTTATTCATAAAAAAATAAAATAGGTTTATAAAGCACTATAAAGTGCCATTTTCGTACAAATTTTAGATTTTTAAAGTAGTTAAAGTCTCCTCTATTTGCTATGAATTTGGGTGTTAGTTTATTCAATTGGCCTTGACAACTGAAAATATTTTGATATATATAGTTTTTTGTGAATTTGAATTTCATCAGACAAGATTTTAAATATTTGCAACATCAAAGAAAGCTTCTTGCGAATCTAGATCAGAAATCCAGTGGCTGCTCTAAAAATGTTAAAGAAATATTTCATCAAAATTTCTTAAATCAGTGTGCAGTTCTCAAGACACAAATGCTCGTACGCAAGAAAATTTACAGCCACCGAAAAGTACACTCTCGAGCAACAGAAATAATGAAAAATATTTTTGGCGATTTTTCATGTGAGCTGGAAAGTAATAAAAAATGGTTTGACGTCAAAAAGTCCGACTTGGATGTGAATTTTAAGGACTGCGCCGAATAAAATTGTACGCTACAAAAATTATGTGTTGTGAACCAGTTGTCAGATTAAAAAAAAAATATATATATATTTTATTTTTAAAGTTAATCACAAATTCATATAAAGTGGTAAAGAAACATAATAATATAATTGTTTAATAACCACTTTTAGTTTCTCCGGAACACCCTTTAGCACAATTAGAGCAGAGGTTCCAAACTCTGGTTGGGTACCGAACGAACTTAATCACCAATCAACCACTACTAGTGAGAAAATCAGACGCTATTGAGTTTTAGGTCAGTTGTCGCTATTTCACGCCGGATCTCCCTGAAATTGCTTTAAAATATTTAATCTGTCAAGCTTATTCAGTATCGTCCGAAGGTTTGATTCCGTTGTTAACAAGGGAGCTCATCAAAGAAAGAGGGCCTCTGCTGTTCATATCCGTCGAATTTGAATAAGACACCATTGTTTGAAAACTTTTGACTTTTCTAATTATTTTGACTTTTCGTGTACTCCTTAAAACTTATTTTGAAAATACTTCAGATAATTGCGCTTTGAGACAAAAATATCGAAATATGGATATTTTGTATGGATATTTTTTTAATCGAAATATCGATATTTTTTATCGATATTTTTTTTTATCGAAATATCGATATTTTTTACTCTATATAATTTCGATACGATACACATCGATATATTTTTTTTCATTTGCCCATCCCTACAAATGTTTAACAAGCCGGAAGCCTTATTTGTGGTAACTCCCACCTCTCAGGTAATTTTATTTTAAGGACTAATCAGGTTGCTTCTTAAACATTTTAATAAGATTTTCTCGCAATTCCAATTTCATTGAAATTTTTACGTTGGATAACTTTTTTTATTTACCAAAAGGACACTAATTTGAGGACAATTTTCTAATACAAATTCTTATAAGTAAAAGCCTTTACTTGATTATAATATCGAGTTTAACCTTATACACTAATTTTCTGATTGATTAGTGTAAATGATTAGTGAAATAATTGAGAGGCCACTTCGCGAAGAATAGTCTAAAATTTCGATTGAAAATTTAACTAAATAAATAAAGAAAATCGAAACATGCCTTAAATGAAACACCGACCGACCAATACTACCATATTTATAACACCGTAAGAGGAGCAATTTGAGCAGCATAAAGTTTTTTGTTTACTTACACACATAGGTATACATTGTACATATGTATGTATATTTACGTCCCCCCAACCCTTAGTGCAACCACTCGAAGGGTTGCTGTCAAACAGTACAGATGTAGTGCTAGCTTTGTTGTTTTTAGGAAAAAAACAAACCCTGAAGTGCATACCCACAAGCACTCGTTCAATCAAGCTTTAGTTACATTATTTCGTTTATTCTCCATGTTCTCGCCATGAATCCGAACTTCCCTGCTATCAGCGTTGCGCACTGTTTCTTTACACTAGCAGCTTTTCATTCCATCATTCCATCAGCCATCCACTTATCAACCAAAAATTCATCATTCTATTCGCCATCGTTTCTAACAACCTTTCTACTTGCTTGTTTGTGTTGCCTCCCGCCGCAGCTCACCTTCCCACTCATCACTTGGCTATGCATACTTTTCTATTTTACACATTTCTCTGCTTGTTTTCTATATCTAGTAACTTTTTCCTGTGCTTTCCCTTACTTACTGCTCCTGCCTTGTTTAGCCTTCTATTTCTGCTCCCCCGCATACTGCTGCCCCCTGCTTGGTTTGATTTGCTTTTCAATCATTTTCCGCCTATCTGAAGTTATTACATTTCACTATTTTATTTCACTTGATTGTGTTCCTCTCGCAGTCCTCGATCCAGCCAACAGCAGAGCCATACATACATACATACAGATGTAGCAGCAGTGCCAACCCGTTGTCGGAGGGTGGTTTTTGCGCCACCCTAAAGCCATTAGTTTTTCCGCTTTCGCATTTTCATCGCGCTTTTGCTTTTGGCTTTGCTTTGTCGTCGTCCCCGTCGTCGTTGTCTGAGCAATGTTTTTCCTCCATTTATTTTATAATTATCGTCTGCTTTACTTTATGCTGCCACTCGAATGTTGCCAACTATTCAGAAAGCGCATATTTTTATGTTGGCTAGCACCTTTTTCTTTGGGATTTTCCGTCGGCGTCCCGTCAGTAGGTAAGTAAGTTGAACTTTTCATGGAGTTTCTTTATTGGAAAGTTACGGATGTTGCAGTCAGCATTCGTACCGAAATCGCTAAATATTTTATATAAATTAATTTTGAAAGATTCCTCAAATAACATTTAGTTGGGTGAGTCGCAATTCTCAAAAGAAGAGCACACACCTAGGCCCATGTTTTGATTTCGAAAAAACGTGCCCGGTGGTCCCATCGTCGCGACTTGCTACTAAACTGTTGATTGCCACGCTGAACTCTTAGTATGAGTACTGATCAAGTAAGGCTCTTAATTCGAGCTTGATTTCACATGATAGACAAAGTTCGGTTAGCTATCCGCATTTGCCATCTTTCGTTGAGCTTATTGATTCCCTGTTCGTGGAAGCACCTGGCTGTATTGGCAAAAAACTGAACACGCTTCTGATTTACATCGCATCCCAGCTCCAATAACTGGTCTCCAAAGATGTGTGCAATCTCGCGTTATCCTCTTGGAACACAACTCCTTTACGATTGAATATGTTACCGGATTATAGATTCATAAAAACTGTTCAATTGCTAATACTACTCATCCGAATTGATTGTTTGGTTCTTCGGTAGGAGCTCAAAAACTTTCATATAAGTATACTGGCATCTTCTTTCTACAAATCTTTCGTAAGGTGATGAACTGTTAGGCAAAAACTCCTTTTTAAATGTGTTTCTCCAATCCTTTGAGCAACTTTTTATCGCTACAGTTTCTTAAAATATATCTGCGTACGCCTTCTTGCCCCTAGTGCCTTTCTTTATTGTTGGCCCTGAACCTCTTGCATTGGAGTTCTAACCGAGCTCAGCAAGTGTCACCTTCTGGGTTAAGTTCTACTTGGAAATGGAATCCAAATTTCGATACACCTGCACTGAGAAAAAAAATAACAAATTCAAACTTGAAAGGAATCAATGTGATTTTTGTTTAATATTACAATGCCAGTGTTGATATTTTCAACAATGATTGGTAATACATATTAACCACACTTGTGTTTACATTAAAAAAATTTTTGATTGCAGACTTTTTTCGTTTGAATACGCTTATTTTATGCACTTCACATATGCTTTTTCATAATTCGAAGATACAAAACAACCATTATGATTTTTATTAATACGTTGCCTTTGACGTAATTTGAACCCGGATCATCTGAAAGTTAGCGGCTAACAGCAAGCATATGTGCACACTCAGCTACAGCCGTTCTGTAAATTTACTCTCAAATGATGAGCTTGAACAAATTTTATTCGTCGTTTGATCGTGTTCGGCACTTCACAGATGCTTTTTCGTAAATAAATACCAAAAGCAAAAAACAAAAAAAAAAAAACAAAAGAGCTACATATTGCCTCTGACGGCGTTCGAAACTGCTGGAAGCCAAGAAATAGCAGCAAGCATCTCTGCACGTTTTGCTACAGTCAGACATGCGAATATGTTTTCAATGTTCAACTTCAATCAGATATCTTACAATCGATGAATTTACTATGAAAAAATCAAACAATAACTAGGCTAAAAAAAAACCTTGTTCTTTTTTCTAAATAGTGTAAATAAAAAGTGCAATATATGGATGAAAATTTGCATAAGGTTTGGAACTCTGATTTTTGGGGTTTTTGTTGTAGAATTAACAATATTTTTATAAAAAATTAGCGAAAAATAAAATATTTAAAAAATGGTTACCGGTATTGCATAAAATTCGCTGTACCTAAACTTTATTGACTGACTGTACACCGAATCAATTTTATACGATTTTCGACATAAAAATAGTAAGTAAAATGGATACTAAAATATTAATTTTTATGATTACAGTATATTTTACTTAGCTGCCCATCCTTCTTTGCACGAAAAACTTGTGCACTTAACCGAAAAAAGCACTTAAGCGAATTTTCTTTAATACTTCAATGAGGAAGGTATCCGAATCCCTATGAAACCAAATAATGGAGGAGCACTTACCACGTAGAAATTACTGCAAGCGCAATTTTTAAGGAATGGTATCTAATTATCTATATAACTACATTAATTGATAGCCATTTTCGTTGTTCTGCGAGATGAGCAAAATAAATAAAAGCTTGTAAAATTAGGTAATTGTAGGGCCAGTGCAGGTAAACCTAATACTTTCTTTGATAGTTAATAATAGTTGCACAATTTTTAAGGCAGGTATCGCCAATGTGCAGGTACACAGAGAAATTATCGTTTTCAAATTTGTATGGAACGTTTTACTTTTAAAAACGTTTTGACCCAGGTTTTGCACCTACAATATTTATTTTAATTTTGAGAATGAAAATTTTCAATTCAATTTCCAAAATCCATGTATTGGTTTTTGATACGAACATTTTCAAATCGTTTTTAAAAACGATTGTTTGAAAATTTAATATGCGCATGTTGAAATTAAATCCTAAAATGTTTTATCTTCATTTTAAAAATATGCGTTTTCAAATATGATATTCAAATTTTATTTTAATTAAATTACAACAAGTCGTTTGGTACACACATTGTCAAAAATATATTGATATACATATACTTATAAATAAGTTACAACATTTAATAAATGAAATACAGATGTTTTATATATTACTATATACATACATAAATACATACATACAGATGTTCTTGGCTTACTTCCAAGCTGGGCCTGCTAATTTTACTTCACGCTGGCCAAATTCTGTAATTTAAATTAAGAAAGTTACTCTTACCAAAGCTTTTTTTCGGTCAAAGAAGTCCACCAATGTCCCTTGTATGTAGTTAGGGGTTAGAATGGCAGTATTGTTTGTATAACTTCATCGCCTTTTCTGAAGATTGAAGTAACTTAATTATCTGAACACAATTTTTCCGACAAATGATGCAAACATATGAAAGGTTTTCATTATAGCTAGGTAGCTTTTTAAATTCTAATGTGAAACATTTTAGTTTTAAATATTTTTCATACCTAATTGACTGAAAATAAATTAACGTTTTTATTTTAAAAATGTCTAGTTTTTTTTGCTTGTTGAAAATTGTGTCGCACTACAACTTGTTGGGAAAATATTCTAAAATGTTTCATTTAAGTTTTTAAAATACGCATTTTTGACGCTAGTTCTTTAATGTCGTTTGTTCCCCTCAGTAAAAAAGTGAATATATTATAACGATCGTTTTTGGTTTGCGAATGTTTCGTTTTAAAGTCGTATGTACAAATACTGTATTTTTTATTTTGTATGAAGTAAAATTATATCAAAAAATTTTATTTTACAATTTCTTTTAAAAACTTGCATTTTACCTGTCTCATTTTCTCTGTGTATGTTGAATGCATCTATCGGAGGAGTTTCCTTATAAATGTTAAGAATAATGCCGCTAATGCGCATTTTAGGGTAGGTATCTTAAATGTGCACTTAAGCATAAAGGCAGCAAAGCAAAATATACTGTATATGTGTACCCGTGTGTAAGTGAAATTCGAAAACTTGTTTTTCGTTCCAATTACAAATCGTGGATGAATGGCAAATAACAATTTACAAAATTTTATTAAATGCGTGCCTTGTGGCCAAGGGAGATTCTAAGCAAATTACGCTCTTGCTCGTTATCTGAAAAACGTTAATTTTTTTTTAATATTTGAAGAAAATTCTGCCAAAAAATTAACAGTATCTACTGTAATTTGAACTGTTATTTATATTATTTTGATTGGATTTTTTTACTTTAAAACTTTTAATTTGAAAATTTGAAATATTAATTTCTTTAGTTGTGAAATTTCGGCTTTCGTAAGATATTTTATATAGTCAGCGTGAAAAATATGCATACCCTGATGCTTTGACAATTTTGTTTATTTATATATATTTTCCATACCAAATTCTCAAACCTCAACGGTAATTTTTATCGACTTTAGTATAACAAAGTGCAAGTTTAAAGTTGCTAGAAAATCGCGTTGATTTTTGGCAATTTTTTTAGTGGAAGGTGTTGCTCATTTTCTCCATACAAAAAATAATTGTCGAATTACTTTGTATGGAAGAACTTGCGTGAAAAAAATTACCAAAAATCAATGCGATTTTCTTGCGACCTCAAACTTACACTTTGTTATACTAAATTTCAATGGGCTATAAAACTGCATACTTAGAATTTTTCTAAAAAATCGGAAAAAAAGTTGCAAATTAGTGTGCAAATTTAATGAATTTTCCTGAGTTTTGCACAAAGTTTAGAGATTTTATTATTATGTTTTCTGGTGTAGAATGAACAGTATTTTTATAAAAAGTTATCGAAAATAAATTAGAATAAAGAACCTTGCATATATTGCAAAAAATTCACTTGCCAATACTTCTGTTCGGCACTGTATGTTTAAAAAAAGCAATTGCAGCGAATTGAAACAATATGTTAACCTCCTTTCATTGAAGGTAACTTTTGTGATATCTTTACTGCTTGCTTAGCTCGCCGCCGCTCGGCTTTCTGTGCAAACGTACCCTATCGAATTGAAAAATGGAAAACGTCGATGCGAATTTCTTGGTATTTCTAGCTTTTTCCCAAGTTTAGTATGAAATTAAGAAAGTTGAGCTATATTTTTTATAAACAATAAAAAATTGGTATGGGAAATATAAATAAATAAAATTGTCAAAACGTCAGTGTATGCATATTTTTGACGCTGACTGTAAATTATAAGTTATATTAGTTTTGTATTAAATGTTTTAAATAGTTTGTTTTAATTTAAATAGATTGTTTAACCTAGATTATTTTTCAGTTCTTTCTTAATTTATTTTCTTAAAAAAAACTGCAGTTTTTAAATGAAGGATAAACACAGAATAAGTACAGAGTTTAATAGTTTATTTTTTTCTATTTTCAATTATTTTTTTTTTTTCAATACGCATAAATTTTGTAATAAACGTTATGGTTACTAAAAATTAAATTAAAACGATTTAATAAATTTTTTCAATATTTCTAAATTTTAATTATTGTTTTATAAACACTTTTTGCGATCATTTTAAAATTTTTAGAAAACAATTAAAATTAGGCTTAGCTTGAAATTGATATCGCTAAATTGTTTTTGTATTTTTATAACGTTTTTTTAATTTGTATTTTTTTTTTATAAACAAATTTTGTTTGGCATCTTCTGCAAGATTGACACTCAAATTAATCTTTTCTAAAAATGATTAGCCGTATTTTGTATTTTTATCTAAAATTTTTCATTTTGATAACTATTGGCAATATTGCCGCAGCGAAAATGTGAAAACCAATAAAACCTAATAAATCTATTTTTCAATTTTTCTCTCTTTCATTGCCGTCGTACTTGCGCAAAACAGCTGATCCAAACAAGCAAGCAGACAAAGGTGGCACCAGCAGCATCAGCAACAAACCAGACAACAGCCAACTAGTGTTATACCAACGAAGAAGGAGAATAATACGAAGGAGTTAGACAAGCAAAATAATTGCTGAAATTGCATATTGGAAGCAGACAACGAAGTGAAAAAGTGAAAAATTCTTTGTGTGGAATTTTTGCTCTTAAACTGCTGCTACAGTAAAGGCGAAAGCAACGCTTAGCAGACGCGGACTTGATATAAAGTCCAAGCAACCTAGCGAAAAAGCGAAAAAGCTAAAGCGTCAACCCGGCAGCGCGTGCAGCCAGCCGGAAGCCAAGCGCCACAGCCGAGCCACAGCTAAATACACATACGCTCAAGCGCTCCACGTAGCGTGCGTATTAAGTAGATTTTCAGTTGCGTTGTGCCCCATACAGCAGTAGCGCTGGAATACTTTATTTCACCCCCCGGTCCAATAAACGTCGCCAAAATTATTCACCAACAAACCATCACCGACATCAACTTCGCCACGGCGGCCACCATGCCATATAATGGCGCCAGCAATGGCAGTGGTGGTGGCGGTGGCGGAGGTGGTGGCGGTATAAGCGATGGGCCGCAGAATAAGAAGATACGCACCGGTGTACAGCAGCCGGGCGAAACGGATGCACATCTTCATGCAAGGGTAAGTGATGAAGTACCAACTACCTATAAGTCTATCTAATTGTGTACATATGGGTGTGTAGTGTAATGGAATAAGAAGTTGTAGAAGAAGAAGAAGAATAAGCGAAAGACGAAGTAAAAGTACAAGTTTGAAAAACTTGCAAACTTTTGCGGGCTGCAAAGTTTACAAGAAGTTTGGAAATTTTGTATTAAATTTTTTTTCCTGTGTTGTCTCGTGCGCGTGTTGTTGGTAATTATGGCTATCAAACAGTTGCAGCTACGCTTATGACAATCTTTAATGTTATTGTTGTTGTTGCAGTCGCTTTTGGCAAATGGCGTTTGTCAGCCACAACACAAAAAACAAGCTTCTTTTTCATTTACCTTTCCTGCATTCCACTCTTCAACCAAACACCGCCGGCATGGAAGTGTACTAGTAACGAAGTTTTGTTTTCCTGTGCTGTGACTGATAAAGCTATTGCCTGCTTTTAGGGGTTGTTAAAAATCGATTTTCAGTTGTTTGGTAATTCCAACTCGCCGCGGCGTAGCGCTTGACGGTTGATAGCGACTAGAAAAAAGTGAGTATCATACGCTTGTGTGTTCATATATAAGTGTATCTACAAATTGGTTAAGCGATAAGAAAATGCGTCTAAAAGTATGCTCTAGCAAGCTGCTAGATAAGCGTCGCCTGTTTTTTGTGCTTTGCTTTCGGGCATTTTCACTATTTTCGTTCGAAATCTACGCAATTTGGCAACACTAAATTGGTTCTGCACTAAAACGCCAACTAGTGGCCACACGCTATAAATACAATGCTATCTACATACATTCAGTTTGCACGCCAACAAGTATGCAATCGTTTTGTTAGCAACGCTCTCCCGGCAGCAAATAGAGATACACACGCTGAGTACATAACGAGCACAAGTTTGGTTATGCTGAGCAACGAGTCATATGGCGAAAAATCACATGGGAAGAAAATTTTTTTTGTATATTTAGTCAGGGAAATTTGCCTAGATCCCATCCGTCCAAAAAGTACCCACAAATGCTCCTAATATTCACCTCTTTAAAGTTATCCATACGTTTTCATATCCAAAATACTCTAAGTAAATGGCAGCTGTGCATAAAATTGTGAATATCTTCCACAAAAGTGCAGTTTCAAGCGACATCACTTACGATTTTATGTTGCATACTTATTGCCACAATCGTTATTTATGTAGCTAGAAAATTTTGGAGGCGAAAATTTATAGTGCAGTAATTTAAAGAACTCCAATACATTTACCCCTTTTTGAGGGCTTCTACCGATACTCAAAACGTTTTCCATGAGCCCATTTTGGGATCGATTTCAGACTCTTCACCAAAGCCTCCTTTGTCAACCAAATCATCTCAAAACGTCTTCCTTCGAATCGTCTTTGTGTTTCTGGAACAGGAAAAGTCAAGCGGTATCATATGAGGTTTATATGAAGCTTTTGGGATGGCATCAACATTTTTTGAAGCAAAATAGTAGCGGTCGCTGAAGATACCGCAAGTTTTTGCTCCAAAATTCTTTCTCCTACACTCCGCCGAGACTTCCTGAGGAGTATCGATGAAGTATGAGCCTAGATGTTTAAGCTATACTCTTGCAAGAGCTGGACAAATGCTTCCCGTAATGCTCGGAAAGCAATTTGCGGTTGGATGTCACAGACGTGAACACCCCTACCTATTGCAGACTCTGCGGTTAGACTGCCCTGCGCTACTCGAGCCCTATTATGGTCTGGATATTGTAGCCGTCCCAACAGATGCTTGTCCAGACTCGACCCCGATATCCTCTATTATAAGTGTCCGGCATGGGGAGACTCCCATACGACACCAACCATTCTCTCTTCACCTGTCAGCTCAATCTCACTTAGCTAATACCCCTCTCCCTTTGGTCCGACCCGGATGAAACAGCTCCTTTCTTGGGACTACCGTTAGTTGAGAAGTGCAACGATTGATGGATAAACCGAACCAGGCGGGGCTTAGTAGTACCACTTAAACAACAACAAGAGGAAATGATTCCACCCAGTCATCGTCCATGTCGCTACGACAGTAGTGGTCCGAATTGATTTTAAATCGTGCCATATGGAGTCCCATTGCCTTTTGTTCTGTTCGTTGTCGTTTAGCCGGCTTTAAGAAACTGCCTTGATCGCTAACGTTTGATTACCGGCAACTTCTTTTGTCCATCTTGTCTGGAGTAATGTATATGTTTCCAAACAAATCATGTATCCTCTTTGGCAGGGATGACATAGAGAGCGCGGTGTCTATGCCGTTAATCAATCATCCAGTTTGTGGAAACAGCTGCCACTTTCCTAGTCACTACTTAGAGAGGATCCAAACGGAGCCCACCTTGGTACAGACCTTTTCGTTTCTTTCGAGGTTTCCAAAGGTTTCCGGGTGCTCAAGTAGACCCCAAGGCTCTTTGGCGGACTGTGGCAATCTTACCCACAATGTCGAGCACCACGCTGATTACAACAGCGGCGGGTCTCTGCGGCACTATAGGGCAACATATCGTCACCTGGAATACAAAAAGACGTGTAAAAACATCCTAAATGAAAAGTCGTTACTAATATTTTATTTTTATTTTTTCATAAAACGATATGGGGAAACGGAATTCGATGAAATCCATCATATAAATCAAAAAGAAAACTTTCAATTTTTTATTAGTTATGACTTTTTGCATTTCAACGATGATATTTTTTCTAGCTACTTAACAATTGTATAGCTGACCTAACCTAATCTGAAAATATGCGGACTTTTTGATTCCGTGTTAAAAGAACTCTGCTTTGGCTGAAAATTCAAAGTCAAATCCCAGAACGAGAAGTCTAGACATGAGGGTTTCTTTATTTTCATTGTGATGGATGATAAACCGAGTGAGGTTTTGATGGATAGATTTTATAACTAGAGTTTGCAATACCTAAGTGACACTCAGACTTCACTCCAAACTTCCTTCACCACCAAACTTATCAATGAGTGTTTTGACACGGTAACACTGTTCTGGGGGCTATTTTGTTGCGCGATAGGCTGAGGTGCTGGCGATGGAAAGGCCATCAATCATCTTTGTGGGACTGGAGGTATTTTTTGGTATAAGTTATCTACTCTTATTTGAGGCTGCAATTCTGAGTGGGTAAACTCAAGAGCGGCGTAAGTACTGGAGAGCGGCAGAGGGCATTAGATAGGCGAGGCTTCTTTTGTACGCTTCCAGAAAGGAGTTGAGTAGTCATACTCGTATGCGTTCTCTGGATTGCTCTGTACACACAAACCCAATACCTACCGACTGGGGGACGTTGAGACATTGAAGCATGTTGTGTAGCAGATTGTTCATCCTTGGACAGAAAAAATCGTAATGTATTTCTACTCGTCCTCAGTAAAATGTCTTAGAATTAGGTGCAGGTCTACAAAGGCCTTTGGACGTGTCTATAATAGAACAAGTTATGAGATTTCAGACTTTCATCTGCAGCATACTAGAGGTTTTTTAAGTCGCAATGTCCTTCGTTCTGTCACACCCTAATCAATTGAACCTGCCGGGTGCTTTTAAAACCGAAGGTATCCACCACTACTCGCGCCGCTTTGCTATATTCAAAGTCCACTTTTAAGCACATTACCTCGTACACGCGCTCTCAACTTGTAGTGGTGGAAATGCCTCCGGTTTAACATAAAAGGCTGATGTGAAAATAATCTTTTCGACTTATCCGTCCGCTTTTGCCTCTTCATTTTCCTTTGCGCTGGCACTCAAGTAGGTGCTTCTCTCTACTCGTTAATGTCTTAGCAAATGCTCTTAATTCGTCGTTTTACCTCTTAGCTGTAAGAGGAAAACAGACTGTTGCATATTTTTAGTTGCCGCAAACTGAGGAAGGAATACTGGTAAATGTTGGCGCTTTGTTGCCCCTTCGACTAAATGTTATATCACTCAACACGCGCACGAGCAACAGCAGCACTCAATACTCAACGTACTCACTCGCTCACGTGCTGATGCAGTCACACACACGCACAGGTGCCGGAACTATGCTCCGAACTCATTGTCAGCTGCAGTGTCCTCTGTCGTCTGTTATGTTGAAGAGCAATCGTTTAACTAGGTTTTGTTTTTTCTTATTGCCTAGCATACCTTTAGGCGACGTTCTCATCTTGTGCTGCTGGTCGGCTCAACGTACTTGTTTGCGTGTCTACGGCTATGCAGGAAATATACGCTAGGGTGCGCGTATATTAGGATTATTGCGCGTCTAATACTATGCTTTCTGATACACATAAGGGCGGACTGACTCGATAGGGATATACCATACTCATAGCGTGTAGGCAGGAAGTAGGCTTAGCGCGTGCTTTTTGGCGTTTCCTTGATATACCGTACATTCGTTTCGCCTGCTTCTTCCGCGGCTAGCAATTCAGCGTATACTTTTTGGCGCTTATGGTCGCTTGTTATGCGTAGACACGCGTCAAAGGCGGTGGCCCGGCTTTGCTGCAAAGTCCTTTCAAGGCATTTTAAGTCACTTTGTGCGTCTTTAAAGCATGTGTGACAGCAGTGTATATATGTGTGTGTGTGTGTGTGCTGTGTGCAGTTAAGCGTCCTTAAAGGCAGTGGATTTTGTTTTGTAGCCGCATGACATTTCAGCACATCCTTTTACTTTTTGCTGTTTTTTTTTGTGTAAAATATCATTCACATTTGGTCTGGTGTGTTTGCTGGTGATAAGCGCCGACTGCTTTCCTGTCCTACTAAAAGATTGCATTTAGCGGATATTAGATTTAAGGAGTAGTCTTTCCTTTCGCTTTGTTTTTCATATGATTTCCTTTTAGTAATGCTTATGGGCCATTTTAATATTTTTGATGCTCTCAAGGCTATCATTTGTTCGCATTTTATTGCCCAGCTATTGCCATTTTTGTCTTTTTATGTGTCACGCAAGGGTATAATACGTTTTTATTTGAGCTTGAAATTTATTGACGAAATCAATGGTTGATCTTGGAGATGTTTAACGTTACGAGCGTGTGCATATATTACGACAAAGTTTGCGCCACATAATTGATTTCCTTTGGGTAGTATAAGCCGCAGAGTGTCAGTTGAGGAAACCATTTCTAGTACCTTATAAAATAATGCCTGCATTCAAAAATTCTGTGGTCAGCTAGTTTTCGCATAAAAAAGTAGCCACATTTCAAAACTTTAAAATTTTTTGAAATAAATATTGAAATATTTTGCAATTTTTTCACACTAAATATTTTTGAGATTTTTGTATGTAGATATGTAATTAAAAAAAATAATTTTCCAAAATATTAATTTATTCAAAAAATAAATTTCTCAAAAAAAAAAAATTATAATTAATAAAATTTGTTAGTTTTTTTACAATTTAGAAAAAATTAACAACATAACAAACAAAATAAAATATTAATTTTATCTTAAAAAAACGGAAAATAATATACACTCATGCAAAAAAGAATAGAAGTGGGACATTTTGATAAATTTTTCCTTTTGTTTTCTTTACTGTTCATTTATTTTTTATAAAAGTATGCATAGGTCTTTATCAAACAAAAACCACAAAAGGGCATGTGCCGCAAATTGTACGATTTGAAGTCGGTGCGAAACAACAAAAAGGCAAAATTTCGCATTGAATCGAAGAATATGACGTGTGTAAGTGATGTGTTTATCGCCGTTCCATTTGAAATATTAGAAAAAAGGTTTGCAAGCAGCATTGATTTCAAATCGTACGATTTGCAGCACATGCCTGATTAATCCAAAATTCAGACTGCAAAAAATATGAAAATTCTACAAAGCTTCACCAAAATTTCAAACTTTTTATTCAGAATATTAAAAAATGGTATGCAGTTCTGTGGCCCATTAAATTTTAGCCGAATTTTTTGCTGACAGTGTCACTTTTTTCCCCATGGGTCATTTCATTGTGACTGTTGGGACAGGTCCCTTAATCTTTTCATTATTACTTTTGTTCATAGAAATGTGATGAAAAACGAAAGTTTTTGATGTGATGAAAACAAGAAAGAGTTTTTGAATCAAAAAGTTGGAATTGAAAAAAAATTTATATTTAAGAAAAAATTTTAGTTTTCAAAAAAAAAACTTAAAAAATATTTTTTATTTCTAAAAAAAGCTTAAAAAATGTCTTTAATTTTTTTTTTTAATTTTTCCATAGAAATTGAAAAAATATTATTAGTTTCCTCGTATTAAAATAACATAAAAAGCGTAAAGTTTTGAATAAGAATTCAAAAAATTACTTCTACATACATATGTATGTACACTTTTTTCACAACATACGCAACATTTTTAACCGACTTCCAAAAAAGGAGGAGGTTATCCGTTCGTTGGAATATTTTTTATTTTTTTATGTATGTTACCGCATTGTTTAGATACGATCATGAAATATATTTTTGTATAGATATATATTTTATCTGAGAATTGAAGTCGGATTTTTTTGCTAAAAATTACTTGTTTTATTTTTTGCAAATTATTTTTTATAAAAATATGGTTAAAACTACAACAAATAATACATTTTCATAAAAAATTTCAACATTTTCAGATTTTTTTAGAACTTTTTGAGAATGCAGTTTTGTAGCCCATTAATTTTTAAAAATTTAATAATCGCGTTAATTTTTGAGATTTTTTCAATTCAAACTTGCACTTTATTATAGTGCATTTTAAAAATTAAATAATAATAAAAAAGTTCAAAAATTAACGCGACTATTAGATTTTTAAAATGCGTCTTTAAATTGAAGTTAAACATTTACAGTGTATCAAAAGTGGTTAAAAATTTAAAAAATTTTTTTTTATTTAAAAATATAATGGAAAACGAATACCGTTCAAAGAAAGCTTAAATTAAAAAAATGTAAATCAAACGAAATTATAAAAAATCGTAATAAAAATATTCTTAATTTATCTTTAAGCAATTGCTTTTTTTAATTTTATGGTATTTTGTTTGATTTTTTCAAATAAATTTTAGTAAAAGATCTGAAATTTGATAAAAAGCACTTGCTTGGTTTTTATGCATGCGGTCCAATGTTAAATTTTACTTAAGACTTCAAAAAATATTTTCAACGCTGATAAATATTTTTTTTTTATTACTGTGAGTTGAAAACGTTTTTGTAATGATTTTAAAAATCTATTGTGATTCTGAAAAAAAAAAAAAAAAAAAAAAAAAAAAAAAAAAAAAAAAAAAGTCTAGTACAATGTTCAGCGTTATTTTTTTAATTCATACTTAATGATGGCCAAATTTGAGAAAATAAGTTGGCAGTATATTCTTCAGATAAAAAAAAATTAGACAGAGAAAAATAAAATAAAAAATTCGCCGACTATTACCCAAAAAGCTATCTAATCTAAAAGTTTAAAAAGTCTTTAATTTTCTTAGAAAAGTAGAGTGGCTGGTTGCATTTTCCCCATTTCATTTAAAAATCTTCAAACAAAAAGAATCTGCCGAATTCAGCCATTTGGCAATTTCATTTGTTTGCATTTATTCCATTAGTCGCTGGAATGCAAAACTGGCTCGAATGCATTTTATGCAAACAGACAGACAGACAGACGGATAGACAGCCAACATACAGCCATGTGCCTCGGGCGCCACACTACGCAACCTGTACAGCTGCTACCCCCATCTCCTAGACGCATCACCGACCTCTGCATACCTGCTGCTTGCGCATCATTGCCTTCCTGTTTTTTGTGCTGCCCGACTTGCCTTCTGCCTTTGTTTTGCCAACTTGCAAGGCTTACATTGCCTCATTGACTTGCTTGACTTGGCGAAAATTCGCTTGAAATAGTGGTTGCATTTAGGCGCATGCAAGAATACATATTTACACATATGTATGTATGTTTGTACATTTGAATGTGAACTTATCTGCTCGCTGCAGCAACACATCTGCCAGTTTATATTATCCCCTTTGCTTGCATCGCTACAAATGCAATTTTTTGCTGTAGGCAACCGTGCAGTTTTGATTGCAACGACAACGTCAATTCATTCCAGTCCAAAAACAAAACAGCAAATGCATTAACTTGCCAGCCAGCGAGAGTCTACATACATATATCGCAAAAAAAAACCAAAACAATTTGTGCAAAAAAAGTAAAATTAATTAATGTGAGTGCGGGCGACGCGCCAAACATACGCGCGTACTAGAGCGCCAACATTCACCAGCCATCATGCGTCATTCACCAGACACCAGTCACCAGCTACTCTTGCTGCCAATAACCAATCTGCAGCCAAACTCTTGTACTCGTACGAGTAGTTAGTTAATCACTGCTTGACCGCTTTGGCCGTTGGTTGACCTTTTGTTTTGCATGCGTGGAGTTCTCCTGTTCTCCCATCCTTGTTACCATTTTGCAACCCTGTTGCCACAACGAAACTTCGTTATTTATTAGAATTTCTTCAAACATGCATATTCCACTTCAAACGCCTTTTTCACCCCGCCGAATGCAAGCTTACCTCACTCGAAACTCTTCTGGCCATTGCAAATTTCCTATGCTTGCACTTTCGCCGCCAACAAAACCCCGTGCCACTTCAATTGGCGCCCTCTGCGTACGTCAGCTGTCTCACTTCGTCGGATGCTGCATTGATATGCACTCGGCGATCTCCACCTCGAATGCGAAATTTCCAAAACCTGCCACTTGACATTAATAATTCCATTAACGACGCCATATTGTAAGTGCACGTCGCAGCGACGCGAGGACGAGTATGCGAAGAGTACACAGCAGGGCGGCATGTGTGCGTTGCCAACCATATTAAAACGAATTCACAGGTGGTGCGGAGATGAGGCAGCTTGGGGGTGTGAAAGTTGCATAGAAAGCTTGGTGCATTTGAAGTGCGCTGTACGCTTTTGGGGGAGGCAGCCATGGGCACATTCATACTCGTAAATGTCCAAATATTCGTTTACTGATAACCATACACTGAACTTTGGCTATCGCAAGCTGCTACAATGCTGTTTTCACTTCTCTACTAAGTATGTATGTCGCTCTGTACGTTTGCTTGGACCCCTTTCTGCGTTTGCAGTTACGTTGCTTCTTTATGAGACTCCCCAAACCCCAGTGGATTGTCAGTTATTGTAAAATATCTCATAACCTCCTCCTCACGCCACGTATACCAAAATTATTCGTAGCACATACCTCTTGTATTTTGTAAGTGTATCTGCGTGCCAGCTTAAAATTTATGCTGACATAACTGCTGACTCCATCCACGATATGCAGACTTTATATTACCAAAGAATCGTATTTTATGGCTTTCGCTGGTTGGGCGCTGTACAGTGTTTGGCGTGCATTAAAATGTCAAATAAAAATTAATAACCCCAAGTGAATTCATGCTGAGATCGGAAGCCAAGATTTTTATACGAAACAAATCATATTACCACAGTAAGCTACAAGGAAATTAAAAGCTAAAAATTAATTGTACAAGCCCCGGGGATCTCCTTGGATTCTACCAAGCTTAAGGCGTGTGGCTTTCCAGGTCGCTTAGTGTCATCTTCTGGCAAGATCTATGCTTCTGAGATACCTTTAAATACTATAGATTTAACTTTTATTAACAACGGTTTACCAAAATAGAGTCTCCCAGTAGCTTTAGCTTTTACTACTCATTCTATTACTATTTATTCTTCCCAGCTACGGAGAAAATTTATACATAAACACCTTATGTGCGCCAGGGATAAGTTACGAATTACAGATACAAAAATTGGGAGCTAAAGCTTTTTAGTTAGAAGCTTTAAGCTTTTTTGCTAGATTAGTTGAACTTATTTATTGAATTAAATCACCTGCAAAATTGTTTTCAAAATCGTAAAGGGTAAGTTTTTTTTTAATGAAAATAGATACATATATGAGTGTGCAAAGTTACTTGAAGCGATACATTTTTCCGAAGTGGAATACATTTGATTATGCATACATATGTTTCATTTAGCCTCTAAATGCATTCCCCCTTACCCCTGCTAGTTTTGAGGTAAAATTCACACGGTTATCCTGCGAAGTTGTCATTTTTGAAAGAGACTCTTATACAGCAGGGCTTTCCAAGTTTAGATTCAAGCTTGATGCTAAGAATACTAGAACCGGCGTGGTTTTTGCGCCCAAGTTTTAGAAGAGTGTACCATTCTAATTCCGTCCGAAACTTTTCACAATAGAGCCCTGCGCCAGCGAATGACTTCTTAGAATGTCGAACGAGGTCCGAATAAATATAATGTAGGACAGCCAGGTCGCATTAGTGGACTCATGAAAACAGCACCAAGGCTTGTATACAGCTGCAACACACTTAAATAAGAATAAGCAGCGAAAGAGATGATACTCTCTTGTAAAAAGGGAGGCTGAATGGAGCCTATATGGTTCACCGGATTTCCGTTGTCCACATAAAAAACACAAACAGAGCTTTTATGAGAGTAAATGCACTTCTAGGTTTCCCAGCGTGTGACTAAAGGGCATTCCAAGAGACTGCTTAATCATAGCTGGGAGCGTCTCAGCACCCTCATCGTTTGCCCGACAGCACACTGCAAGTGGATGCATCATCTTAGACAACTCGATGTCATACTTGTCTTGTGGTTCCTGGGTCTAAAATTTAAAGTCCGTTAGAAAGTGGCTCAATATTCGAACTATTTGCTTATATTAACTTAATATTTGGCGCTGTAGCGGCCTAAGCGATTTTGGCTGTGTTTAACAAAGCACGCCAGTCGTTTATGTTCTGTGCCAACTGACTCCAATTGGAAATGCCAAGTGAAGCCAAGTCCGCCTCCACTTGGTCTCTCTATCGCAGTGGGGGCCTCGCTCTTCCTCTGCTACCAGCAGCGAGTTCCGAGTTGAAACCTTTCAAGGCTGGAGCGTCGGTGTCCATTCTAAGGTACTCGGCGTCGGCAATGCGTAAAGGCCCGCAACTCAACGATTGCAGTACGCATTCCATGAAATGGGAAATTTTTCACTGCTCTGCTCTGCTCTAATGGTGCGCTTTAATGAATCATCACTTGGATGTCGAGTAGTTTAAGCCATCCGATATAGAAATTTTCATAATTGAGAGGTCAATAGATTGAGGTCTGAGCATCAGGTGGCCAATCATCCGTGAAAATGAAGCTCGTAACATGATTTTGTACCGATTTTGATTTGGGAGCTGGAGCGGAGTTTTGTTGAAACCATTACAGGCTGGGTAGTGGGGGGTAGAATTCATTTGGGACCGGTTTTCGTTTACTGTCGAAGTAAGGCTTTCAATTTTGACTAACGTTTTTGTTTCAAGGCTGCTAAAAGTAAGTGACACCGGGCTTCTTTATATGCGCCGAGTCCCAAGTCACGTTTTATGCTGTGCAGGTCGTATTTATTGTTGGTATTTATTTCCCGGGACGTGATTTTCTGCTTGCGGAGAAGATATGAGTTCTATATTAATGACTTTTGGCGTATACACAGTGCGTGCGATTTTTCCACGGGCGACTATTCGGCCACTTTTCTCGAATAACTTTACTATACGATGCACAAACTTTATATTGATTTTCAGTGGTCACAACTTCCGACATATTTTTTCGTAGCTGAATTTTTGCAGGCATTTTTGCAAACAACTTACATAGGAAACTTTAAACACAGGAACTTTTCGGAATTGCCACTTTCCACGTAGCTGTTAACTTATCGTGGATAAATGAGTATATTGATGATTACTAAGAATGGGGGGTCGGCAAGTCGTGCACCAAAACCTTTGCTAGTACTAAGTACACCATATAACTTCACACGCCGAATTTTCAGGCAGAATACAATTTTCCTTTTATTTGAGTTGCTTTCTAATTTTGTCCTTGCGAGATACTTAATAGGTGAAGTCCATACGAAAGTTGCTTTGCGTGTAGTATCACTAAGGTATTAAGGGTTGAACCCACTCTACATCCAAAGCGCAGTAATTTCCTAGATACATACAGACGTAGACTGACGCAGCAGAACAAGTTAACAAACACTCTGTAAAAGCGCTGCTGACAAAAAAATTATTTACATTTTGCATTTTAAATTGACCCTTTCTGCTTTGCAAGCAATTTCTTCTGCTACTGTCAAAGGTTCTAATATATTTGCATATATCGATTACATATGATAGCAGGAGCAGGTATTACGTATTAAAAGTTCTAACGGCCAGCAACGTAGAAATACATTGAGCGCAGTAAAGTGGTAGGCAGTGGGCGGTAATACCTCCTCGAATTACATTTGAAAAAGAAGCTACCCAGGACTTGCTATCAACTTGTCAAACAAGCAGGTCGACTTACGAGCTAGTATAACTGTCGTCAGCTGACTTTATACTTAGCTGTGCGCCTTGTGTGTCATAACATAACCTCAATAAGAAGACAAGAAAGGATAACTAACTGCGATGTTAGGAAGCTTCTAATGTATTTGTATAGAAGTTGAGGTCTCTGCCTGTGCCAAGTTGTATTGCGTGGAGGGAAAACGCTCAATGATAGCACCTTGAACGGCACGAGGAGTATGCATATGTATGTAGTTCCGTTCTGCAATGCTTGCGTGTTATTAGACTAATTGTTTGAAAAATTACTCGCATACTAATGACTTCGTTCTGTATTTGTATTTGTATGCATTTATACAAATATAGCGCTTTCATTTGTTTGCTTCCACCTTATCCTACTACATTCTTCCTCTTTCAATTACTTTTGCTGCTGACGGCATTATTTGCTATTACTTTTATTGATGAAATTTTTGCTTTGCTGCTGCTATTTTTGTTTTAGTTGTTTTTAGAAATGGCATAATAATTATGACAATTATTATTATTGGCATAACATTTAAATGCAATCAACGTCAGACGTCACAGCTCAGGTTTTAACAAACGCAACTAAAATATTTCAGCAAAATCATTGGAATTTTACGTCGCAGACAGACTATACAGAGAATACCTATGTGGAATCAATATGACAACTATGAAATTTTGGCCAAATATGCACATATGTAGATTCATACAATTGTAGTGAAGTTTATTTTCTAGAAATCTCAAAATTCTTATCTATCATTCCGACTCTCCCACGTCAGTCAAAACTTCAAAACCAAGACAATGAGGGCTTAATAGACATCAATCATAATTGGCCGGTCAAGAGACCAGGAACCGCCCTTGTTTCTTCCCCCACCCCAAACTAACTTCAGGTTTAATACTTCACCAATTTGCGGTCGTTGTAGCCAAATGGACTCACTTCAGACTTCCATTAAATGGTTTCATAGTTCGTAGTCTGCGACATGAGAAGAAGTAAGTCTCAGTTGCAGATAACCCAAAAATTGGTTGCTGAGGTTAGCGGGGGACTTTGCCGCAAGAACCTCTCCATCAATATCAAATTTAGGCTTTCGATTTAATTTCGTGTGTTCCACCAGAAGATGTCGCAATAAAGGGGCATACCAGCAAATTAGTCTTCGTAACATTGAACCCGTCCACTGTTAGCCAAACGTCATTGGGTTCGTTCAAAAGCGGTGGGGGGAATGTCCGACCTCTGCTTCGAGAGTATTTAAACCTCTTTGGTTACTAGGTCACTGTGTATTGTAGGAAACTCTATAGTTACAGAGCTGACCTGACTAAGCTGCCCCCAGGAAAAGGATCTCTGTGGGTTCCGTTGAAGACTTGCGGTCGGTCTCCACCTGGCAAGAAGTGAGCACAACTAGCACTAAGCTGTTGCACAGAGCTGGTGGGCTCTGCTGGATCGGAGGCGGCGGTCAACGAAAGCTTTTGAAACAAAGCAAGTCAAACTATCTTAATTTGCTGGGGACTTGGGCAGATTCTGCCCTGTAATAATAACTTACAAGTCCCACAACTGTCTTAAATTCTATGTGGAGGAATGATCTAACCATCATCCTAACTTCGGAAGGCATATCTTGCTTCTCGATTAAACCTGGTAGCCTATCAGGGATAGAAATTAGTTTGGGGGTAAGTGTTCTAGTAACCACGATGCGAATTGCCAGCCTATTACCCTAACTTGTCACCATCTATATATTGATCCTGAATAAGAGCCTGAATCTGTAAAGCTAATATACTGCATATGTCCCACAGTTTGGAGAAATAGGTGCTGAAAGATACAGCGATTGCTCAAATTCGCCAATTGCGAAATGTTGATCTAACGCGGAAAGCAGTTGGATGCAAAAATACTGGGGGCAGTATATCCGTATTTCGACCGAAAAGAAATTGGAGGCAAACTGCGAAAAACTGTTATTTTATCAGAATCGGCCCGATTATGGGCCTAACTAAGCCCAACATACAACAAGAGGCGATTCAAAGTATCTACCTACATTTGCCGCTTTGCTAACTATCTAATCTAAAGTAAACTGCCGAAACGGGCGTCGATGCTGACGATTGACTCCATTGGGTACTACCTGTTATCATTGAAATTCAATCAAAAAGATAACTCAGAAGGGACTGCATACATATTATTAAAAATAATGAGCACCACATAGTTTCTACACTCGTGCATACACACACTAACATTTCCATATTCAATTCAATAACTGCTTTAAGTTGGGAGTTAGAGCGCTTGTCGTGCCAACCATCCATGCTATCCAAATGGGTAGAAAATAATATAAACGTAAAATGTTTATTATTACCACATAAACGACAGAAGTAACCACCACCGCCACAG
>NW_023458562.1:47244665-47244962 GCF_013731165.1 Rhagoletis pomonella | reverse complement strand
AAAAAACCAAATGTTTATAAAATCATTAAAATCACGTTTAATAAAATAATTCGCGCGAATTTGCAAGGCATTCGCTTGTTGTTGTTTCTAACGCTCGCGCGCGCACACAACTTGTTCCATTTTGGTGCGCTGCGCTGGAGGAGTGACCGCTTAGATGAGTCGCGCGCCGGATGCTAATAAATAAAATGCGGTTTGGAGGCGCGTACTGGGTGTTCTTGTTGTTTGTGGGCAGTGGTAAATTTTATCTTTGGTTTAGAATTTTAATTTTATTTATTTTTTGCAATTTTTTCTTAGATC
>NW_023458562.1:47243416-47244565 GCF_013731165.1 Rhagoletis pomonella | reverse complement strand
AAAAATCTGAAATGTGCTAGTCTTCCACGCAAATAACGAAATGTGCTAGTCTTCCACGCAAAAATCTGAAATGTGCTACTCTTCCACGCAAAAATCTGAAATGTGCTAGTCTTCCACGCAAAAATCTGAAATGTACTAGTCTTCCACGCAAATAACGAAATGTGCTACTCTTCCACGCAAAAATCTGAAATGTGCTACTTTTCGACGCGAATAATGAAATGTGCTAGTCTTCCACGCTAATAGTGAAATGTGCTAGTCTTCCACGCGAATAGTGAAATGTGCTACTCTTCGTAGGGACCGACGATATGTACTCACATACATATGTATGTGTGGGCTTTTGGTTGGATTCATTGCTGTTCCTTTTGTTGTAGCTAACGTGCGGGAAATGCCTTAACAAATACCGTTATTTCAGCATTAATTGTCTTTTTTGTTTTTTTCTTTCCTTTGCGCTTGGCTTTCCGCTCTTTTTTTTGTGGCAGTTGAAGTGGCAACGTGATGTAGCTCGTTAATGTATAGAATACCTGAAAAAAGAATAATGTAAAAAAAAAATTCTGTCCGCTGAGTGACGTTCCAAATTTTAGTATATTTTCTTCAATATAATTTCTAGTTCCAATCTTTTCACCAACCTCCCCCAATTCTTCACTTACTTGATTTTGATGTTTTCCATTTTTGTTGTCAGCAGCCAAACATTTTCTGCAGACTTAGAAAGAAAAAAACTACTATAAAAATTATTATAAAAATATAATTAAAAATTATAAAAAAAGATAATATTAATAAAAAAATTGTAGTAAAAAAAATTTAATTACATAAAAAAGATTAATAAAACTAATAAAGAAATCCTAAAAACATATATACATTAGTTTATGGAGATTTAAAATTTTTTATTTGAATCCTTCATCCTTCAATTATCTTCAATCACTTTTTTAATCTCCGCCATTTTTACACCATTTTCGTCCTTGTGCCCCACTCATTCACTGATTCATGGCTGCCTGATTTTAATGATTATTATAAAATCATCAAAGAAAATATAAAGTTACAAAAAAAAATTTTCTTCCAAATCATTGCTGTGAACTTTTCATTAAGTATGTTCATATATTTTTCGTAGCAATCGCAAATTAATATTTCACTATTTTCACTCGTATTTAAATA
>NW_023458562.1:47239832-47243316 GCF_013731165.1 Rhagoletis pomonella | reverse complement strand
GCTTCATTCACATTTTCGATTTCCCGTTAGTCTTAATTTCTTCATTTACTTATTGTGGCCAAAGTACTTTCCTTTCGACTCGTATGCCCTATTTTTTTTAAATACGAGTACATGCATACATACATACATATGTATGTATGCACATATATAAATATTTCAGCAAATGTTATAAAAATGCATTCCTGTGAGCAAATTGTTGTGAAAGCTTTAGACTACTGTGAAAGCTTACCTATAAGCCTTTGGAAGAAAATATGAAAGTTTGTGTCGATTTTCAAAATTGGATTTGAAAGGATGTATTATTGTCTGATTCAGAGATTTTTCCATGAAATGAATGAATGAGCAACTAATCCTACAGTCTTCTTATGACCCACTTTAGACTTTCCAGAAAATTTCGGGAGCTTCAGAAACTCTTTTAACATTTTGAGAAAAAAATTCTTTTGATGATATTTAAAAAAATAAACAGTAAAAATAAAATAAAAAAAATAAAATAAACAAAAATAAAATAAACAAAAATAAATAAACAAAAAATAATTAAAACAAAAAATTACAATAAAAAACGGACAAAAAATTTATTTTTGAATAAAATTCGAATGTGTACTTGAAAACCTAATTTTTTTCGAAGATTTGAAACTCGCAAAACTGGCAAATTCGAGAAGGAAAAATATTTTTCATGCACAATTTGGCAGTTCATTAAACGCTACGAGCTTTTTAAGGAAATTCGGCTGATGTGTGTAGTAAATTAAAACGTATCAAAATATCGAATTCTTAAAAAATAGAGTAAGAAAAATTTAGCAGGAAAGTTTTGAAAAAGAAACAATATTGATTATAAAATTTTTTAGAGGATTTTTTTTGGAATTTTTTGAAGAATAAAAATAACGAAAAAATAAATTTTTTCCTAAAACAACTTTAAAAATGGCAGAAAGTTTGATATATGCATGTACAACAATGCAAATAATTAAAAAAAAAGATTTTTATTTATTTAAAGAACTTTTTGAAGAATTAAAAAATAAAAAATTAAATTTTTTTTCTTAAAAGGCTATACTAGAAAAATGCAGTCTTTAGTCCTCGCTATACAAAAAATTTCAAAAAATACCCTGCTCGGTCCAACATCGGCGGCGCTGTCATGATATTTTTGCGCAGAACTTCTCCAGAAACTTTCTGCAATTCGGTAACATCTTAAAGGTAGTACATAGATAAACCATCAAAAACAAAATATATATTTTATCTATAAAAGTTTCTTTCCAAAAACTACCAAAAAGTTTTTAAAATGTATAAAATTATTCAATTTATCTAAATCAGATAGAAATGAATAGTACAGCCTTGTTAAACCTTCTTATGTAAGTATGTACATTAGGGTGCCTCACCGTCGTTGTTTTGATTACGCTGATACAATTTTTAAAATTTTTATTGATGTATAAAATAACTCGACCAGCTTTGTTAAAACCTATATACATAAATAAGGGTGCCTCACCAAAAATGTATATTCTATTTATAAAACCTGCGCCAAAATATTTCGGAAAAATATTTAGAGTAACGTGAGCTGGACTGATTGAAAAATACCGCCAAAAGTTTTGATAAAATTAAAAAAAAAATTGTATACAGATCTTTTAAGCTGAAAACTCTTCTATCATCTGAGGAGACTTTTTGGAAAACATATTTTCTATATTTAAAAGATTTTAGATCAAATCCAGAATTGTTTAGAAGTTTTGATAAAGAAAAACTTCTAAATTTTTATTAAAAACGCTTCCCCAGCGTAATTTTTTTTACAAAATAATTTATTTTATTTGATATTTTTAAAATTAACAAGTAATTTTAGCAAAAGTCAATATCCTATCTGAAATTAAAAAAAATAAAACATTTCTTTAAATTATTTATTTTAAAATATAATTTAAATATTTTTTTAATGCAATTGCATATCAAAATCAATTTTTTTTAAAGAAATATTTTTTAAAACTTTGGCAAAAAATATGTATTAAATTTTTTGGAAAAAAATTAATTATTTTTGCAAACTTTTTTCAATCTATTTTGGATTTCAAAACCATTCACCCACGACACCATCTGTCTATGGGTGAATTCAAATTTATTTTTGTTTCGAAATTAAAAAAAAATGTACATTCTTATGTAAAAAACAAACAAAAAAGGAACCACTTTCCATTGCTCCATTTCTTATTGTTTTCCATGAAATCTGCTCTCGCAATGCCTTCAATAACCCATTATTTTTCTTGAATATCATCATAATTGAGCCATTCAATGCATCAGTAAGGTAAATAAAAGTATGAATTAAAGTACACAGAGAATAAACTCGTATGGTGGAAAAAATAAGAATTGAGATATCGAAAAAATAAATGAAATTTCGTAATTTCAATTGTAAACACATACCAAACATTTAGTTATGATGCAGATTTTATGAATTCCTTAAAAGCATTTGCTGAAGCGTCTCCTGCTGTTCTGCTGCTTGTGGATTATTTTCGGCACTTTGACGAAAGTAAAGACAAACGGAAGAAAAATAAATTAAGAAATTGAAAAATTGTAAAAACACAAAAATTGAACATTTCGGCTATATGCATGTATAGGCGGTTGTTTACCTTGCCGCTTGCTGCTCACCCACCCACCGTGCCGGCCTTCTGCGTAAAGCCATGCATGTACATATGTACTTACATACATATGTATGTGTGGGCTTTTGGTTGGATTCATTGCTGTTCCTTTTGTTGTAGCTAACGTGCGGGAAATGCCTTAACAAATACCGTTATTTCAGCATTAATTGTCTTTTTTGTTTTTTTCTTTCCTTTGCGCTTGGCTTTCCGCTCTTTTTTTTGTGGCAGTTGAAGTGGCAACGTGATGTAGCTCGTTAATGTATAGAATAACTGAAAAAAGAATAATGTAAAAAAATTCTTCTGTCCGCTGAGTGACGTTCCAAATTTTAGTATATTTTTTTTTCAATATAATTTCTAGTTCCAATCTTTTCACCAACCTCCCCCAATTCTTCACTTACTTGATTTTGCTGTTTTTCCTTTTTGTCGTCAGCAGCCAAACATTTTCTACAGACTTAGAAAGGAAAAAAACTAAAAATTATTATAAAAAAAAATTAAAAATTTTTATAAAAAATAATATTAATAAAAAAAATTGTAGTAAAAAAATAAATTAAATAAAAAAGATTTATAAAACTAATAAAGAAATCTTAAAAACATATATAAATTTGTTTATGGCGATTTAAAATTGTTTATTTGAATCCTTCATCCTTCAATTATCGTCTATCATTTTTTTTATGTCCGCCATTTTTAGCCCATTTTCGTCCTTGTGCCTAACTCATTCACTGATTCACGGCAGCCTGATTTTAGTGATTATTAAAAAAATCATCAAAGAAACTATAAAATTACAAAAAAAAATTTCTTCCATTTCATTGCTGTGAACTTTTCATTATGTTCATATATTTTTCATAGCAATCGCAAATTAATATTTCACTATTTTCACTCGTATTTAAATA
>NW_023458562.1:47203629-47239732 GCF_013731165.1 Rhagoletis pomonella | reverse complement strand
TAGCAATCGCAAATTAATATTTCACTATTTTCACTCGTATTTAAATATATCCTTGATTGTTCAGCATGAGTGAAGAAGGGACGGCGAGTGAAAGGGGCACTGAGTTGCAGCAGGTCTGCGAAAATTACCACTTTTCAATTATTTCATTTTTTTCTGCGCTTCATTGTTATTATCTGTGGCTGCCACTCGTTTTATAGTTGGTAATCAATAATTCGCCCCATAAACACGCTGCAGTTACAGTTATCCTTCTCGCCGCTGTAACTCCTCATCACAGCCACTCATTCAGCCATTCAATAATGCGAGCAATTTCGTCCCCATTTCCATTAAGTCCTTTTTCATTGGTTTTCCAATTTGCGCGTTGCCGCCTGTAAATCTCAATTTTTCTTAACTGCCACACCCCGCACTTAAGCACTTTTTCTTTTGCCCCTTCAGCTATGCATATTTCTCGCATTCATATGAATTCATAATATTTGGCGCGGCGCGTCTTTGCTTTGCTACAGCTGTTTTTTTGTTGCATTTTTTTTACTCCTCCGAATATTTCGTGGCGAATTAGGCCATTTCGGGCTTTTGTATTTTTAACAAAGCCACATCTTCGTCCAGCTCGATTTCTCCTGCGCCCTCTTATCTGTGCCTTTTCTCACATTTAACGACCTTATCAAATGCGCCTATTTCGTGATTTGCCAAAACGTGCGGCTGCAGTTAGAGCGATTTCACTTGCATTGTTTGTTATTCCATTCATTCATTCATTCATTTATTCGTTTGGTCCTTCACTCATTCTCGGCAAGTGTCGTCGTCGTTGTTGAGGCTTTGGCATCCTAATTCGAATTTGAATCCTTACATCAGTGCTTGGAATTACCAATTGTTGCACGCAAGGCGAATTGCAATCGCTTGATTGGTTGGTTGTGCATGCAGATCGAGGTCGTAAATATGTAAGTGGAATTGTAAATATACTTTAAAATCATTCTGAAAGTTCACCCATCTGATTAATTATTCGATTCTGAATATAAAGCTTTCTTGAAATTGCTAGATTTTTAGATTTTTCATAGTATGTATGTAATTTATAAGATCGATCGAGTACAGATGAATCGAGATTCTCTCGAGTCCAAAAAACTCATGTTTCATAAAAGCTTCCCTTTATCCAACTCTAACCACTTCCAATAAAGTCGATGGAAGTAGGGAAAAAGTTGCCGATTAAAATTTACTCCAGTCCTAAGAAAGTAGGTTCGAGGGCTCTTTCCAACAGTTAGCCTCACACCGCTTTTCCTATCAGGGGCTCTCTATCTCAAGACTGCTTAAACTATGTATATACCAAGTAAGACGAGGACCGCTTTAGCGCCACTAGTGCTGTTTTCTCATTGCTCTTCTTAAATTTCTGAATTTTTCTTTCGTCCTCTTTGAACCTTATTTGTTATTCTAATAAGCAAAGGAGTTAGGTTTCTCTATACCTTCCGAGACTAGCTTCGAAAGCTAAAATAGCCTTGGGTACCGCCTGGCCATCATTAAGGATTACAATTCTCTAATCGTGATACGTTCTATTGTAAGTTTACATATATCCGCACACAGACTGAAAGCGTAAACTTCTGACTGAAATTTGATCACGTACCTTCTCATTTGCATCGATATCCTGGCTCTGGGGTCATTTATAGCCCTTTCTCTCATGCTTGCGGTAGCTTCCACGCCTTATCTGAATGGAGGTGCATACTTTTGTCTCTGAGAAGTACATAGAGCTTGCGAGATCTGTGAGACCAATTTATTCATGTTCCACGATGATATGGGCTTTCTTCTACCAAAGGCCTTCAGCGAAATTAACTAGTTTGTTTACACATAGGAACATATTTCCCATGCTCAAGGGGCTCTCCTTCTGACGAAAGGAGTGATCACATGTGAGGGTCATTTCGAATTTCCCTCCAGCTATTTTGTCATAGCCTTGGCAACGCATTCCATTTTGCTAGAGTAGCTGGAGAAGATCGTGTAGTACATATACACCCTGTGAGTATTCTTTTTTGGGTTGAACAGAGATAAAGAAAAACTAGCGGTATTCGGTAGTACTTTCCTAGTAAGGATCCTAGGTTATCGAAAACCTCCGTTGGTGTCACGTTCTTTGCTCAGCTTTGGTTCTACGAGTATTTATTTATACATTACTTTCCAATAGATATAATTTCATTCAAAAGTATACAGCTATGTTTTGCAGAGATGTTTCTGAACTCCCGCGAATCCTCGTATAAGGTTGCCACCTGTTCGAAATTAGTCACAAATTAAATAAAACATCATAATATGGGTACCAAAAGGAAGCTGTTTAAAAAATCCCCAATTAATAAATATTTTCCATTGGGGTTGTCACCCTTTTGGAATCGCATACTTATATATTTTTTTTTTTAGAAAATAAAGGCACAATATTACTTTTCATGTATGAAAGAAGGCTCTTACACAATGCTTTGCATATATATTATCCCTCAAGATATTAGTGTAAGGTTGCCACTTATTTTCGATTCTACAAAATTTAATTACAGCAACGCAATATGGATATCAAATTAAAAGTATTTTTGAGAACTTTAGTCCGAAAATATTTTCTGTAAGGCTTGCCAGGTTTTTTTAGTACAAATTTGTATTTTGTTAATTTCAATAAGCATTTTGTTTGCTGAAGATATGTACTTTTCACCCCAGCGTACATTATCGGTCATATCTATAGCACGCCATTCCAAAGTGATATTGTGTGCCACTTATGTTTATTTATTTATTTTTAAGAATTTTCAATTAAAATACAGTTCTTTCTCTAACAAAACCCATATAAACCCAAGTTTAAAAACTTATAGAAAACTACAAAAAAGTGCAACAAATTTTCACCTAAATTTCAAATTTTTTTCTCGGAAGTGTTTGAATTTTTCTGAATACACAGTTTTATAGCCCAATCAATTTTAGTCTGATAATGTGCAAGTTTCAAGTGGCTAAAAGTTACCGCTGATTTTTAGAATTTTTTTCGCCAAGGATGTTGCGGTTTTCTTCCATATACAAATAAAAAAAATTCTAAAAAATTAACGGTAATTTGTAGCCACTTGAACTTTGCACATTATCAGACTAAAATTGCAGGGGCTAAAAAACTGTGTACTCAAAAAAATTCTATCACTTCCGAGAAAAAAGTTTGAAATTTAGGTGAAAATTTGTTACACTTTTTTGTAGTTTTCTACAAATTGTTGAACTTGGGTATATATGGGGTTTGTCCGAGAATGAACTAAATTTTAATTGAAAATTCTTAAAAATAAGGAAATAAACATAAGTGACACACAATATCACTTTGAAATGGCGTGCTATAGATATGACCGATACTGTATGTCCAAACAGGGTTGCCACCTAATTTTTTAAACAAAACATCTATTTATTTTGTAAGATACCAAAAGCCAAATCTTTTTTAAATAATTTGCAAAATATTCCTATTAAAGCTATCCAGATAACCCGTATTTGATACTCAAACCTTGAAAACATTGAAAAGTATATGTATGTATGCACTTTGAGCAAAGCTCGGTCAACCTGGTACTGGTACATTAAAAGCGAACTTACAATTAAGAAATAAATTAAATTTGACAATTTAGTAAAATAATACAACCAGGATTAAAAAATAATAGAGTTGCCATCTGTCTAAAAAATTACATGAAATATTGATTGAAACCTTTGATATTTTTGTCAAATTAAATGCCTTCAGAAATTTTTAGCCCAAGAAAACAGGTTGAAAATAGAATAAAAAAAAAAAGAATTTTTGCAAATATTTCATATTCACACTTTGGGTAGAGTTGTCATCTATAAAATTTTAAGTTAACTTAATTTCGACTAAATGGGCAACAAACGAAAAGTGTTTGGGAAGGATTAAATGTACTTATATACAAATATGATTGAGTAGAGGTTGCCACCCTTGAAAAAATATAATAATTCGGTTCATGAAGCAAAAATGGTAAGCTACTTTTAATTGTAGGATAGTTATCAAATGAAAATGTATTCAAAGTCCTCGCTGGAAATTTTTTTAAAGTACGGTTGCCATCTATCGGAGCAATTTCAATGTACTCAAATATATTTATACATATAAGTACATTTATGCCAACTCATTGCGTATTGAATAATGATTTCATTGTAACAAATATTTTTAGAAGCAACAACAGAAAATGAAATTTTGTGCAAAAGTAAATTTTTTATAACTCATTACACTGCGTTAAATTTCCATTTGACACTCCATGGCCGGCCAAAACGCTCGTGACAAAAAAACTTTCATTGCTTATTTTTCGTAAATTCAATGCCATCAAAGTTCGCAAAGAACACCAAAGAACACGTTTAAAAGTGTTGCATGTCCATGGACAATTTCTGCGGAACTCAACAAAACGACTCGACTGACTAAGTGCTGACACTGACGTGACATATAGGGAAATAACAAAAAGCAAGACACAATTATTTTTTTCGTACATATGCATGTAAGTATGTATGTATGTACTTACATAACATTAGTTAGGTATTTTCGTGCGTGGCTACGTTTCGAATTTTAGTGAAATTAAATATTGCGCATCAAAAAAAGCAAAAGAAAGAAAAAAAAGCCCAAGAAAATTTATTTTATTTCTCTCTTAGTGAGGAGGAGCGAGGGGGGGGGGGGGGGCTGGAAATGTGAAATGGACTGCCTAACAAAAATTATGACATAAAAATAAGGGCTAAATGGATAACTTCTTCCTCCGACGTCAGATTTGTTGGCTGCCTAAAAGACTATTCGACTAAATATGTTTGAACATAGTATCTATGTACTTCGTTTTCTGTTTGGCTGTCTGGTGGGTTCAATGAGTCGGTTTTTTTGCTTATCTGGCATTTCATGAGCGAAAGAACAGTTTAAAGAAATGAGGCTAAATATACTTATAACGAAATAGTGGATATGGTACATAGCGGTAAAAAATATATTTAAAAATAAACGAGTGTAGGAGAATGGCACATGTGAGCATGATGGATTTCTGTTATTGCATTTATACGTTAGCACGTGTAGAAATGTATTTATGTCTGACTGACTACACTTAGTATTTGAAATGCCGCGGTGGCTTTGTTAGCCTTTCGCCTTTTTAGCGTTGACTGCGTGTGTGCCTGAAAGTTGGCCGTGGCTGAATTGATGGAGATTTTGAAAGCGTAATAAGAAGCATTGAAAATCGTGTTCAACATATGCATGTACAAATGTATGATTTGTTGTTGGCAGCAGATCAAATAAATCTTTTTCGTGATTGAACGATTTCGAAAAAAAAACTGAGAAACAAAAAATAAAAAATTCCAAAAAGTTAAAGTAAATAATAAAATATAAGGAACTTGAATAATATAAATGGAATAAAATAAATGAAAATGTAGTGAAATTTTTTCTTTGTGATTGAATAATTTTAAATCAAAATTAAAAAAATATTGAATAAAAGAAATAGTAAACCTAAATAAAAATAAAGGAAAAATAAAGTACTTAAAACAAAATAAAAATAGGATGAAATAAAAAATAATAAATATAGAACAAAAATAATTAAAAATAATATAAGACCAAAAAAATTGAACTTAAATTAAAATGAAAAATAATAAAATGGAAGCACAGGAAATATTTTAATTTTGTTATTGGATAATTTTAATATAAATGCAAAGAGATATTGTATTATATAAAATAAGGAACAATATGAAAAACTAAAAAAAATGAAAAGGGGACCGAAATAACAGGATTAAAAAATAACTGAAATAAAATAAAAACATTGCAATAAAATAAAAAAGGAACTAAAATAAATAAAATAGCAATGGAATAAAAATTAAATTAAAACAAGTAAGAAAGTCTAAGTTCGGGCGGAGCCGAACATTAAATACCCGGCGCAAGTATTAAATATATGTTTTCCACCTTTCCGAAAGCTACCGCTACATGATAAGCCGGGGTGTATACATTTTAAGTAAATTAGCGTCCTTATTGAAATTTCAAGCATTTCTGAAATTTACCGTTATATGAAAAGCGGCCGTAATTTTAGTCCGATTTCAACAATTTTCAACGGTTTGCTTTTATGTGGCAAGCACAATAACCATACCGAGCTTGGTACAAATTGCTAGAACGGTTAGCGAGATACATATATGTGATCACAAGTGGGCGGTGCTATGCCCATTTTCCAAAATTTTGTCATAAACGTATTTCTTGGTAAAGAATTGTTGCAACCATCAATTTTGAATAAATTAGCTTCAATATTTACTGATTTGCCGAAGATTTTGTATTTCTCGAAATTACCGTTATATGGGATGTGGGCGTGGTTATTGTCCGATTTTAGAAATTTTCGGCCATTTGGTATGTTGTACCAGGACCAACAACTGTGCCAAGTTTGGAAGAAATTGGTGTAGCGGTTACCAAGATATACACCAGTACCCATAAGTGGGCGTGGCTACGCCCATTTGCCAAAATTTTGTAATATTCTTATTTTTCGTCTAAAACTCATTGCAAATATAAATTTTGAGTGAATTATCTTCAGTAGTTACTAAAATATCGCAGTTCTCTTTTTTTGAAAATTACCGTTATATGGGAGGTAGGCGTGGTTATTGTCCGATTTTTAAAATTTTCAGCCATTTAGTATGCTGTACTAAGGCCAACAACTGTGCCGAGTTTGGAAGAAATTGGTGTAGCGGTTACCAAGATATACACATGTAACCATAAGTGGGCGTGGCTACGCCCATTTTCCAAAAATTTATAAAATTCATGTTTTCCGCCTGAAACTCATTGTAGGTATCAATTTTGAGTGATTTATCTTAAGTAGTTACTAAAATATCGCAGTTTTCGTATTTCTTAAAATTACCGTTATATGGGAGGTAGGCGTGGTTATTGTCCGATTTCGCCCATTTTCAATACCATCTGTCCTACGCCCAAAAGAAGTTCACGTACCAAGTTTCGTTAAGATATCTCAATTTTTACTCGAGTTATCGTGTGCACAGACGGACGGACGGACGGACGGGCGGACAGACAGTCACCGCTTAATCGATTTCTCTTTTCATTCTGATCATTTATGTATACATTTGTCTATATCTATCTCGATTCGTTTTGCCTGTTACAAACAACCGTTATGTGAACAAAGTTATAATACCCTTGTGCACAAGTGCGCTCGGGTATAAAAATTTAGAAAAATAAAAAAGTAAAGAAATAGAACAAATATAGAAAAATAGGAAACTAAAGTAAAAATAAAAAAGCAATTTGTTTTTGTTTTTATGGCCTTATAAAAATTATATTTAACAACTTTATTGAGCTTGAGGCCGTTTTTAATGAAAAGTTGTGTGGAAAACAACAATTATTTACGCAAAGGTAGAAGTTATAGCTACTATTTCGGAGATCACCACATCTCATCAGACTTTTCTTCAACCGTCGTCACGGGGATATGAACCACCGCCCTCGGATTAGAAAGCAAGTGGTCTACCCTCTGACCTAAGTTCGCCATGTAAAATGTTTTTGCTTTTTCCACTTTTTTCCTTTGTTAACCTACATAAAATAAAAATAAAGCAACAAAAATAAAGTAAAATAAGATTATAAAGTACTTAAAATAAAATACTCGTAAGATAATGTGTGTAAAATGAAATAAAAATAACGTGAAATTAAATTAAAAAAATTAAGACAAATTTAAAACAAAACAAAAAAAAAGCAAAAAACCATAAAGAAAAACAAAAAAAAGATATATATATAACAAAAAACCATAAAGAAAAAATAAAAAAACCTTAACATTAAAAAGAAAAAATTAAATTAAATTAAACCAAAATATAACTAATTTAAACAAGGTTAAACCAAACTAAAATAAAATAAAAAAACAAATTTGACAAAAAAATTAAAAAAAAAATCACAATAAAAGAACAAGATCCAAAATTTAACCAACTTGAGCAAGATAAAACAAAATATATATTAAAATAAAATAAATAGAAAATAAATTTGATAAAAATTAAAATAAATTTGATAAAAAAGAATAAAATAAATTCGATAATAATATGAAATAAATTTGATAAATTTTTGTACCTACATACCGTTACCTTAATTCACAAAGGCCCCAATCAACAATTTTTATTTTTATTTTACAGCAGATGCAAAAAACATTATAAAAAGAATATCAAAAACTCCGTTGTTTTAAAATTTAAAATATTTATTGAATGCGTATTTTGATACGTCCTGCCAGAATCTGTGAAAATGCAGTTTCGAGAAAAGTTTGGTTAGGTCGTTTGTGAATTGATGCATGCATTCTTTTGCTCAGATTTTCGCTAATTTTTCCAAAGCATTGCGATGAAAAATTGTGTGTGCTGCGGATTCAATTTCACAGCACAAATCACATAAGGGGTGTAAATTTATTAAATTTTTTAATGAATTTATTTAAATTAAAATAAATGTGATGCAACAAAATTTAACTTATTTGAAATGAGGCCACACCGCTGAATAGAAAAAGAAAAAGTTTAAATCATAGTATTAACTAAAAAATGTTTTTCCTTTAAAGCTTTCCCTCTCAACGCCATTACGAATTTGTTTTACAAATTTCGTAATTATAGAAGTAAATTCAGTAATGCGAATTCACATCGACAAAAGGCTATGAAACCAAAACACATTTATTTATTTATACTTTACTTACTTATTCTTCCGCGTGAATTATTTATTTACACATTACAAGCAACCTTTAAACCCGTAAACCAACAGAGTTAGTTCATCATTCAGGCTAGTATAATTTGCTCTCCCCGCTCTTACACACAAAAACACACACACACACACACACAAGCACGCCGAGCCTTTCACTCTTCTTAATCATCAGCCACCTCCCGTATCCCCATATACATAGTCGAGGTCGTAATCATTCCCGCATGTAGTGTCACTGAAAAATAAAAACAAATTAAACAAAAGCCAAGACAAATTAGAGCAGAATAAATAATACATACAACTAACATGGAGGCACATATACATACATGTGTGGATATGTGTGTTCTTAGGCAAAAAAAAGTGCGAAATTATTATATGTAAAACAAATTGTGTTGTATGTAATTTTTATGAGGGCGAACTAAATAAAATATAAATAAAATGAAAAATGAATAACGAGCACAAATGACGAAACTTTTTGAGCTGTCAAAGTTCGTGCATTCATGTGAAAAGTCATGTATGTATGTGTGTATGCGTGTGTGACAAAGGTCAAAGGGTTGAGTGGGCCGCTCTATTAAAGGCGGCAGGCTAAGGCTATCAAAGTTTAGCAAAAACTTTTCTACTTTTCACTCTCGCCGCACTCTTATCCTGTGCTGCGTTCTGTCGTTGGCAATGAATGTGGATGTGGATGGATGGATAATCATTACTCTGAGATGCCAACAAAGTTTGCACACTGCTTTCTGGAGGTGATGTAGGTGTGTGGCTGAGTGTGTCACAAAATTTGCTTTTAAGCTCTCTACCGGAAATGTTGGTTGGTAGCGGATATAGAGGTTTGTTTATGTTCCTTATCATATTATTTTTTGCAGTAATAATTTATTTATTGCTTTTTTTATTTATTTTTCCATTTAAAAATCTATATTTGTTTATACCTTGAAGTTTTAGAGCCCAGCTTTTTCTATAAAATTTTTATTCAAATACACTTATGCACGTAACAAGAGACTTGCAATGCCACCAATTCATGGCTAGCTAAAATTCATATTCCCACGATACATTACATATGTACATACATATGTACATATTTCTTCCGAACTTATCCCTTTTTTATAAAAATAAGTTTTATTGATTCTGCTTCTCTTCTGAAGAAGTAAACTGCTAGCCCAATTTAGTCTGTGTATTTTTTCTGTCGGCTTATTACATTTTCTTTATTATTGTTGCACCCGGTTTATTACATTATCAATCCATGTCTGTGTGCCTGATTTTCAATTCACGGAGTTAATCTTTTTAAAACAATAAAATCTAAAAATTAGAAGAATATTAAATTAGAAAACGAAAAAAATTGCAAAAAGAAAATAGTACTTAAAATTAAATAAAATAAAAAAAATACATTATAATTTTTAAAATAATAAAATTAAAAGAAATAAAATGAGATCCTAAAAATTAAATGAAACAAATATATATATATTCGTCTTTTTAAAACAATAAAATTTAAAATCAAAAAGAAGATTGAATTGAAACAATATTTAATTAAAAAATAGAAAAAATAAATTACGTTTCTAAAAAAATAATGAAGTCGAAAAAAATAAATTTTTCTTTTTTAAAACAATCTTGAAAAAAAATAGAAACAATTAAATAAGATAACTTTCCAAAAATTAAATGAAATTAAAAAATTATATATTTTACTTTTTAAGACATTGAACTCATATTAAAATAAAATAAAAAAACGTATAGAAAAAAAATTCGCTGCTGGCGTTTCGAACCCGCATCTCTAAAGGCATACCAGTGCTTCTCACATTCGGCTTTTGCGACTGTTGGAGCGACGACAGCAAAAAGTAACTCCGCCTCAACCCAACTCAACTCAGTCTGATAACATACTGCCTTAAATTCTCGGCTGATCGCAAGATTCATTATCTTTCAGTTTATTTTCTTTCTCTAAAAATATAGAAATCTGAGACGTTTAGACTATTAAAGATTATTAATTAATTTGGGTCTTAAACGAAGTTTTTTTCATATGTTTTACAATTTGCAAAATACATTTAGCAGGGCTGCCATCTATCTTAAAACACAATGCTTATAAAATAAAATACTTAAGGTAAAAAAATACCACGATATTGGTATCAAATTAGAGCTTTTTGCGAAGCTTTTTAATACCCATATATTTTTCATTAGGACTTTTCACTTTATTGACTCACTTGATTTATATAAAATAGTATAAAAGGAAATGTTTTTTAAGGATCTTAATTTAGAAAAAAATGTATAGGCTTATAAAGAAAAACTAAAAATGTGCATATCAAACGTGCGTTATTTAAAAATAGTATTAACCCAAAATAATTTCAGTAGGATTTTCATCTATCAACTTAAAATTTATTAAGTGTCTAACTTTAGTTAGTGTCAAACGAAGATACATATATACATAGTTAAAGCATTTTTTCCATTCCTTTCAGAGTAGGGCTACCACCTAGAAAATAGTTTTAATTTTTTATTTTCTATTTTTAGTAGTTACCTCAAAAGTAAAACAAGCCAAGTGAGCATCAAACGAAAAATTTTTTAAAACACTAACCCTAAAATTGTTTAAAATAGAGTTGCCATCTATCAAAAATATACAGTTTATTCAGTAACTTAAGCTTTAAAATGTGGCAATGTAAGAGGCATACCTAGAACTACTTAAAGCTTGTTTTGAGTAGGGTTGCCACCTCAAAAATAGATTTTCCAACGTGCTAAGTAGGGAGATGTTGAACTTACACCTGGCTGGAAGGTTTTATGTAGGCTAGTTCACTTTAGTTTTCATTGGTCTCTTACTCCCGGTTTCACCAACAATTTATGTGAAATGATTTTTCTCTTGTTAGTTGTCATATTACATTCAAAAAAAATAAAAAATAGTTTTTCACTTAAATTGCTTTTGAATTGCAATTATTTTTATTGTCGCACATTTTCATCGTTTTCCTTCCCACATTACTTTCACATTTTAATTAAAAAGTCACTAATTTGAAAATCGCCCTCCAGTTATTTAAAAGCTTCTCTCGATGTCAATGTGGGCGTTTCGACATTCTGCACTCGCTCAAGCGCCTTTCCGCTTAATTTGTTTGCCAATCCGTACTTTGCTTTCTTTTTATTTTCAGCTTCTCTCCTCTTCATATCAGTTAAGCATATTCTTTCTTGGGTACCTTCCCCTCTGTTTTCTTCAACAAATAGTAGTAACTGCCTTTAAGATACTACAAAGTAACAACAATTAGTAAATAAAAGTGTTTGGCATTCGCTAAGCATTTTACTTTATTTTCTGCATTTTGTATTACTCATTATTATTTCGACATCAAAATATTTTCTTAGCACTTCACTTTTCTTGCTACATTCTGTTTGAAGTGCTTCATGGAGAAACACTCGCCAAGCAAAATGAGACTTTTGACCGATTTTCCAAAGGTGCTGCTGCTGCTTCTTCTTCTACCACACTACTATTTTCTTTGACTACTCTGCGCAATTCTTCTGCTGGCCTGAACTTTTCTTCTGTCACTGCAGTGTTTAAATTTAATATCTTCCTTCTTGCTGCCTGACTATTTACGCAATTACTGAAAAAATGCACTTTTGTAATGAATGTGTAAATTTGTTTAATTACCATTAAAAATGTAATAATTGCAGAAAATTATTTGTGAAAAGAAAAAATTAAATAATTCAGAAAAAACATACCACACAATGCGTAACAGATTGTAAAAATGTAATTTAAAATAATTACTCTGTTTGAATTGAATTTTCTTTTCTTGCTATGCGGCGCCGTTTATTACTTAGCTGCTGGGAAATTTACGAAAAAAAAATTTCTTCTCTTTTTTCATTCGCTTAAGTTTATTTACAATGCATTAGTGCAGACGAGTGTATGTATGCGTGCGTCCATTTGTATGCAGCTAATATACTGTTAAAACAATAAAGGCGTCATAATGAGCCAATAAAATGTCCGACGTTTTGAGTCTGTTTTTGGTTGGCTAAATGGCGAGATGTGACTGATATACGAGTACTACTTATATATTCGCTACATATGTATGTATGTCTTTTGCTGTTGTATTGTTGTAGCTTATTTATTTTCGTGCAACGGAATTTTCATAAATAATACCCATAGTAAACATTAGTTGAAAATATTTTTTTTCGCTACCTCAAAATCGCAATTAAATAATAATTTATGCATATACAGATGCGTGCAACTAATTAGCAACGAAATTCAAAACGATATTGCTTGCAAATTATGTTTATTTATTTATTTTTAGTAATTTTCATTTAAAATATAATTCAATCTATATCAGAAACCACAATAACAAAAGTTGCAAAGCTTGCACAAATTGCAAAAAAATTAATCAAACTTCAAAAAATTGTCATCAAAATTTCAAAATTTTTAATTAGAATATTTAGAAAATTTTCGGGTATGCAGTTTTGTAGCCCATTCAATTTTAGTATAATAAAGTGCAAGTTTCAAGGCGCTAAAAATTACCGTTGATTTTTTAGAATTTTTTTTGTCGAGGGTGTTGCGGATTTTTTTCCATGTAAAAAAATAATTTGATCATGTGTTATATGGAAGAAAATGCGCAACACCCTCCACAAAAAAAATTCTAAAAAATCAACGGTAATTTTTAGCGACTTGAAACTGTATACACGAAAATTTTCTAAAAGTTCTGAAAAAAAGATTCGAATTATTAATGCTCTTATAAAAAAATGGTATTTCAACAATTCAGCTCGGTTACTCGAGAATTTTTTTATGCATCGGATCAGATACATACATATATCGTTCTATTACAACCTTCTTTGCTATGGGACATCTCCGCGGGCTATTTCCCTAATTTGAAGGATTTTGGATATGAACAGATAGATAAAGTTACTATATCTCATAAAGGCGTAGACTAGGTACTCCCAATCCATCTCTTGCTAAATATAGGACCGCATGCATAAAGACTAAGCGATTGCTTTTTCTTAAAATTTCATATCTTTCACTTAAATTTATTTGAATAAATCGAGTAAAAGCTCCGAAATTTTAAGGAAATCATTTGCTTAGGTTTTATGCATACGGCCCATAGTTTTCTTAAAGGTTCTATGAGTTATACTCTTACTTGTAGCCTCAATGTCCTACCATATGGAGCTATCAGTTAGATGCACTGAAAAAGGGTCAGCTGAATATATTTCTCTCACCCTGTGATTTGGTAACTATAACCAAATAATGTAATTGTAACCAAATTATGTGTTGAGAGAAACATACAATTTAGTTGACTTACCTAAAATGTTTTCTCACTAAATGCAGTGAGTCGCTCCGCTAAAAAAGGCCGGATTGTTTTATAAACCGCTTGAGTATTTAAGTCGAACGAAATCCTAAGCTATTACTTAATTGGATTTAACCATTAACTGTAAAGGAAAAGCGAACTAACAGATATCACATACTAGAGTTTTCCCACGTTGATTACAAAATGCATAAACCGCTTGAGAACTGCTAATGACTGACGCAAACGAACGAAATCGCAAGCAAGTGCTATGTGACGCACTTACCTATTTAGCTAAAAGCTACTACCGAAAAAAGGAAAAATAATTGTCATTAGGAAACTAAATGCATATGTGCATAGCTAATAATGCTGCAAAGCTAAATGTTTTCACAAAATGGAGTGGCAAAACGAGCACATTAAGTGCAAGTGGAACACATTTTCGGAGTTAAAAGTGGAAAATAGCGATTGATAGGCGATTATGAAAGTAAAACAAAGAGTAAATACATGTAGTGTACGAAAATATCGCCCAAATGCATGCTTAGATACTATATAGTACATATGTATGTATATACATATAAGTATGTACATATGTATGTCTATAAACCAGCAACAGCCGCTTAATGGCGACTAGAAAGCCCGGCAGCTCAACTCCCCTTACATACCACAGCTCTACCTTAAACTGCTGGTATGGCGCATTGTAGTGTAACTATCGCTGCAGAAAATATCGTGTTAGCTTAGTTAAACAAGTGTGTATGTATGTATACATAGCTCCACATATACCCAGTGTGAAAATATGTGGTATAGTAATCGAAAAAATAATCAGTAAAACAGCCGTTTTCTCATTCGAAAATGCATTATTTTTCCCACGTCGGTGACCTAGGAAAAGTGAGTGGGGCATTCAATTTTGCATTACCAGTAATGCAGGAATGAATGCGATTTAATATGATTATTTTGCGACTTTTTGGATATATTAGAATGCTGATTAGAAGAACCCGAGCCCGCAGTCGATGATGACGGAGTCGACGTTCCACCGCCTGACTATGACGAGGTACGTATAGCAATAACCCGGCTGAAAAACAACAAAGCCGCTGGAGCTGACAGCCTGCCAGCTGAGCTATTCAAGTACGGCGGCGAGGAGTTGATAAGGTGCATGCATCAACTCTTGTGCATAATATGGTCAGATGAACGCATGCCCGACGACTGGAATTTAAGTGTGCTCTGCCCAATCCACAAGAAAGGTGACCCCGCCATTCGCTCCAACTACCGCGGGATCAGCCTTCTAAGCATAGGTTACAAGGTCTTATCGAGCGTATTGCGTGAAAGACTGAAGCCCACCGTCAATGAACTGATTGGGCCTTATCAGTGTGGCTTTAGACCTGGCAAATCCACCATAGATCAGGTATTCTTAATACGTCAAATCTTGGAAAAGACCCGCGAGAAAAGGATCGACACTCACCACCTATTTGTCGACTTTAAAGCCGCTTTTGACAGCACTAAAAGGAGTTGCCTATACGCCTCTATGTCTGAATTTGGCATCCCCTCAAAACTCATACGGCTGTGTAAAATGACGTTGAGCAATACCACCAGCTCCGTCAGAATTGGAAAAGACCTCTCCGAGCCGTTCGCCACAAAACCGGGTTTCAGACAGGGCGACTCCCTTTCATGTGACTTCTTTAATCTGATGTTGGAGAAGATAATAAGAGCTGCAGAACTGAACCGCTCAGGAACAATTTACTACAAGAGCGTGCAATTGCTGGCTTATGCCGATGACATCGACATCATCGGTAACAAAAACCGCGAAGTCTGTTCTGCCTTTTCGAAGTTGGATAGGGAAGTAAAGCGCATGGGTCTGGTGGTAAACGAGGACAAGACGAAGTATCTCCTGTCATCAAACAAACAGTCAGCACATTCGCGCCTTGGCACCCACGTCACTGTTGACAGTTACAATTTCGAGAAAGTAGAGAATTTCGTTTACTTGGGAACCAGCATTAACACCGATAATAATGTCAGCATTGAAATCCAACGTAGAATCACTCTTGCCAACAAGTGCTACTTTGGACTGAGTAGGCAATTCAGGAGTAAAGTCCTCTCTCGACGTACGAAAACCACGCTCTATAAGTCACTCATCATGCCCGTGCTGGTATATGGCGCAGAAGCATGGACAATGAAAACATCCGATGAGGCGGCTCTTGGGGTGTTTGAGAGAAAGATTTTGCGGAAGATTTACGGTCCTTTACGCGTTGGCGACGGCGAGTCCCGCAGACGATGGAACGATGAGCTGTATGAGCTTTACAACGATATGGACATAGTGCAGCGAATTAAAATGCAGCGGCTCCGCTGGCTTGGTCATGTCGTTCGAATGGACACAGCCGCTCCAGCTCTGAAAGTATTCAACTCGGAACCCGCTGGTGGTAGCAGAGGAAGAGGGAGGCCCCCACTGCGATGGAAAGATCAGGTGGAGAAGGACTTGGCTTCACTTGGCGTTTCCAATTGGCGTCAGTTGGCACGCAGGAGAAACGACTGGCGTGCTTTGCTGAACTCGGCCAAAATCGCTTAGGCGGTTACAGCGCCAAAAAAGAAGAAGAAGAAGATTATATATTAAACATTAATAGAATCTAGAACTTATAAGAAATACATTACATTATTTATCACGCATGTAATCATTACTACTTTTCCCACTGGGGGCAGGCAGTACCTAAATGGCATAGAATTTGAGTGTACGTATGTAGGTATGTGTGTAAGTATGCATGAAAAGCGACATACCTTTGCGCCACGTTAAATGCGCTCATTACACTTTAAACGCGTTTTAACCGTAATTAAACGACTTTTTCGAGCTCTGTGTTTAGATTCAAACTTTCATGCATGTATGTATGTACATATGTGCGTACTTAGATTACAATACAGCACATGTTTATCTACATATATGTAAATGCCTGTAAAGATAGAGCTACAATGTACTATATACATGTATTCATATTTATATATGTACATATACAGGGCCATTTTGTCATCAAAATTGAAATGCGTATATTTCTTAGAAAATTCATTGTATTTATTTGAAATTTTGAGAGTTGAGTAATTGACCTATAACACCGTGCGACGGTCAATTTAACAAAGAAAAAAAAAATCAATATACAAACTGTATTCGCGGGACTAGGGGCCAAAAATAGTAAAACTACGTTTTTAATTTTTCTCTCTAACGCCAGGATTTTTCTTCAAAGATCTTTGAAATTTTAAAGATATGATTCAAAAGATTATTTAAAAAACTCAGTGCAATTTAGAATAACAATATGGGTATCATATAAAAGAGACAATTTTGTAGAATTAAAAAAATAAATACATTTTTCGTAAAGGAATAAATATATGTTCGAAAATTTTTTTCTGTTGGTTGGAAAAGGTTTTGCTTCAGCTGTAAATTTTCTTGAAGAAATAAATATTTCAGCATTTTTTTCTTGAGAGCTGCATTCTCGAATTTCCCTTTTCGAATTTTATTAGCTCAAAAAAAAAATTTAAAGGCAATTTTCCATACCTATTCGTTCTTATGGACCAAAAGACTTAAATTTTTTCGTTTAATTAAGGGAATTTTCTCTTTCATCTGGTACCCATATTATTATTCTAAAGAGGACCGACTTTTTTTTAATAATTTTTTGAATTAGTCATATTTTGGAAATTTTAAAGTTCTTTAAAAAAAATGCCGACGTCAGAGAGAAAATATATCTGTCCCATAGTTCCGTGAGTATAAATATTGATTGTTTCGTATATTTTGAAATTTTTTGGTTTTGGTCGCGCGGTGTAAGCTACATATGTGTTTATTGTTGTTTTATACAGAAGTATTGGCACAGTGAATTTTTCGCAATATATGCAAAGTTTTTTATTCTAATTTATTTTCGACAATTTTTTATAAAAATATTGTTCATTCTACACCAGAAAACATAATAATAAAATCCCTAAACTTTTGGCAAAACTCAGGAAAATTCATTAGATTTGCACACTAATTTGCAACTTTTTATTCAGATTTTTTAGAAAAATTCTAAGTATGCAGTTTTATAGCCCATACAAATTTAGTATAACAAAGTGCAAGTTTGAAGTCGCTAGAAAATCTCATTGATTTTTGGTAATTTTTTTTTCACGTAAGTTCTTCCATACAAAGTAATTCGACAATTATTTTTTGTATGGAGAAAATGAGCAACACCTTCCACGAAAAATTCACTGTGCCAATACTTTTGTTTGTCACTGTATGTACATACATGTCTGACGGCCCTCAAATACCTGACGCACCCTGTACATAGTATACTCTCTACCCTTATTATTTTGCTTCCATTAAACATAGCTTAGATAAATGGAAGTTACATTGTTAACACGCTTTTGCAATAGCTGGCGCCCGTATGTGTTTGTTGTTGTCATTGTTTTAGCTTTGTTGTTTTTCTGTTTTTTATTCCTTTTTTGTTGTCACTGTTGCCTCATTACGGGTGCCAGAAATGTAGCGCAGCAAACACGTACGTGTAGATACTGTGTAATGCCAGGACTTTTAAGTCGACACTCTACTCAACTGTGTGTGTGTGTTGTGCTGAAATCAATTACTCAGTTTGAGTAAGTGGCTCAATTTGTTGATTTTTAGCTTATGCCGGTACGTCATTCCTTTTTGTGGCAGAGTATTTTGAAGTTGTAGCAATTAGTGAAATAAAACGTTTGGAATGCTACATTCTCTTATTTTTTATCGAATGTGGTATGCTAAACTTTTTGTCGCAGTGTGACGCGTTTTAGTATCTCAAGAAAAATAACGTTTTGTTAGTATGCGATTTCCCTTAAACTGGCAAAAGTCTCACAGGCTTTGAAAACCGCTGGAAAAACCAGTGGGATATTATCGGGGGGTTCGTCCATCAACTCAGTAAACATGAAGCCTGCCTGTTGGTCTGTATGATGGTACAGTGACTTTTCGATGACCAGCGCCTGTTTGCAGATTCTTCCGATTGAGTATCTGAATGCATTCACCCCTGGTCATAAAACTTGCCTTGCTCCGGAGCTCGTAACGATGTAAGCTTGTTCGCACTTAGTCCAACATTTCTTTGTAATTGTCTATAAAGCTTTGTTGCTATTTTGATGGATGTTTTAAAACATGTACATTTTGAATTTTAGGATGTGCTTAAGATAGAACAGGTCTTGAAAATAGTTATTTTAAAACTCTCCCTATCTACTGCCCGTTTTCATCACTGCCGATGCAGTAGTCATTGTGGGCAACAATTAGTACTCTCCCACGAACGCCAACAGGCTTCGTTAGATCCGGGTTTCGCTAATAGTTTATGACATTCTTTCAACGCCATATTCGGGCCAAGTGGCACTTGCTATTCAACCACATCTTACGTAATTTTTGTTCCGTTTTCTGAAGATATGTATGTACGTAGATACTTCGGTTTGTTAAACTCATTGGAGCTAAGATCCAATCCGTCAATATCGTTTCCAAGAACATTTTTATGATCACGTAGTCAAATTGAATCGAACGTGGTTTGAGTTCAAACGCTATTCAATGGCCTTAACCACATTCGAGTTGGTTAGTAAAGATGTCAACAGAATTATCGCACGAATAACTACGAAGTTGACAAGATTTTCTTACTACAATTGAGTTTGGCACAATTCCATATGCAATCTTGGAACCTGTCGCATTTAAGAAATAGGCTCAGGAAGATGTAACTAAAAAACCTCTCACTTTTCGTGCTAATTATATTCTATAACTTCAAGGCGCTCCTTCAGGCCTTACTAGCCATTAACCGCTGAAGCTTCACCAGTGGCTTTTTTGAATCGGCAAATTCGTTTCTTTCCACGTTCGACGGCTTATTAAATAAACACATCAGTGCTGCTAGTATTAGTTGGCTTGCAGTAGCTGTTTCAAGTTAACAAGTAAGAAAGTCTAAGTTCGGGCGGAGCCGAACATTAAATACCCGGCGCAATTATTAAATATATGCTTTCTACCTTTCCGAAAGCTACCGCTACACGATAAGCCGGGGTGTATAAATTTTAAGTAAATTAGCGTCCTTAAATTTCGAAATATTGCAGTTTCAAGCATTTCTGAAATATACCGTTATATGAAAAGCGGTCGTAATTTAAGTCCGATTTCAATAATTTTCAAAGCTTTGCTTTTATGTGGCAAGCACAATAACCATACCGAGTTTGGTTCAAATTGCTCGAACGGTTAGCGAGATACATATATGTGATCATAAGTGGGCGGTGCCACGCCCATTTTCCAAAATTGTATCATAAGCGTATTTCTTGGTAAAAAATTGTTACAACCATCAATTTTGAATAAATTAGCTTTAATATTTACTGATTTATCGAGGATTTCGTATTTTTCTAAATTACCGTTATATGGGATGTGGGCGTGGTTATTGTCCGATTTTAAAAATTTTCGGCCATTTGGTATATTGTAGCAGGACCAACAACTGTGCCAAGTTTGGAAGAAATTGGTGCAGCGGTTACCAAGATATACACATGTAACCATAAGTAGGCGTGGCTACGCCCATTTGCCAACATTTTTTAATATTCTTATTTTTCGTCTAAAACTCATTGTAAATATCAATTTTGAGTGAATTATCTTCAGTAGTTACTAAAATATCGCACTTTTCGTATTTCTGAAAATTACCGTTATATGGGAGGTAGGCGTGGTTGTTGTCCGATTTCGCCCATTTTCAATACCATCCGTCCTATGCCCAAAAGAAGTCCACGTACCAAGTTTCGTTAAGATATCTCAATTTTTACTGGAGTTATCGTGTGCACAGACGGACGGACGGACGGACGGACGGACGGACGGACAGACAGTCACCGCTTAATCGATTTCTCTTTTCATTCTGATCATTTATGTATACATTTGTCTATATCTATCTCGATTCGTTTTGCCTGTTACAAACAACCGTTATGTGAACAAAGTTATAATACCCTTGTGCACAAGTGCGCTCGGGTATAAAAAGGTATCAATTTGAAGCAGTGGCTTTTGTCACAAAAACCATTACATGTACACAAATGCATATACAATAAAAATAAATAAACAATGCTACCAAGCCAGCATTTGGAAGAGTGTTCGGCGATATGCTCGAGTAGGCGATAGACTCTCCCAAGCGATTACAGAGATGCAGTTAGCAATAACGATAAACATTCTTTAAATTAAACTTCTTTGCGCTCGGTTGGGTGTAAGTACAAAAAACCGATGCGACGAGAATGCGATAGGATTGTTGAGGCTGTGATTCCAAACCACAACGAAACAAAAAAGCGACAGAAGAAGGAATGGCGGCCGCCAATCACGGTCGTTTAAGATTAAGCTTATTGTTAAAATTGAGATTAGTGTTAAAACTTTGACTAAGATTAAGGCTACGATTGAGATGCAGCTTCAGATTGGTATTGTGATTAAGATTGGCATGACGGTCTAGATTAAGATTTATATCAAGATTAGGGCAATTGTTTATTATTATGCAAAAGAATACTCATATAATGTGGTGAGCTACTATGGTAATATACATCACTTCACTCGCGGTATCTAATATAATTTTTTTTTTTTTGGGAACGCTATTACATTATCGTTAATGTACAAAAACAAAAGCATATAAATCCCCACTACAACTTGATCACTTCTACAACCAGTTCTAGAATTGAAAGGATCAGCTCGCATTGCATTCCACACCCTTACTCCAACCGTCAACATCTAGTGTAGCTTCTAGAGACCTTTTAAAACTCAGACACAGGATCACGTGGCAAGAACTAGCAAAAAAGAAATGTAAAATTAAAATTTTCACTAAATGCTGGCTGGGTATCGTGTATACATATTTGTTGATGTATGTACATGTACAAATTGTCATCTGACTTTTTTCACTTTTATTTCTTTTTTTACTTATACTGTTAATGCAGTTGCTTTTGCTACAATGAGACAGCTGGTTTCAGCGAAAAATTCTGCTGACATGACGATTTTTGTTAGTTGTTGTGATTCGCTTATGCACAGACACTCATTCTACATACATGCCTTAATGCATATGTACAAAGTGAAACGTCGATATAATAACGAAAAATACTTCAATTATATACAGTGCCGAACAAAAGTATTGCCACAGTGAATTTTTTACAATATAAGCAAAGTCTTTTGCTTAAATTCATTTTCGATTATTTTTATATATAAATATAGTTCATTCCACACCAAACAATATAAAAATAAAATATCTAAAATTTTGCATACTAATTTGTAACTTTCTATTCAGATTTTTAAAGTATGCAGTTTTATTTATAGCCCGTTCAATTTTAATATATAAGTTGCTAGAAAATCGCGTTCATTTTTTGGCAATTGGAATGGAAAGCGTTGCTTAATTTCTCCATACAAAAAATAATTGTCGTACATACTTTTTATAGAAGAACCTGCATGTCCGGCACTGTATCGTTTATGATCAAGTTTTTTATAACAGAACTCTCAGAATTCAAAATGTAAAGGCTCTTCAGTCGACACTTCGTTATATGAGCAAATCTCACGAGTTGTTATATTTTTTGACAAAAACGTGTTTTTGGTCGAAAATGGTGGCACATTTATCTTAGAAAATGCATTATCTTCAGTTTGGTATAAAGAACAAGATTCCATCGCGAAATCGTATTTAAATGAAAACTTAAGAAAGATATACAGTATATTTTGTTTAGCTGCACATCCTTCTTTGCACGAAAAATTTGTGCGCTTAACCGAAAAAAGCACTTAAGCGAGTTTTCTTTGCTACTTCAATGAGGAAGGTATCCCAATCCCTATGAAACCAAATAATGGAGGAGCACCTACCACGTAGAAATTACTGAAAGCGAAATTTTTTGCAAATGATATCTAATTATCTATATAGCTACATAAAATTATAGCCGTTTTCGTTGTTCTTCGAGATGAGAAAAATAAATAAAAGCTTGTCAAATTAGGGTAAGTGTAGGGCCAGTGCAGGTAAACGTAATACTTTCTTTGACAATTAATAATAGCTGCACAATTTTTAAGGCAGGTATCTCTAATGTGCAGGTATGTTGAAGGCATCTATCGGAGCAGTTTCCTTATAAATAAATAAAATAATGCCACTGATGCGCATTTCGGGGCAGGTATCTCAAATGTGCACTTAAGCATAAAGGCAGCAAAGCAAAATATACTGTACTAAAAAAAAGTAAAAATAACCAGTTGCGTATGTAACGTATACGCCCCGTAGCTTTAAACGCAGTAATCGTCACGTTTACTCGCTCGCATACATATAACTTTTTTCATGTATATAAAAATTTTAAAAATAATTTCGAGTGTGCCACTGAAAATTGTGGAAATGAGACTTTAGTTTCTCAAATCATAGTCATCTTTTACTCCTTGCAATTTTTTTTATTTGGTGGCACACTAGTTTTATTACACTAGATTCGTTCAATTTGGCAAGAAGAACATGTCAACTGCTCAATTTTAACATTTTGAAGTATCTTAAATTGTTAAAATTAAAAAAAATGTTAAATTTCAAATATTCTGCGACAGGTATTCTGCATGCTGCCATTTTTTTAAATTGCACGCTTTTGAAACTTAATAGATATATGTTGTATTTGATGCCAACGTCCATTGCCTCTAATATGATTATTATATTTGACAAAGAAAAAATTAGTAATGTTGGTACTTTTTCGCCTAAAAAAACTTCTTAAGGCTAAATATTTTGAAATACTTAAAACAAAACAACTCGTGAGATTTGCTCATATAGAGGCTTTTGTTAACGGGAGTTAAACCGAACGCTTTCATGTTCAAAATTTCTTTGTTATATTTATGCAGCATTTTTGTGTCCGAAATTTCGCAAAAACCAAATTTTTCCAGGGGACTTAGCAAACATTTCTTTATATTCAATTTTTCGCTGTGTAAAGGTTCATTATATCGAGGTTTCAATGTAAGCAAAATACAAAATGAAATTTTCCCAACTTTTTGCTTTTCCAATAAAACATTTAGCGATTAAAACTACTACAACAAACACTACTGCAACAGTCTGCCGACAGCTTCTCACTTTGCATGTTTATAATTTATTTTGTAAATATCTACATTTAACTGCATAAAAATTTGTTTGTAAGAATATACTTACACACACCTTTATATGCACATATCGCTACCTAAAGGTTGAAAAGGCGCCAAGTCCATTTTTTTTTCAAAATTTAGTTTTTGATACCGATGCAGGTAATACGAAACTACATCGATATTTCGTCTCTCCTGAACAATTTCAAAAAATGGACTTGACACCTTTTTGCCCTTAAGAGACGATATCTAGTATGTAGGTACAAATAATTGTTGCATGTGGTTAAATGCTCATTGCTGTTCACTGCTGGAATTTTCACTTTCGTTGCATGTTGGTAAGGCGAAAATTTTCCAAATATGTAGCTGGTTAATGACGTCGATTGTGGGGAGCTGTGTGTATGTATATATGTCTGCGCGAAAAGTCATCTGTGGCGTAACAAAATTTACTGGAATTTGCTAATTAGTCTGCCCACCAGCAGCTCAATAATTTTAGAAATTTTGAAAATGCAGTTTTTTGGAAAATAATAAAAAATAAATCGATTAAGCGGTGACTGTCTGTCCGTCCGTCCATCTGTGCACACGATAACTCGGATAAAAATTGAGATATCTTAACGAAACTTGGTACGTGAACTTCTTTTGGGCGTAGGACGGATAGTATTGAAAATGGGCGAAATCGGACAATAACCACGCCTACCTCCCATATAACGGTAATTTCCAGAAATACGAAAACTGCGATATTTTAGTAACTACTGAAGATAATTCACTCAAAATTGACATTTCGAATAACTTTTAGACGAGAAATAAGAATATTACAAATTTTTGAAAAATGGGCGTAGCCACGCCCACTTATAGTTACATGTGTATATTTTGGTAACCGCTGCACCAATTTCTTCCAAACTTGGCACAGTTGTTGACCCTGGTACAGCATACCAAATGGCCGAAAATTTCTAAAATCGGACAATAGCCACGCCTACATCCCATATAACGGTAATTTCGAGAAATACAAAATCTTCGATAAATCAGTAAATATTGAAGCTAATTTATTCAAAATTGATGGTTGCAACAATTTTTTACCAAGAAATACGTTTATGACAAAATTTTGGAAAATGGGCGTGGCACCGCCTATTTATGATCACATATATGTATCTCGCTAACCGTTCTAGCAATTTGTACCAAGCTCGGTATGGTTATTGTGCTTGCCACATAAAAGCAAACCGTTGAAAATTGTTGAAATCGGACTAAAATTGATTATTTTTTAATTTTGTGTAATAATTGCTGTATGTTTTGTTAACATTCCAAATACATAAAATGTTTTTTTTTTTTTACAAAATGTTTTAATTGAAAATATTTAGAGCTAAATATTAAAAGAATTGTTTCTTTATTTGTTGAATAATCGCTCAAGAATTTTTTTCTATTTTCTAATTATATAAAAATGCATTTTTTGTAAAATTTTTTTGTATTGTAAAATATTTTAGTTTGATTAAAAAATTTATTCCATTTGCGATATGTTTTCGCTGCAACAGTGGTGCGTGCTCACAAGCAGAACACCTTTATTTTTGCTCTTATGTACATTTCAGCACTCACTATTTTTCTTATTTTTTAAGTACATACCTGCCTTGCATGTGCTGCTGGAGCAACTTTTAAATTTCTATTTTGGCTTTATTTATTTTCAATTTGCTTTCTGAATACATTCCATGGCGTACGCAGAAATTGCGTAGCTCCACTACTTAAGCAAATAAAAAATAAACAAAAATGAAATTAAGAAATTCCGGAAAAAAAATATCTGCGCTTTTAGATTTAGTGCTTGCTTATTTCAAAACAACGTTTTATTACTAATTTCAGCAAGTTTTTTTTTGTTTTTTCTTAGTTTTTTTTCTGCGTGCTAAAGTCATAATGGATTTTCTGTTGATTTTAGGCAATTTTAATTTGATATGTGGCGTAATGTTGTGGTGTTTTTGCTCTTAAAAGCCTATAAAAATGTTTCATTCCTATTAAAATGTTTTTTACGCCTTTCAGCGGTTGTGTTTTTTTCTCTTATTGTTTAGTTTCTTATTTTTTGTTTCTTTCTTGCGTAGTGTTTACTGACGCCACACAGTTGCTATGTGGATTGATGTGAAAAAATGAGCTTTAGGACTTGATAAATCAACAGATGTTCTACCTGAATGGAGGTCAAGGCGCCACGAAATCTTTAAATCACTAATTAAAATATTTGAAAGTTCCTGAGTATTCGGAATTTTTTAATTGATTAACATGATAATATCTGGTGCCCTTAAAATATTTACGATTATTAACTCCACCGAGTCTGTGAGACGTTTGGTAGGTGGTTAAGGGTTTTGAAAATTCGGGTAATTTTCTTCAAACCACTGTCATAAAAAAAATGGAGTTGTTCGCTACATAGCGCATTAGCTACGAAGTTCTTGAATAAGAACTTTTTTTTTTTTGTACTTTTGAGATGATTTATTTTAATTAAAATTTGTTTGGAAATTATTCTTAAATGAGGGTGAAAAGGCGCTAAGTCCCCTTTTTGGAGTTTTGAATATTTAATGCAGAAGGACTGATAATACATAATTAAGACGGGTTTTCGTCTCTCCTGAACAATTTCAAAACATGGACTGGAACGTTTTCACCATTAGGTTACGATATGTGCATACTCTTATCGGTGTTTTTATTTGCACATGCATACATATGTATGTATGTATGTACCTACCTACATGTACATACATAAGTATGTATGTAAATCCATATGTATACATATTTGTTTATGTATCTGCATAATATTCTACAGCAGTCTTTTACTTCCCTATAAAAATTAATTTTTCCTTATTCTCTATCTTTTCAGGTAAGTTTCATCCAAATGATTTCATAACAACCATCACGAATGGTGGTCGTAAGTACAAAAACTCCTACTACACATACAAAATATTTAACAAATTTAAGAAACAAAAATACCATTTAAGTCAGAAGCTGCATATGTAAAAAGTATTCACTTACGAATTAAAATCAAAAATTTTTACGGAAATCATAGACAGAAAAATCGAAAAGCTTACAAGCATACTAGTATTTTTTAGGGGTTCAAGCTAAAGATTGAACCTGAAAATCCGTAAACATAGCGACAAATCCCGAAAAATCTAAAAATAAATAACGAGTATATTACGAAAAATCCTAAAAATCAAACCATACCGAAAAATTCCTTAAGAAATCGCAAAAAATTCTCAAAAATTCTTAAAACATCGCGAAAGATTCTCTTAAAAGCCCGAGTGTTTTAAATCTCATTGAGTATGTTTTTGTTATTTTTTTGGCCTTATAACCATTATATTCAACAATTTTTATTGAGCTCGAGGCCGTTTTTTAATGAAAATTTATTATGGAAAAGCAACAATAATTTGAAAAAATGGTAAAAGTGATAGCTATTTCGGAAATCACTACATTTCCTCTTCAGACTTCTTTCAGTAGGCTTCGAACCGACGATCCCACTGACTCTGCCAGTTGCCTATGCACCGTGCTAAGTACCCCTTGTAAATTAGCGTTTGCTTTTTTCCACTTTTTTCATTTTTGTTATGCCAACACAATTCTACCATTTTTTCAAATTATTGTTGCTTTTCCACAATAAATTTTCATTAAAAAACGACCTCGAGCTCAATAAAAGTTGTTGAATCTCATTGAGTATCGTTAACAGGGAAATTCTGGAAACTGTCTTTAAACTTGCCTTAGTCCTTCTGGCTACTATCTTGAGAGATAATTTCTGTCTTTCTAAAGACTAGTTGAAAGATCTGCTAACGAGGAGGTCGTAGCGTTATCAGGTTTGCCTTTTAGCAATAAGATTTTTAAATATTAAATTAAATTAACAAAATACATATTTTTCTTTTTAAAACAAAAAAAAACTGAAAAATGAAATACAATTGAATTTAAAAAGGAAAAAAATTAATTAAAAATAAATAAAATAAGTTTCCAGAACTTAAATGATAATCTAAATTTTTTCTTCTTAAAACAATACATCTTAAAATTAAAAAAAAGAAAAGAATACTAATTAGAAAAAAAGGACAAAAATGTTTATATTTTTTTTAAATAATAGATATCCAAAAATTAAATGATAACACTGGTCTACAAATTTCAACTTTTTTTCTGCGAATAAGACGGGACCTGGTGTTTCTGAACGGATTTTTCGTGCTGAACACGAATCCGGGGTCAAAAATGTCCCATCACGTCACGTTTTCGAGAAAAAAGGGGTTGAAACCCCTAAAAACAGCGTTTTTGGCCATTTTCGAAAAATTATAGAGCTGAACCCTGACGTGGTACAAATTTTGCATATATCAGAAATTAAAGGCTAAACCGTGCCCTTTCGAATGAGCCCTATGCCGAATTGATCGCGTGCACCCTTAAAGCAGGGGGTGTATTTGTGTTTAGGGGTGCAGGAAAAATTGATCACAGAAAGAATTTAATCTTAAACGATCATAGAAAATTAATAATGCCAAGGTTTTAACTATATTAAAAGTCGCTGATTACGAATCTGCAGTTAGATTTTAAAAATTTAAGATGACGGGTCGAATATGGTGGATATAAAAATTGGACTCCTAGACACAAATACACCCCCTGATCTAAGGGTGCATGCGATTAATTCGGCATAGGGCTCATTCGAAAGGGCACGATTTAGCCTTTAATTTCTGACATATACAAAGTTTGTAGCACGTCAGGGTTCAGCTCTACAATTTTTCAAAAATGGCCAAAAACGCTGTTTTTAGGGGTTTCAACCCCTTTTTTCTCGAAAACGTGACGTGATGGGAAGTTTTGGACCCCAGATTCGTGTTCAGCACGAAAAATCCGTTCGGAAACACCAGGTCCCGTCTTATTCGCAAAACCCTTGTAGACCAGTGTAATTAAATTAAAAAAAAAAAATTAACAAACTTTAAAAATAAACACAAAAAACATATGATACTAAAAAAGAAATGAGATTCAAAACTAAAAAGTGAATGAAAAAAAAAATAAATAAATACATAGAATTGAAAAAATAAATAAATAAATAAATAGAATTGAAAAAAATAAATAAATAAATACATAGAATTGAAAAAAATAAATAAAAAAATTAAAAATAAATAGAATTGAAAAAAAAAATAATAAAAATACATCAGTTATTTATTAAAAGTTTAATTAAGTTAAAAAGGTTGAATATTTTTTCCTTTTAAAACAATAACATCCAAAAATTAAAAGAAAATTGAAATTAGAAAACTGTTACTAAAAATTTCATTAAAATAAAAAGAAAATTATTTTTAAAACAATAGTGATACTTTGGCCGATAATGTTGCTAGTGCGGACTTTGTTTGGTAAACACTACGATACCAACGAGATATGTATGCCCCGAATTTCACTCCAAGCCTACTTGACGATTTTATTGTTTCGGACTTGAATAGTGTTTTAAAATTTGACCAAATCTTTTTTTTTATCTGACCACGATTTAATCTTCTCCTGACATTAATATTGACTGCAGTTATGACAATCGAAATTTTTTTTTATAGCGACTCCCAAAATCTTAATGTAGATGCACTCTTTGCAGACTTAGACAGCATTAACTGGAACGCATGTTGGCATTGCAAATCTGTTGATGTCAAACTAGACTACCTTGTTGGTATTCTTAAATCTGCTTTTGATAAACATGTGCCTGTTCGTGTAGTCACTGTTAGATGTTCGTTCCATCCATGGTACAACAGTAAGGTTCGATTTGCCACTAAATTTCGAAACAAACTTCACACACGATCGAAGAAAAATCCCTCCCTATCGAATTGGGAAGCATTTAGAACTGCTAGAAATAAAGCAGCTTCAATCATAAGGTGTGAGCGTATTTTGGAAAAAAACTAGATACTAGTCTACCACCACGTTACATTGTGGCGCAACATTAGCAGCCTTAGGGTGCGCAGCAAGCAGTTGGGCGGTGCATCTTATCCCCAGACACCGTCAATGATGCTTTTCTTGAATCCTGTATGTCTAATGTAGTTGATCAAAAAGAGTTCTGCATGTTGTCCAAATGAATTCAGCCCTATCAGCATTTTGTCTGCTCCGTCCAAAGTTTTCGAGACGCTTATCGCTGAAACAATTTCTTCGCGTGTTCAAACTCACAGCCTTCTATCCTCACTCCAATCAGAGTTTCGTAAGAACCATAGCTGTAATACTGTCATATTAAAAATCCTTGAAGACATTTGGGTACCCTTTGATAAAAACCAACCTGCCCTTGCTCTGTTTACTTGACTTTTCTAAAGCATTTGATTCGGTTAATCATGCTCTATTATGCAGCAAGTTGCAAAGATATTTTGGATTCGGTAGAAGTGCTCTGCAACTAATGAGAAGTTATTTGTGTGGTAGGCTCCAGCGAGACCGCATTGGCTCTGAAATCTCACAACTGAAATCAGTGCCTTCTGGGGTACCCCAGGGATCTATATACTTGGTCCACTTCTTTTTAGCTTATCGAAAAGCGAATCTGCATGCATATGCTGATGGCATACAAATATACTTATCCGCTCCCCTAACGCAAGCCGCTCAGCTGTGCGCTGAAGTTAACGTCGACCTATCCGCTGTCTCCAAGTGGGTGAATGCCAATGGCTTGCATCTTAACTATGATAAGTCATTGGTTCTTAAAAAAAATTAAGGATTTCGATTTTCTTCCACCGATTCTCATTGATGATAACAAGCCAATTAAAATTGTCAGTAAAGTAACAAACTTAGGATTGGTTATTACTGCAAACTTAACTTTGAAATAGAGTAAAAAATTAAAAAAAAAAAAAAATTAAAAAAAATCCCCTGCCCAGGAAGTCGAACCTTGTATGTCTCGAATGGCACGCCAGTGCTTTGCTCACTCGAGGCCATTGCATTCTGATAGAATAAATATTTTGCAGAGAAATGAATTTTTTTCCTTTTAAATTCGGAATCATTTTGAGAAATGACCAATCACTTAAAGTTTCTCAAAACAAAAAACAAACTTTGCATACATAAACATACTCATCTTGTATGTAAGACCTTATGTGGTGGCAAGAAAAAAAATCTTAACTACATACAACATTGCTCGCGCGAATGCGCCTACAAATCGCCATTTGGCACAAACGTCAAACGAAAATCCTTTTGCGTCTTCATCGGTTGACTGGTCGCCTGCACGCTGCTTTGCCTTAGCTGGTATGGCCTCGATGCACGGCCGGGACTGGTCGGTCGATTGTCTGGTTTTGGGCCCGTAAACCTGTTTAAAGCTGTGCGCATTTCATTGGAAAAAGGCAAAAGATGAAAATAGCGACAACAAAAACTGCAGCCAAAGTGCATTGCAATACATGCGCACTATACACCAACAAAAATAACAACAACAAACGCATTAAAATAAAAACAAATCTTTTTGATGTTCTGGTTCACCTTCAATGGTGCTACTTTGGCCGAGACTGTAAATGCAACTGCAGTGATACGCACACAACACAACAACTCCGAAAGGCAACAAGAACAAAAGCAAATACCAACAAAAAACAAAAAGCAATAAGCCAGCAATAGCAATACGGAGAATTGCAGTCGAATGCATTTTACAGTGACTGCTAAAAGCGCGCTGACACACACGCCGTGGCGTGCAATCGAACCGCATTTGGGGTGGTGCGGTGCGGTGCGAGGACTGCAGCGGTGGCAACTGGTTTTGCTAGCGGTCTGGCCTTTGCTTTAGCTCTTTATTTATTTAGTTGTTTTTTTTTTTAAGATTTCTGAATGCATAAGTCGAGCTGAGCCGTTTTGTTCTGAACTTTTCAACGAGTATCACGTTTTTTATGGCAACTGATTTTGTTTTGTTGCTTTCGCTGCATTTGAAGAGTGTGTCTCTACTGCAGTTTCGCTGCAGCCCGCCTTACAATGCAGCGCTGACTGTTGTGGCGGTGGCGAAGACGATGACTACCCCATGTTTTGCTGGCTAGCGCGATCGGCTAGCAGAGATAGCAAAAGCAACTGCAATAATGGAGTTGATGAAAAAAAAGTTTAATGTAGAAAAAATATGCAACCAACAGGTATGGCGAATCGCAATGCTAAACTGTAGGAAAATATGTGCAAAATCAGTGAGAGTGTTTTGTTTTTGTAGCAGTTTGTTGTTCTGAAAAATGTTGCCCAAACCAGTCAAACTAGACTCCAATTGGTGGCGTTCGTTCGCTTGAGGTGAACAGCTTGTTATTGTAAAATAGAAAATTAATAGTTATTAGGTAAATAAATTAAATGAGCTTTTAATAGGAGCGATACAAATTTTGCAAGAAAATATGAAAAAAATTAAAAATTTCCATTTAATTATTTATAAAGCTACAATATGGGAAACGTTTTACTTTATGATGATTTCATAAATGTATAAATTGAACGAAAAAAATCTAAAATTTATTTATTTTTTTTTCATAGAAATTTTTTGTTAGCAAATTTTTGTCAACTTTTGTATTCCAAAAATAAAGTATATAATGGTAAATAAACAATGTCAGAATTGTATACATGCTTATGAGGAAAAATTAAAAAAAAGTTAAATTTAATTATTTATGAAGTAAAATTTATTTTATTTAAGTATTTTTAAATTTTTGTACTTCGCTCACATTAAAAATAGCTAACAAATTCCGATAAATTTCAGAGTTATAATATAATAAAAGCTTGTAAAATTAAGGACAAAGTAGTTGAAGATTTAAATTCAGAATTTTTCTAGGTAAGAATTTTTATCTGATAGATAATAGATTTTGGAATTTTCATAAATTTCTTGACTTAAGAATAATTCCTATAAAGAAATTTCATATTTTGTTTTTTAACTGATTTTGCAATATTTTAAATTTTGTTTACGAAATTAGAAATTTTCAAATCAGGTAATTTCCATCAAATTTTGTGCTTAGAAGCAGGGTACGAAAATAAACTGTACAAAACAATTCCCATTTGCTCATCGATCATCATATCATTTGTGGTTTTGTACAGTTTTGTAAATAGTCAGAAACAAATTGTAAGATTCACTGTCATTTTCCCCAACGAGAAATGTTTGCTTTTCGTTTGTGACAATTGTACCATAGGGTACGTTTTATATGTATGCAAACGTTTCAATTACGTGAAAAATAATTTTTTCTGTAAATTTTCATATCCAATTCAATTAAAAAACATTTTTATTTTTTTTATTCATTGCAGCCATTCGTTTTGTATTTGTTTATTGCATATATGTACATACATAAAAATATTTTCCCTGCACGATTCATTTCGTTTGTTGTTTCGTCTGTAACTACTAAACTACTGTAGTGTACTATTGCCAAAGTGAACTCAGCCGTTTTGTTTCGTATTGTACCGAACTGTTAAAGTAATAAACGAAACGAAATAGTAACGTACAATATAGTTTATTTTCGTACACAGCTTAGAAGTTTACGAACTTTTTTATAAAACATTATGAACTTACGAAGTCATGAATTTATTTATTTTTTATTTTTAAATTTGAGACTACTAATTTTTGAATTTTTATCCCCTTTAAATATTTAAAATTGTTGTCGCACAAAGTCAACTTTAGAACTGAAAAAAGTTTTTGCGTTCCATGGACATAAAGCTTTTAAATTTCTATAATGTTATTAAAATAAAATTTGTATACTTTATTCGAACTTACAAATCTTCGAATAAAGTGATTCTCATCAACTTTCGAACTTAGAACTTCATGAATTTTCTTACCAAGCTGTAAAGATTTACAAACTGTGAATTACAAAGTTTTTAAAACTTTTTTAATCTGTGATGTTTAAACTAATTTTTGAATTTCGAAATTTTTGTAATTTTTTTCGAACTAACTTTAATCAACTTTCGCACTTTGAAGGCGATGTACATATAATCAGTATTTGAATGTTGAAATTATGCTGCATACATACATACATATATATATGTATTTTTCTAATCATATAATAATAATATTTAAAGGGTTTGCCAACTTATTTTTTTTCGAAATTTAAATTTTTATTTTATCAGCTTTTAATTTTTTTTCAAATTTAATTTTTTCCATATGTTAATTCTTTGGAAATTATGCTTTGTTTTAAGATAAAAAAGCGTTTTTAAACCTCAAAGACTAAAACTTCGACCCTTTTAAAAAATTTGCTGCATTAATGCTTTCCTTGCAGTAGCTCCTTAAAGAAAGAAGAGTTATACAAATTGTTTTACTTTTAAGAAACTCTGAAACGTACAAAATTGTATAATAAAATATATCGTTCCTAAGCAACACTTCTCTCAAAACTGTATTTTACACGGATATTTGTACGATGTACTATTAGAATACACCTTCAAATAAAATTTAAAAAATAACGGAGTTACATGACACTTTTTAAAAAGCCATACCTGTTTTTGATACTCTTTTTTATGTTTTTTTCTTCTCCTGTAAAATAAAAGAATTTGTTGGTTAGGGCCTTTGCGAATTAAGGTAACGATATGTAATTTATACCTCTTTAGCATTGTCATTTTCTGAAAAGCCGAACACTGTAAATGAGCTAATATTAACGCTCAATCCGAATATATTAGCAACAAAGATCGCTATAACTCATCGCTATTGAAATCTTGTAAATTTCTTAAAAAATAAAATAAAAAATATGCTTCAGCTTGTTTTTTGTGCTTGCTAGTTGTCTGTCTATTATCATCTCATATTTATTACCAATTAACCCTTATCTCTCTTCCTTTCAAAATGCTCATAAAACGAATGCTACTATCAACAAATGGTTTCTAAATATTTTCCAAACAAATATTGCTGAGCACAGCTAAAAGAGTCACAAATCAACATGGAATTTGTTTACATTTGAACTCTTATTCTCCCCCAATCAAGACAGCAAGCAGCAAGTTCTTTTGTTTCGCTTGAAAGCAATCGGAGACGAGTGCGCGCTCCATGTGGAACTACTACAGGAAGATCCATTGTAAAAGCGTGTGAGAAGTGGGAGGAGAAGTTGCCATAAATTGAGGCTGTCGTTAACTTGGAAAGAAAAAGAAAATGCCACGATCAACATCACAGCTTATGGCGCTCTTGCGTTAACTTTTCTCGCTATTCACCTCTCTCAGCAAATGCATTTGCTGGCTGGCATTCTCTTCGCCTTGAAATTGCATTACAATGATCACGTTCAATTGTCGATCACTTATTTCGCCTGCTAATGCCGCCTGCCTCCCTCCGGCCACCTTTCCCCTTGAATGCAGCGCAATATATTGCGGTTTGTGCGCTACAAGTTGAGGCAGGTAGATACATACTGTACAGTACATACATACATATGTACATAAATAGCTGGTCGTTATTTTCTTTGGCAACGTAAATTGCATTATTTGCCGTTATATGTGTTATTTTTTCATTGTCGAAATTGCTTTTACTGCGGTTTTTCGAATGATTTTTATGCTTTCTTATTTTTCCCTCCATATCGCTTACTTTTGAGTCTCAGAAGCACGTTCGGCAACTGTATTGTTGTGTGCTTTTGTGAAAGATAATTCTGTTGGCGTAGTGTTATGCAGTTGTTATTGCATTTTTGATGTATTTTTCATTACCTTTGGATGCAATTTATATTTCTTAATTTTTCGATTTGCTTTTTTGGTAGATTTCGCTTGTTTATTATTTTTGTTACTGTTGTTTATTTGTATGTAACTGTTTAAGCCAAGTTTTGTCGGTCAGCGAAATTCAGTGTACAAACAGGAAATCGGTTGAATTTGTACGCCACGAAAGCGTTACAAAATTTGCACGCGCACAACACTGCACTGAAAATGCGTTAACATCTTTTAATTTGAAAATCTGGAACAAAAAGAGACTCACTTTCAGAAATTAGCATATTTAATTAATAGTGCTTTTTGCGTTTTATTTGCGGGAATTTTAGAATCTTTAAAAGATAAATAAAATCGAAAGTGATCGTCTTCAAATTAATCAGTTTATCTTAAAAAAAAAATTTAAACCCAAAAGAAATATCAAAACGGTTAAATATTAATTGCCGTTTCCTCAAGTAGGTTTAAAAATTTATTTCACCTTCAAACATATTGAGGTTGTTCGCGCTAACCTGGTTATCAGCTTATGTGGTTATATATTTTATTCAGCTTACAACAATAAAATACACAATAATAATTTTTAATCAGATAACCTGATAACCAGGTAAGTGTGAACAACTTCTTTTTTCACGGCGAAATTTTTGTTTAAAGGGCAGATCAATTTTAAAATCTGCTTGAGAAAACGGTACTTAAACTTCTAAAAAGTTTCGACGAAAAATTTTTATGTATTAGAAATTAGTTTTTAAATTAAAGGAAAAGTCATTA
>NW_023458562.1:47179130-47203619 GCF_013731165.1 Rhagoletis pomonella | reverse complement strand
TTTTTATGTATTAGAAATTAGTTTTTAAATTAAAGGAAAAGTCATTAAAACTCCTGGAAATGTTTAAAAAAAAAAAGAAAATTGATTCGGAAACTTACACTGCCTGAAAACCGTTTTTTTTTCATTGATTCCGCTTATTTTTTATAAAAATATGGTACAACAACGTTGTGCAAAAGTCAGTAAAATTCAGTAAATTTTCATGTAAATTTTCAAATTTTTATCAAATTTATTAGATTATTTTTGAGTTTGCGGTTTTGCGGCCCAATAAATGTTATTATAATAAAGTGTAAGCTTGTAGTAGCTACGATTCACCGTTAATTTTGCGTAATTTTTTCACGCAGTTTCTACCATTAAAAAAAAAATATCGACAATACTTTGTATGGGAAAAATGCGAAATACCTTCAAAAAAATGGTCAAAAATAAATGTTATTTTTTAGCAACTTAAATTTTTTTACTAATATTGAAAAGGCTACAAAATTGCATACCAAGAAATTCAAAAAAATTTGATGAAAAAGTTGAAAATGTTTTGAATTTTTTCCTGAGTTTTGCACAAAGTAATTAATTTTTTGTTTTTTGTTGCAGTACCATGTTTTTGTAACAAATTAAAGGAAAAAAGTTTAAATAAAAATTATTGCATGTTTTGGGAAAAATTCCCTGTGGCAATAAATTTTGCGGGTGAGTGTATATCTTTAAAAAAAGTTATTTTAATTTATTTTTTTTTTTCATAAAATTTTTACTGGAAAAACTTAGGACTCTCCAAGACTTTTTTCAGTTTTAAAGCTATGTTCCATTAAAAAAAAAAATTCTCTTAATATTTTGAAAACTTAGTTGAAAAAGTAAAAATGTTTTCTTTAGCATTAAATAGTTTTACAGTATTGGTATTCATCTAACCTCTCAAAATAGTCTAATCCTTAAATTTACACTTACACACGCTGTTATATGGGCGCACATCGTAAACATTTTTGTGTTATCTTTTTGCTAAGCAGGTTTATTGAAATTTAAACACTAAACTTGATAAAGGGAAACATCCGCGATGCATTAGAAATGTATGTAAATCGTTCATACTCCGATATTTTTGCGCAAAATTATCCAATTTGTGTAAATAAATGTTTTCGAACTTTTAAAATAAATTCGACAGAAAGTCCATGTGGTGATAAATTTATATAAAAAAAATTATAAAAAAATTCTAGACAACACCACTTTGTGACTGCCAAAATGTACAAATCGTGTGATCTCTGCTTTAGATGAATACCCTTAATATTATTTGTATTTGTTTTTACTTAAGCTTGAATTTTCACAACTCTTTTAAAGAGTTTTGAAAGGCGTTTGAAAAATTTAATATTCGCATACTCTTTATTTGTTAAGAAATTTTATTTATGTGAGCTGATTGAAATTTTCTAATTCATTAAATCGTAACCATTAGACGATTCCTGTAAAAACTTTTAAGAGTATTAATATTTGGGAGGGCCATAATATGCACATTGGCACATTTGATACCTAACTTTATGAAAAAAGAAACTTTTGAAAACATAGATATCAACATACGTTAATTTGTTTCAAAAGATTCTCACTGATATTACAATTGACAAATTAGGAAATTTTCGTAAGGCTCGAAATTTGGAAATCCCGAAAAATAGTTTACAAATCGTGACAGCTGAACAAAAGTTTTATTTAATTCCAACTTTCTACTTTAGATTTTATTTTGCTGTTATAAAATTTCAGAACTTGTGAATTTAATTTTAATTTGTTGTTTTATATTTAAATTTATTTTGTTTTATTCAATTTTGTGCTATTTTATTGTGTTTATTTTTCTAATCATATTTTTTAATTATATTTTTTACCTTTTTTTAATTAAATTTTATTTTAAATACTATTTTTTTAAATCATATTTTTTAATTATATTTTATTTTAAATAATGTTTTTTTAATTATATTTCTTTAATTATATTTACACATTGTATTTTCAATGATATTTTCTTGAATTCTATTTTTCTATTACATTTTTTTGACTAATTGTTTTTTGTTATTTATCTATATCTTTTAAAACAATTATACAATGTACGCGCGATAATGTGAACACCGTAAAATATAAACACCCCAAAATATGAAATTTTTTTATTTTTTTAGAGGCTCGGCCAAACACTATCTATCATATGTACGTGTAAGCGCCAATCTATTATTATTATTATTTTATTTTACTTTCACTACTCTAAAGAGTGAACAAGACTTAAAAGCTCTATCAGATCAACAATATATTATATGAATGCTTACAAACAAGAACAAGTTTAACCATGAAGAAGAAGCAGAAACAATTACTTATTTCTTTTGAGTAGGTACATAATGCGATTCATTCCTTGGAATGTGGGATGAGTTCTATTGAAAGAATGTTGGTTTAGAAGGAACACTTAAAATTTATTTGATAAAAGTATCTCAGTACCCACTTCTTTTTTGAATAAACCGATTAAATTTTTCGAAAATTTTTATTATGGTTTCTTTTATATTTTAGTTTTTTTTTTTAAATTTTTTTGATTGTAATTAATATAATAAAGTTTTTTCTTAAATTTTTTAAATTAATTTTTACTTTTGTAATGATTTTCTGAGCTGTTGTTTTAGTTTTAGTTTTTTAGACTTTTTATCATGATATTTAAGATAGACTCTGGAAGTGGCGAAATCGGTTTGCTTTCAATGCATTCAAATTTCGCCAATTTGTACAGTCAGACCCTTTGAAGAGACCACGTTTTAATTTACGTATGTATGTACAAATGTCTGATGACTGTCGATCGTTGAAGATCAGCTAAAAGATTATCGTGCTTCACAATTAATGTTGTGATAAAAATTTTGTAGGCGAAGCGGATCACATTTTTTAAATATTTAAGCGATGTGCTGAAAATTGCATTCAATTTTAGTAAAGATCATTGACGATCAGCTTTAAAGCGAGAAAAATGGTCATAATTCGTTTTCCATCTCATTATCTAATCTATGAGAAATAATGAGTTAGATTGAAGAAAATTTCAATTTGATATTGAAAAATATTTTAAGTACATATGTATATTTTTACTGATCTCTAACACGCTGCAATGATCGCAATTGATACACACTCATCTATTAGGGGTCCATTAACAATAAATTATGTACCTAATTTGCATAATTTTCTATGCCAAACTTTTCAAATAAAATAAAGAAAAGGGTCAAAGAGTGCAATCAACAAAAGTATATCAGTTAAAATTGAGCTGCAAACGATTGCAAATGTGAAAGGGAATAAATACGTAGCATTTTATATGAATGTATGTATACTATATATATACACACATACATATATTAAAGGCGTACTCCCCTCAATCGAGTGCCAATTGCTGAACAGGATTTGAGAGCGCCTGCTGGAATGAGCTACAAAGGCAACAACTGAAAAAAATATATTTGTATTTTCAGCACCGTGTGCGAACATATTTTCCCCCTTCGAAAAAATTGCAATTTACGTAAAATGCGCATGTGCGCTCGTATAACGGTACCCAAATGACGTTTGTTGCTTTTTATGTGTTAAATATTGTTGCTTTGCTTGCACTTTGCTTTCTACTTTGTCCCTTTTTCCATTATTTCCAATTCGATTCTTTCACAACTGCAAGCGGATTGTCGAAAACAGCAGCAGCAGCTTTGTAGTGTTTCTTGCTTTCAAAATAATTCAGTGCGATTTTTTTCGGCTTGTATTACTGTTACCGCTGGCGGTTTCTTGAGAAAAGAACTGAAACTGTGTAGTGAAAATAAAAATAAACAGAAATAAAAAACTTATTGTGAAAATAAAGATAAAAATTAAGAGCAGCAAAACCCCAGCGCGGTAGCAAACATGCAACAAATGGAAAGCAACGAAATGTTTTGGTTTGACTGCAGAGGAGAAGGAGCAGGAGGAAGCGGCGATATCATGCCAACCAATGTAAGCAACAAAAGAAGGGTAGCGAAAGATTTTAAAATAAAAAAAATATAAAAAATGTGAATGAAAAAAATTTGTGCAGAAATTTGCACACCAAAAACAAAAAAGAGACTCGAAAAAGACACACAAGAGGGTAAAGAAATGTGTAAGAATTTGCGAGGAAAAGTGAATGAGCTGGGGAAAAAAATCAAAAGACAAAAAACAACATACAAGTGGAAAGTATGCAAGAATTGGCAGAAAAGGGAAAAAGTACAAACAAAAAACCCCTGGCTCAACCCGACCTTTCCCGCCGATCTGCTGATCTTGTTGGAGATCGCGTGTGCATGTGCTTTTTTTGCGCCTCCCAAAAAAATTTGGCGTTTGTGCTTAATCTTTGTTGTTGTTGTTGCTATGTATTGGTTGCCTTTTACTTGCATATGTTATTGCTGCACTGTTGCCTACACACATTGCTTTTCAGCATTAGTAAACATTGTTGCTGCCTTGTCGCCTTTGTGGTCGATGCTGTACAGCGTGCTTTTTTTTGTTTGTTTTAACTTCGAAAAGGTAATTTTTTTTGGTTTATTTTCGTTCGATTCATTGCCTTACCTTTTTCGGGATATTTGACCTACTTTTTGGTTAAACAAACAAGCAACGTCAATGGCACTATGGCGAATGCAACAGTGCAAACAATGAGTAAAAAAACAAAAAAACAAAAAAAAATCAACGCCAACAACAAAAACTGCAATACAAAAGTTAAGCTCAACGAGTGAGCGCTCTTTATTCAGCTGGTTCGGTTTTCGTATTTGATCAAATTTTAATGAACTACGTACACGCAAGGAAATGTGTTTTTATGAATATATACAAATTTCTAACAGGCCAACCAACCTGCGATTTTGGTAAATTTTTGAAAGGCAACTGAAAACATTTCGTTCATCGATTGTTATTGCAGATCATTAGAATTTGAAAATTAAAACAAGTAATTTTTAAGCAAAAAACAAAATCGACTTCAATTCTCATACAAAAATTTAAGATTATCGTTAATTTCTTTATGATCCAATGATTGGATTTAAACCACATTAGTATGGGACCACTTGTGAGGAACACCTTTCCTTTTAAAAAAAGAATTATAGAAATCAGTTAACGTTGTCCAAAGTTATGAGGTAAATAAATAAAAAAAAAACAAAAAAAGTTTCCGACGAACTGATAACCTCCTCCTTTTTGTGAAGTCGATCAAAACGTAATACTATGTTCTTGTGTTTAGGAAAATAAAGGTACTACTTTTTTAAACATTAATTATAGAAATCAGTTAACGTTATATAAATAAAAAAAAACAAACAAAAATTCCGACGAACTGATAACCTCCTCCTTTTTGTGAAGTCGGTCAAATGGAAAAAGTTGGCATTTTTCCCATATGGAAAATTTGATGGAGTTCAACAAAGCTCCTTTAAATAACCTGAACTGCATCAAAATTGTCATATTATCACTTATTCCCTTTGGTAATTAACCGATTCATATATCATCGGATAACTTCGGGCCAAGTGAACCGTTTTTTTTATTGGAGAGGTGGTACCTCAAGGATTTTGCCATACTAATCTCGTTTATTTGCGATCGTTGAAGAAAGTAACGGTGCTTCGGTTGTATTTTTGGCTTAAAAATTACTTAAATAAGCAATGAAAATTTGAAAAATTTAATTTTAGTTAAAAAAAAAAAATAATAAAAATATCTTCTGGTATTTAAGAACTCAAGACAATCTATTTTTAATGGTTTATGTTTTATAAAAAAAGTATCAGCGATCCAGAATTAATATATGTAATTAATTTTAAAAATTTGAAATAATGAAAGAGATAATATTTTTTTTTGATATTAGAAAGAATTTTGGTATAATCTAACTTTTTCTCATACTTTGAACAATTTTAAAAATTAAATTTTTAATTGAAAAGAAAGAAATATCTTCTGGCTTTTAAGAAAATCCCGATAATCCATTTTTAAATAGTTAATGTTTTATAAATAAGGTACCTACCATCATTCTAGAATAAATGTAATTAACTTTAAAAATTTTGAAAAAACTAAATTTTACTTTTCCTTTTTTTATGATATTAGAAAACAATTTGGTATAATCTGTCATCAAATCTTATTGTTTATAGTTTTTGAAATATATTTTTATACTTTTGATTTTTGAACCATAATTTTTTTTAAGTATTTTCATATTAGCAATTTCTCTTTTTGATCCGAAATTCAATTTCCAAGTGCTTGCATATGTGACAAAAACAGAAACAATGTGAATCAGATGTTTGTCAAATTCTGGGCACGAAATGTGGCTTTTTGCGTTCCCGTACTTCTGGTCTTTGTTCCACTTTTGAGAGCAAACTTTTCGCTTATGCTCTAGTTACCGGATCCGGTCCGGATTGTTAGGGAAAGAACCTAATAAGTATAGCCAGTTCATCTGCCATTCGGTCAACTTCTGCGTCTGTAGCTTGTTTAGGGGGCGGCCAGCTGTCATTTAAAATTTGCGTATTGTCGTTCTGTTCTATTTACTGCCCTTGTGAATGATCTGTCAAACTATCACTCCACTAATCTGCAGAGCAAGTAAAAAAAGTGCATTACACGTCAGCAGTATGCCGCTGATTTGCTATGTACTCGTGTTCAGTATTTGCACAAATGGATAGCGACGGTACTTCGATGTCAGCGCCATTACGTTTCCGCGCATTGTTTGTCAAATGGTGTAGTGTTCACGGCTGGTATAATTATTCCATGCTATTAGTTTTAACATTTCTCGAAAACTAAGAAACTATATACTAATACATTTTTATAACTTTCCTGTGTTTTGCGGTACCTTTCGTCTTGTCTGAATTTTTCTAGACTGTCTCGCATGCGTTACAAACAATACGGGCCATAGTAAACAAATGCGGGCAGTACATTTATGTACAGGGTCGGATTTACCAGATTGGGGGCCTGGGGTTGGAGTAATGTGGAGACCTCTAATCCATACATGTAATAAAATTGTAACAGGCCGATGTCTGTACGTTATAGATGTTAAAGAAAAATTAATATAGGGGGGGTCTTTATTAGAGCAACAGAAGCGAAATCAACAACTTTTAGAATTTTTGTCTGTCTGTCTGTCTGTATGTTTGTACGCGCATCACTCGAAATCTAATGCATGGAATTGAATACAGTTTTAACCGATGTATTTCTAGAGGTCCAACTTAAAATATAGAAAGAAAAAATCAGAGAGTTGCCACCTGTTTGAAAATTACAGTTCAAGTAAATTGATAAGATAAAGTAAATATTGCAAAATGGCTGCCAAAGGAAAGATATTTAAGAAGGCTTACAGCCAAAAATTTTTTGTATTTACATTAGGGATGCGCGATTAATTGATTATTCAAAAATTTAGTTAATCATAAAGTAAACTCAATTATTCGATTAATTGGAAATTATGATTACTCAAAACTTTACTAATTTGTTTTATGATTAATCAAAGTTATGAGTAAAATGAGTAATCAACATTTCAAAGTATTCTTTACATATAAAGTAGTGGAAGTTCCTTGATACTTTGAAAACAACCTTTCTGTTTTCCAAAAATAAAAATGAAATGTTTTTTTCATATACAGATTGTTATAAAGAAAATAAGCATTTTCATATTTTAAGTTACTCAATTAATCATCGTTTTGAGTAATCCAAATCTTGATAACTCGAGTAATTGATTAACCAACTTGCTCGAGTAAACGAATAATCCGCACAGCCCTGAATTACATTTTTATACTTTTCATTTAAACTCAATTTGATTGATAAGATAAATTTAATATTGCAACATGGGTATTAAACTGAAGATGTTTAGCAAGGTTTACTGCCGAAAATATTTTTGGGCAGGGTTGCCGCCTGTATCAAACATCACAAAAATACTTCTAAGGCGCAGTGAAGCACGCCAGGTATTTGTTAGCGTTTTATAAATTATAACATCGCTCCGGCATTATCATTTCTTTATCTTCTTCTTTATTGGCGCTATAACCGCCTATGCGATTTTGGCCAAGTCCAAAACAGCACGCCAGTAGTTTCTTTCCAAGTCCTTATCCATCTGGTCTTTCGAACGCAGCGGAGGCCTTCCTCTTCCTCTGTTATCAGCATCGCATCGAAAAAAAATCTTTATTTTTTTTTTTTAATTTTTAACGATGTTTTAATATTTCTCATTTGCGGAGGTCCCCCAACTGTTGCCTCCTTTTAAATCCGGCTCTGTGTATGTACATAAGTGTAATATTCGCAAGCGGGCGCGTACTACAATCCATTGCGGGCAAGGTGAGTGTGAAAATATGCGGGTTGGGGAGACGCTGCATCTGGCTGTCATTTGTGTAGGAGGTGTGCAATAATGTAGTAATGCTTTAATTTACAATTCGTTTATTAACATACATAATTTTATGGCATCGTATTTGTCTAGGCTCCCCGCTTCGGTGGTGCAACACATCAAACGGGTGAATGGTTGCTGGTGGAAATGCACACAGCCACCCGGCTATGCTGGCCAGATAAGCGCAAGCGCCTCAGTAAAAGTGTCGGTTCGTTCACACCTTTAACGGCATCTCAAAGTCGTAGGCCAACAACATTCACAATGCCAACAACTGGGCAAACAAAGTCGTGAATAGTCAACATGTGTGTCATCGCAACATTGCTTACATACGACGAGTACTTGTGTGTACAGTGGCGTTAAGCGTTATCAGGGGCAATCGCGCTGGTGAAAATTAAGAAAACAAAAGTGCAATAAATAACAGTGAAAAAGAATGAAAAAAGAAGAAGAAAGAAAAAAAAACGCACACACAAATAAAGTAAATAAAATAGCAACGGTACGGCAAATTGTTGTGGCGATGACTTCTTTTTAATGATATGCCCTTAATAAAACAAAATAAAAAAAAAAATGGAGAGATTCATAGCAAAATTATTCAAATGGGGAAGTAATTCAGATGCAAGAAATGTTGAAGTAAAGATTTTTGGTTAAAAAAGTATCTTCAAGGCGAGCAGAAAATATCTACAAACGCATGAAAAATTTGGAAGGAGATACTGAACAGAAGTACTATGGAATCCTTTTGACTTTGCAAAGAAAAAACGAGTCGAATTTTGGTTTCCGATTTCAGAGTCACATTCAGTTATCCTGCGTACAAATTTCGTTTATAGTTTTTTTTTATTATCTGTTTGGTTTTCGGGCATGGGAGTCGGTTTAATTAAATGTACAAATTAGATTTCGCTATCCAAAATCTATGTATCTTTCCCACTGTCGGAAGCTGACAAAAAAAACGTGCTTGTAGGAATTTGCTTATTTTTTATCTGTTTAATTTTTTGCTGGAATTTTAAACTGATAAACTGGCCATAGAGGTCTTTGTTTTTATGAAAAGTACACTATTCGTCGTATTTTGGTTTAACTAATCTTCTTCTTCATTGACCGTAACACATTAAGCCCTGGGTTGTGCCGAACATACCAATCCCCCTAAACCATGGCTTCATTCCTGTCTTCGCTCATTGGATCGTTGAGAGTCTGAGAACTCCAAATTTCAAAGTGCCGACGACGAGCACGGCGAAAATCAGAAGACCACTTTGTGTCTGTCCCACTGCTGACTGTACCTGCAAGCTTTTTCCCACCTTCAAAATAACATGATGCGAAGCAGCGGGCAATAAATATGTTACGTCCATCGCCAGTGAACCCTAACAATCTGAAGGAAGTGCTCAGCTGGTTACGCTGATATCAGCCATGCTAGGTTGGGTTAGGTTGAAGCGGCTGCCTTCATCCAACGTGGAGAGAGGCACACAGTGGGACCGTTCTGATAACAACTGAGAGCTCGAATTCCCACCGTCCTAACACCTAGAATTAGAACCAGTTAGTTAGGTTCAAAAGCGCGAGAATTCATGAATGCCTGCTTCTTTTAGGTCGGCCTTACAGACAAAGAGATGGTAGTGAAGTGAGCATCTTCTCGCCCACGAAAGGGCAGGACTGTCACAGAAGTAGTGTTCCACAATCACCAGCCTCAGTAGAGGGAATTCTAACCGATTGATTGCGTTGGATCTTTTCTTGTCGAAGCTGGGCCAGATTTGTCGAGCCCACCCACACATGGGATTTTCCGACCATCTTTTATTTGTCTTCTCGACGAAGTGTAACTTCAGCCACGTCTTGCAGGTAGATAGCGGCATGCCCGCTGCATGAGAAGAGTTGAAGTCAGACATGATGGTTTTCTTCCTTACAATGTATCTGGGGCTTGGTATCCACACAATGTGGGTAATAGACTTTGCATCGTTAAGGATATTCCTACATTCTATCGTAGTTATTGACGAGGTTTTACAGCAATCTAGTTACTCAAGGCAGGTTAAGAAAAGTTTCGATAAGCCAGATTGCAGCCTCTTTTATGGTCGAGAGTTCTTCTTAGAATACACTGCAGTGGTCTGTCAGCCTAAAGCAGAGGTCTAATGCAAGGCCCTTTCGAGTGTATCCCATTCCCTACTCTTAGATTTAGTTTAGAGCCATCCTTTGCGATGGCTGTGGAGTTATATCGGAGATGCCAGACTGAGTCATCCTCCCAGTCCTTCCTCGAAGTCGTACAAGTGTAGAACTCGAGCTCCAGCGGTGGTGTTGTGTGATATGGGGACCTAAACGAATCGGTTACAATAGTGCTGGGACCGAATCTGGTGTCTTTCCATTTTGACAGGGCATTTAGTCTTACTGCATTTCAGCTCGCCTGTAAAAGGTCTACGGTCAGAAAGTTTAGTAGTGTTTTCATGACTTTGGTGGGTGCGAATGGCACGTTACTCAAGACCAAAAAATAATTAATTCTATACGGTAGCCAAAACTAGCATTAGGTTAAGGAAAAGTAAAAACATCCCCGACGAAACCAAGACATTCACATGCGTGAGATTTGGCTTCTAGAAGGTAGTGATGGGTAAGCTAATCCAAAAGGCTCAAATTCTCCAACAATCCCGCACCGAACCCTCAAAGGGCTACCAGGCCTTCAGAAAAGTCGATAGGGAACATCTAATGCTTGGGAACTTAATCTTAGACATAGGCCACGCTGTCAGAAATCTGACAACATACAACTGTAGGTTTGTCCTTGTAGGTTTCTACAAGTTTTAAAGCATCCTGGTCCCGCACCTGTAGTTAGGGACGCCAGCCACGTACACCAGGGACAAATAAAAGGAATGCCCGGTGTTAATGTGAATAATGGGAATACACGCAGGAAGAATAGGCCTCTCAACAATCGACTTCTGTCGCAGCTGCTGAGGCAAAGAGAGGAGAGGATCGAGAGAGTCGAACTCAGTTTCGCTCAACGCTAAATTCGTAGGGAGATCGACTGGGATTTAAATTAAGTTATTTAGGCATAGGCTGCTCAACACGCAGAATGTGCATCGACGTGCTTTCCACTGGCAATGCGTTGCATGTGAGCGGTTAGATACTCTGTTAGATACCTGATAATGTCTCTATTCAAACGATTTGTGTGCTTTCTAGCGTAGGGATAGTCAAAGAGTTTACTCACTCGCTAATTGTAAGTGTCCTAGGAATCTCTACTACTAGCCTGTAAAACAGTTCCGGCCGCACAAGGATATATGATGAGCTTTTCCCCTCCAGTACTACGGCAAGCTCATTTCTTTCGTTTCCACAGTGAGCTAGATCACGCGCTGAAGAGTGTTAAAGCATTCAAAAGTTATGACCTTATTACTACTTACACGATGGGGATATCTTTTCGATCAAGAATCGCTTTAAATGAAAATGACTTTGAGTTTTTCATTTGCATTTCAATATTTCATTACTACGAATATTGGACCTTTATCTATAGTTCTAGAGTGAAAGGTGAATCTTTCACAACTCTTTAAGTTCACAGTTGAATGCCTAACAAGCAAATAAAGCAAAATCTCGCTGGCATTACAGAAAAATGCTAGACGGCGTGAAATTTGTCAAGCAAGCGCTACACCTCCGCTCAACTGTCGTAGCGCCTGCCGCTTCTTTGCGCAACATTCTCTTCACACTATTTACAGAACCGAATTGCTCAATGAGGAAGTGCCCAGTTGAGGCTTACGCACGCTTTTTCCTCCGACCGCTTGTGGTGGCACTCACCTTTCCTTATCACTGCCGACGACCTTTGCGTAAACGCGTCAACACCTCCGTTACTAGAGTTAAGCCTATCTATACAAACATTCACTATTCACGCTCGTCGGCACCGCGCCGACACACAGCGAATACATATCTCTCCATCTGTCTGTCCGCCAAAGCAGCGTTGTCTGCCGGTCTGGCTACTGTTTAACGAGCAAATAGTAAAAGCAGCACATCGCTTGCGTTCACTTTAAAAATTTATTTACATTTTTGGTTTTTACAGCCTACTGTGTAGAAAGTGAAGGTAAAACGTTGACGATGCTGTGCTATAACCATATGTATGGGGATGTGTGTGCGTGTACGCGGTTGCGCGCTCAACAGAATCGTCCCACGCGGCAGCGCTCTGCTTTGTGGAATTTTTCCTTTTGTTTGGATGTCCGCCTCATTACTTTATTTGCGTACATGGCGGCGCACGGGAACGCAATTTCTGGCGTCATTTTGAGATTAACACATTAGCGACCGCGTTTGCTATTTACATGAAAAATTGTGTAAATATACGGCGTTAAAGGGTTACACTGAGCAAGTGGCGTAGCGCGCGCGTTCAAAAAGTGATAAGTGTATGGAGTGCGTTGGGAGAAAACGCTGTGGAGCCAAATGTTTTTTTTTTGTTATTTGCTTTTGTGCCTAGCGCGCACCCGTCCGCATGTGACTAATGTGGCTTTTCGAGACTGTTGTCGCTTCTCACCTACACACGCTCACCGCGCACTACTCTACTATTGCTTTGTGCTCAGCTTAGCTGACTATGCGCATAGTTTGCAGCACAGCAACAGAGACTCTTTGCGCCTTTTACGTTTTTCTGCACATTAGCGTCGCCAATGGAGCTGAACTATTTTCAAAAGCGCAAAGCGTTTTTTAATGTTATTCCATTTATTTTTTTGTTGCCTTTTCGTTTTCCTCCATGCACTATTTTCACACATATATATACACATACATAGTACATTTGATCTGTGGCTTGTTTTGCCGCGCGTTTTTCGTTTGTTTGTAGCTTTTTTTCTCGCTCGCATTTGATTTGTTGCGGTCGTTTTGTTGAACGCGCCGGCTTTTTTGTGCAATTTTTCTTCGTTTTTGGGGTCGCTTGACATGTTAATACTTTTGATCAAATATATTTTTTACGATGCGCATTTTCTTTTTAATGTTTGCTGCCGCTGAAAATTGCCCCATCACTGACGGCCAAGGTCTGACGTGGGCGGAAGAAGCGGTTATGAATGGGAATTTTCATGGCATTAAACTTAGAGGTCGATGTCAACAATATGTTTGTAAATTCTCTGTGTGACATTAAATGAAGGTGGTAACTAACAAAACAAAACGAGACCAGTTTGGGGAGAGATATTCACTTTTGCCTGCTCAGCATTTTAGTTGATTGTAGTGAGTTCATTTCGCAGATAATTTCTCTGATGTGAAGTAAAAGAAACGTCCATTTGTGATTGGGTTTCATTCGATTTACTCTGATGTTGACGTCCAGCATTTATTTCTCATGTCAGCTGCCACTCGTCCATCTTAACAGAGTTAGGGTAGTTTAGCCTGTGTCAGTCCAACAAAAACTTCCTAAGCAGGCAAAAGCATGTTGTGGTGTTTTACCTCCAACATTGCCTCATCAGCTTAAAGGTGGTTCTTGGCAGTTAAAAGAGTGGCGTTTTTTAAAGTTTGTGAGCCCAGCCCGCTGAGAGCCGCCGGTACCCATGGCCCGGCTCACACTGGAGCGGCGCAGTGCACTTAATTTCGGCCGAAGGTTCTGTACGTGGCTACCAAAATCTTTTTTTTATTTCCCCGAATGCTATCAGCTAGCGACTTGAGTGCTTTGTTGCCGTTGCAGGGCTTCTAGTTGATCGGGATTCTGTATCCCATAAACCTTTTTGTGAATTTCAAGCCGTGCATCCTTTGCGTATGTTGTGAATAATGTCGCCGTGGGCTGGGCAAGAAAATCTGCCAGAAACATGATGAAGCCGTCATTTGTCGTGCGAGACTGTTGTGACTCCCGAGGCGGTGGGAGGGGTTGCGGTATCCATCACGGTGCGCAGTTACGTTATAATAGAGGGGAACAGTAGAGCTTCCAGCGTCTTGGCCACTGGGTACAGCGTGGAGATCGGTCGGCGGTGATCCCAAATGGGCGGTTAAAAATAGCGCTATAATATTTTTGAGTGTTTATGATGCGTGATGCTAGTGTTTGGGCCGATTGTAATTTTTGGACTATAGTGCTCCTCCACAATGAGATACGATAAATGCACGGGTATGACAGAAACAAGAGCCAATACGAGCTAAAAGGTCTTTTGTACCTCTAAATATTGTCACAAGACACACTCGGCTTCCCTAATCCTAAAAGGGCCCTAGTAAAAAGTCGCGTTCCTTATTACGAAGGATTTGACCATTGGAGTTTTGAAATAAATCAATCTTTTACTAGTCAGGGTTGGATAGTCACAAAGAATGTGTTCGGCATTCGTTGCCCTAGATCCAACAGTGACCCTGCAGAGTAACTGTATTTTTTTTTTCAGAGTTTGAAGCATATTAAAGCAGTCTTTAACCAGTTTGGATTTCATAATGCTGTTTTAGAGAGCTCGGATGGCTGCTTGGCTATCAGAAAAGATAACTAGAAAGGCACCCTTCTAACTCTTTTCAAGGCTTGATTTGGCGCAGGCCAGAATAGTTTATAATTCAGACTGGATCACCGTGGGCCATCTGACCATGGGAATAATAGTTTGGTGCCCCGTCCATGGACACCTGCATCTGCTCTGTCATCCATCCTCGAGCCGTGCGTTGCCCCAATAGTCGAGATCTGTGATTTGCACTTAGAGCTTTCTGCTAAAGCAGATCTCTTTGGTTATGGAGTCAGAAACTCCGCAAACTTGTCCTGTCCCTCCAAGCCCCGTTATTTCCCTATGAGAAACGTAAAACAGTCCATAATCGAACATTTAAGGATACTTCTGAATCCCTTAAGAGAGATTATTCTTTGTAATTTTCCCCTTGTAATCATTCAGCGCTGGTAAGAGAAGGTCCTGCTATTTTTTACTTTGCTTTCGTTAGTTCTTGCTTTTCCGGAGGACCTCTTAGAATCCTCAAACTGTCTAGGAACGGCGTGGTTTGCAGCTAAGCTTTTTTCAAGACGTCATTTATGGTGATATATTTCGCTGTTTCGAGGTTTGCCGAAACCGGTTTGTCTGCATACCAAGCTTGACAAGGGATGACGGTAACTCGTTCGAAAATAAATCATTTCAAAGAAACTTAATTTGGATTACCAAGGTTATTGGTTAGGCCAATGGTAGGCGCTTTTAAATTTTTTAGGCTCATATAATTCGTCTACAAAACGCTGTTTCTGGGAAGCCTTCAAACAAACACTATTATCTGCTTGGAGTGACGCGCGATATTTATAGATGAGCTGGTGCTGGTAGTTGGTAAATCAAAGCAGCCACAGTTCAGGAAGCGTAATATGTGGTATTGTGAGTATGCCCACCACTGGTTTGCATTTATTTTCTGCTTTTAAATCAACATAGTACTTTTTCTAGAAAAATTTTAGACTCCAGGAGTTTGGAAAAGTGTTGTACAAGTTCTTTTGGAGCCGTGAAAGCAACCAAGATCCTTGGTACGATACCTTACAGGAAATTTCTTTTCTATTATAGTCTTCTACCATCTGAAGGCTTTAATTACCGTACTTGCGATAATAGTTCCAATACTTAAAACTACGCAGCCCTCATATCATAAGTACTTATCGACACCTGAGTGGAAGATCAATCTATCCAGCCGGTTCTAAAACGCCCTATCTTAGAAAATTTTTCAAGAACGCTCTTTCTCAGAATTTGGTTCAAACACGCCATATCTTAACTGAAAATACATTGCAAATATTTTGAGATAGGGCGTTTTTGAATCGGAAATTGATATAGGGCATTTTGAACCTAATTCTGAAATAGGGTGTTCTTCAAAAGTTTTCTGAGATGGGGCGTTTCGAACTGGCTGCCAAAATAGGTCGATCATCCACTCAGGTGTCGATATATACGTATCTTAATTAAAACGGCATTACACAGGTCCTAGGAAAAATGTGTTGAAAATTTCCGTTTTCTATTCTTTTCGTTTTTCTTTTCATACTATTTCCCCTGATTTGCAACCATCAATAGTATCGCCTATTCTAAGAGGCAATCACTCAACAAAAAAGATGACTCGTTCGTTCTGTTCGCAACTGAAATCTTCTGCGAAATTGCGAACTTTTGCATTTTTTTTAAATATAAAAAGAATTTCCTCATTTCATCAGTATGCCTGCTTTCTAGAAACATGCGCTTTCAATAAGCGCTTTCGTCATGAGACACCAGCGAACGGCGTCATCTAGGAAATAAAGAAAGGGCAAACAAAAAAATGTTTCGCTCAATTGAAATTGGAAATTGAAAAAGAATTCGTTAGACACAATGCTTTCGAAAGCAACCAGAGCAGCTAAGTTCTTTTCACTTTTCGCATAGCGCGCGTCACTGGCGCTGATGAGGCATAAGAGCGACGCGCGGCATACGCGCTTTGCTGGTAGAGGCAAACGGTAAACGCGCAAATATGCGATTTTGCTAAAATACTATATTCAACGTAGAAAAGGGAGCAAGTCAATGGCATTTAAAGCTGAAGAGTATGCGGTTTTGGCTCTGGCTGGCTGGCGCTTTGTTTGGTGTTAGTAACCGCGTGCGTTAATAGTCATCGTTGCTTACATACATACGTATACGAAATAAGTCAAGTGGTCGGCGGCCAAAATCCCAGCGATAGTGAGCGCGCATCTACATCCATAGTAATGGTCGATTATGCTTGGACGAAAACGACAAACGTTGCTATAGTCGTACATCAGCATTTTCAATTTTGATGACGCCGACATGTCGCCGTACTAAAATACATCTTTTGTACTCGCTCTATACGCGAAGTAGAGATTTTTGCTATTTGGTAATGCGCGCTGCCGCTTTTTTATTTTACGCGCTACTAAAACTCTGAGTTCTTCAATCATTCCTCAACTTTTTCGTTTTTTGTTGAAAGCGCAATGATGCTATTTAAAGACTTTTAGACGCGGTTGCAATTGGAGCGCATTTGCGAAGCGGCGGCGTAACGAAAAACAATATTCGATGCGGCTTGCGCGTTGGAGCATTTGAAAATGGTGTAAAAAATCTTAAGACAACCATTATTCTGAATTTAAATTTTAAGGGCGCTCACATTGCATCTGCACTTTTTGGTTCCTTGAAGTAGCGATAGACTGAAAAATTTCTAGCGTTCGATTGACTGTCCTTCCTTAAGTCCATGCGCGGTCATAACATTTCAATTAACGAACGTATTTGGCCGCGCGCGTCTCAGCGCGCTACAATCGAAGTACCAAAAGATGAAAAATGTAGGCGCGCGCTCCAGAGGGCCAATTTAACTACATCTACTCGAAGGAGAAGTAATTTAAACGCACGGAAAATAAACGAAAGTCACTGCGCTTTTCAAACTAGTAGCGCCGCCACCGCGTTCGGCCGCTATTACTAGGCAGACAAAGGTAGATTGCGCCAACTAGTACGCAGATTGGGCGGCGCAAGCACGCGCGCCATTGCCGCGATGGAGAAAACATGCGCGCGGAAGGGTGGCGGCGGTTTCGGTTCGAATTGCAGCTAGCTGAAACATGCCAAATACACCGCAACTAATTACATGAAACAATGTGAAAAGCCTGGTACTGGCAGGGTAGACAGCGCGACAACATAACAAAAAATAAAAATTGACAACACAACAACAAAGCAGCATTCATTGCTGGAGAAGGGCCAACACGCGCGCGCTGTGCGCAGCTCTAAATGAATTTTGTGGTCAAAAAAATCGTAGAACATTGTTCGTGCTGCTGCTATTGGTTGGAGTGGAGTAGTGAAACGCAACGTGCTGATACATGTCGCCCGCAATTGAAATGACAGCCCAACATGCAACAGCATATATTGGCAAGGAATAAACTAAAATATGATTGAGGAGCGCAAGAGCGCGTTCGTTGCGCGTTCAGTGGCGCGACGTGAAGGGTGGCGTAGATGCTTGGCAATATTAGCAAAAATTCTATCAAGTTTTCGTTACCAAAACCAGCCGCTAGCCGCCATGCCACTTGTCGCATTTTACGCACAAAACAAAATAAACAAATCACAAAACGTCGCGCTTGTTGTGGAACTTTTGCGTGCAGATGCGCGCAATATGTGTTTGCCGGTGTCTTTTTTTCGACTTGAAAATTTTCTTGGCAACATTTCGTCTGTTGACGCGCCCTTACATTGCCGCGCCCTGCTTTGCACCAAGCGCGAGGAAATTTTCAACTTTTTCTCATAGTTAATTTCGCTGATTTTGCATTGTCACTACAATCCATCTTCGGACGCGTCGCACTGCTGGTTGTAATGTTAAGCTACTGCAAATATGCAACAAATAGTTTGTGCGTCGCTCGCGTATGTGCCTTGTGCTATTTTTTGCAAGCCGCGTCGCGCCATCAACATCATCCGAGCGTGCGATTGCCAACAATTGTTGCACATTTTTAATTGGCGCGCTATGCGTGCAAGAAAAAGTAAATTTAAATTTTCGCTGAATTCGGCGCTAAATGTCGCTTTGTAAGGCAATGCGAATGAACAAATGAGGCGCCTTTGGGCAAATAAACTAATTAAAAAAATCTTTTGTGTAAAACGAGTAGATACATTTCTGTTCACTTTCGTCGCTCTTGAGGTTACTTTGAATCCCACGTGCCTTAACATAAATTGCGTCACCTTAACCTATTGGCATCTTGACAGTTTTGTAGTCGATCCTGCTCTGCTGGCCGCTTCTTTTATTTTATTTTTTTCGAATTTCCAGTTGCTGATGACAGACATGTGCAAAGTGTCAGCTTACAAATATTCAAAATACTATTTTTAAATGAAAAAACAACAAAAGCCTAAAGTTTCAGCAAGTGATTGACATTTGATAGATACCAACTGTTGTTTGACTTTCACATTGATTTGGCGCAGAAGTTTTCTACAGCGGCGCTGATCGCGTAGCTCTCAAATAATCGAACTTGCTTCAAGTGCACGCAAGGCTATGGAGCGTATTGCACTCACACGTTGACAGCTCAGTGACATCTGAAGTGCCGGTGATATTAAGTGTTAAAAACTATGCAAGTTGGAGGTAGGAATTCGAATGCGATTTCGGAAAAAAGTAAAAGTACTCAACGATATGAAAATTTCTTCAAAAATAAAGAAATTCTTCGATTATGTACATATTTAAAATTTCACCATACCAGAACAGACGGGGTAAATACTCCATATTTTACAGGTAGCTTTACCTGGAGTATTGGGTAAAGTTTCTGTGTATTTCTTAACAAAAATGTGAAAATTTTACCATATTCTACTGTACATTTTTGTGTATGTGTGAGTTTTGGGACTACTATTATTAAATCAAACCTCTATATCCCTATGTTATTCGACGCCTTGAATATGCGAAACCGAGGCCTGTTAGTCTCCATTACGTCAGGTTGGAGGTCATTTGATGGTCAACTAGGTCAAAAATTCATTGAACAAACCTGAAAATTCAATAGAATTTTTCTGAATTTGATCTTGGGATGACCTGGGCATGACCTGGGCATGACCTTGAAGTATCAAGGTTTCCCCATACTCGGATTCAGCGACAACAAAAACAAAACAAACATTTTACTTTGTAATGGGATATTCCAATGCCGAAAATTGCCTATTTTCAATGTTGCATAGATTCAGTACGGCAAGCAGGCAAATCTAACAAAAAAATTTGAGCAGTTGCAGACAAAAATTGGAAAAATTCCCAAAAATTGGTTCATTAATTAAAAGAGATCTGAAGCCTTAGAAAATGTAGAATTAGATTAGGTGATAAAAATATAAAAATATCCTGAAAAGTACTCTGATACAAAAAAATACATTTTATTTAACAAAACTGTGCTGAAAAGAATCGCGAGCTGTTTGAAATAGATGCTTGATGTGAAATTGTTCGATTGCTCAAAAATTCTTCGCCAAACCGTTTTCAAGGCAATTCAGCGATTCACTGAACTTGGCCATGAAGGTGATCATACGGAACGTGCAAGAAAACCAACTGTCAGCACACTAAGGAAACGGCAGATAAACAAAATGCGAAAAAAATAAAATTCTGTGATTTCAATGAAAAAATTGGCCGTTAAGCTGTTCGTTAAATTTCGAAACAGGAGCTTCAAATAAAGCCTTACAGGATTCTAAAAGAGCTGTTGGTTATGGTTAGAGATGGCAAAAAAAATAAAATAATCGATTAATTAATCATATGATTAATAAAATTTTTAAAGGCACTTTTTTACTCCAAGTATTCACACAAACACTTTTCCATAAATAAATAAAATATAACGCATATTTTTAACAGTGATAATTGTTTTTTTTTATTTAACCAACTTTGCAAAAACAAAAATTTTGATAAGCGTTTTGTTGTTAAGCAGTTGCGTTTCTCGGTAACTGTACCACCAGCACCACTAATTTTTATGCTTGAAATTCCTGCTTAGTTGCTACCGCAGCGAACATTCGAACAAAAAAAAAAAAACGAAGACACCGAGAGACCTACGCCACTTTTACTAACTCTCGCTCTGTGAATGCCTTTATCGGAATTCAAACACCACCACAGAAGAAGAGTTTTAGTTCCTCGAGAAAGCCGCATTACTGTGGCGCAACTAAGGTCATGAAAAACACGTGTGGCTTGTGAATGCACCGCAAACGTCTCTAACCACCTCTTCACGTGGCTTCTGAAAGCCACACAGCTAACACTCTTCTCCCGTTAATCCTCGTTGACGCGTGCAGAGAACAGCACTCGGGACTACATGCCGTACCTTGTACTGTTTTCATGCCTTTTTTAATCTGTTTTAAATCTGCACGATTTAAGAGTAAACCTAGCAGATATTTGGGTGTCAAAGAGCTCTGGTGTTCGTCTCTCAACACATCGCGGCCAAATGCCTCATGCCTAATATTTGCAAAAGGGGGACAGATGCACAGTAAGTATTCCGCCATCTTCAAGGCAGAATGGACAAAAGGAGTTGTCATGTACGGCTATCACAGTCAGGTACTTGTGCCACGTGAAGTGACCAATCAGCAGTCCAAAAAGTTGTCTGCAGTCTCGTCTGCACAATGAGAGGAAGTAACTAGCCGTACTTTCTGAGATTGAAGGCAACATGATCTGTGTCCACCTGCAGCCTGATAGTGACTTCGATGGCCGAAGGTGGGAGTGCTACAACTGGTAAGACCACCGTCAACAATTCTAAATTAAAAGGCAGTGGGCAAGTCCTTCGAACTGCAAACCAACTAATGCGCATGCTAAAACATGGCATCCTAGTTTAGAGCGAAAGGAGTATTTTGACCTCCTTCGGGTGTGTAAGTTCTTTAAGCGCTTCTGGCTATCTATAGTTGTCTTCCATGCTGGTTTGGGTTGCAGGTTCATGTCCAGCCATCTTGTAAGTCTTTTAAATCTCGGAGGTATAAATGCACTCCCAGCAGGTAGTAGCGCTATGGTGGTGATCCATTGTTGGCAGGAACAAAGGCCACTCGATCTTCGTATAATCGTTGGTTGTGGATCGTCAAAGTCCTGAGTGGAACTCGTTAAAGCTTCCGACCTAGCGAAACACGCGAGCCCTAGAATTTGTTTTGTATTTTCTAATCTTTTTTTCCGATATCGCACAATATTTCCAAACTGATACAACACGATCACGACTACGATCGTAGCGATCCTATTGAAGAGCTGTTCACAGTCAATTTCGCATATTCAAAATATTTCTACATTCACATAAAATATTCGCTAAAGAAAGTGTGAATGAGAACATCTCAAAACAGGCGTGCAAGGAATGCAATGAAATTTGGCATGCCCTAGACGACGCTTTACACAGACGACACAGACATTTTGATGTTGATCTCGCAAAAACGGAAAATGCATGCACATGCGACGTAAGAAAATTCATGTTGCAATATTTCTTCGTTCGCACGGAAAATACACTAATTGCAACTACTCGTCTATCCATCAACAGTCCGCAGCGAATGGGGGAAGGTAAGCAACAAGTTGTACATTAGGCGCAGTCTCTAGACACCACCAGTACGAGCGAACACGACAAGCGGCTATTCCATCGCAATGCTGGTCCGTAGTAGCTGCCGCACGCTAAATTCCCTAAACTTATGCGAATTGCAAGTAATGAAGTGAATGTTTATGGAATTTTCGATACTCGTACAAGCAAAGCAAAGTGTGGTGCGTTGCGTTGCTGACTGCTAAGGCTGCAGCTGCGTTTGCGGCTGATCGACAACTGCTTAGGTGGGTGGGCAGTCCGTCTGTATGCTCGATCGCACTCTCGGTGGACACAGGCCCATCAGTTGGCCTGTCAGCGTAAATTTATAGCAACTAGAATGCATTGGAGTGACTTTCATGTGCGGACCGGTCCGGCCTCCTCCTTCTCATCAACTTCGAGTAGAGTCTATGACGCTGTTTACTTGGCGGGAGGCAGGTGTGTTTGTTTCCCTGGTTGGTCTATCGTCGCAGTGTGCCTCAATATTTTTTATCCACACAAGTAGCGTATGTTTATTTTTATTGCTGGTTATGCTTGCAATATTGCTGCTTGTTTTTGTTTTATTTTTTTTTCCCTGTATGAGTTGTATGTTGATTTACGTTTTCGTCGTGTGTGTCAGCATTTAGCTAGACGCCAGAGACATTGGTTTGTCTTGGCTTGCTGTAAGTGCGTGCGTTTGCTGCGTTAATCGCTTATGACAGTGGCGACAAGTCAACGCAGCACGGTCGCGGGGCAGCGCGCTGTAGCAGCAACTCAGGTGGACGTCACCGGGTTGTAAGCTTAACGCGGTATAAGTTTACATATGTTTCTTAAAGTAGTCAAGAGCCAGTTGAGCCCCTTGCACTTTTGTCTTTTGCCATCGCCACCCATTTGCGCTTCACAACAATTTTTTTGATATTTATAGTAGAAAGGCATTGCTTGTATTTTCGCTTTTCCTTGGCTATTTCCATCTGCTGTGCTTTTGCCTTCCTGCCTGGCTGCATGCCTTTTTGCTCGCTTGGTGGGCCCGGTCCATGCCGCCGTGAGTTGTTGCGCCTCGCTTTCGCTTTTGACTTTGAGTGAATTCATAGAAAATTTATTATGACTAAAAATTTAATTCTTAATTACTCTAATGTTTACCTACACTTACTCGTTGCAGCGTGTATGTGTGGATTGTGGGAAGCAAAAGATTTTCGGTGGATTTGTCATTCTTAATGGCGAATGAGAATTTAGCGTGGCAAATTAATATCACATTTTCACATTGCGCGCTCGTCTAATACTTTTTGTGTACTCGCCGTACACAAGTTCACACATGGATTTGTGTTTATTAATAACTTAATGATTTGTGTTGTCTTAAATAGAATTTGTCACAAGTAGAATTTTATTTGCTTTGGACAATTTTAATTTAATTGACATTGATGAGCAGTGACTTTGAGGGCCATCAAAAATCGATTGATGCATGACCGTATGGGTTTTGGAACATTGCAAGAGAAGGCGAAAATATACAGAATTTTAAATAATAAATTTCCATGTGCTTCGTTCGAGAGAGCGCGTATTGTGCTACCTATGTACATATGTGTGCTCTAGTCATCTCCTCAACTCGTGGGGGCAGGCATCTCAAGGGGAGCTGTTTCCCGGAATACCACTATAGGGGTATTCTCGATCCGGTGCATACTGCCTAGCATGGAGGATAGATAGCATAAATAGCATGATTGGCTAATTTTGTTGTTGTTTGAACACATGAAACAACAACAATCATGCTATTTATGCTATCTATCCTCCATGCTAGAGAGTTTGCTCCGGATCGTGACAACCCCTTATGTTTCGACATGCAGTAGAGATTGCCTATATGCTGTGGAAAGATCATAGGGATTTTCGGCATTCTGGCACGCATATTGTAGTTAGTCGTTGTCGACCATCGATCGCAGTTTGACTGTCCACAACGCAGGCGAGTTTTGATGGAGTCAGCTTAATCAAGCGTACCAGCTTTGTAGTCATGTAAATTACACAGTCTGGAATTCACTGCAGGAATTTTTATCTAACGAAATACAACCCGATTTTTCGCCCAGCTCTGACTCACCAAATGATGAAAATTTACGACTGTAATGGCAGAGTATTATATTCGGTCAGTTTTAAATTAAAATGAATATTCAGCCATGCATATATGTATGCAATAAGATTCATTGCTCAACAAAGTGTTACCGAAGAAACAATCGATCAACTTCCATTTGATTTTCAGCACATTTTCAGACATTCCTTCCTATTGTTCAACGATTAGAGATGTCGAACGAAGGAAAATAATTATAGAAGTCGTGTGTGCTATCGATATCTTTGAATCTATCGACATCGATATCTTTGATTATCGGTAGCAATACCTTTGGCGGTATCCATGTCTTCGACTTTATCGATATCTATATATTTGAAATTATGGACGGCTTTGAAATTATCGATATCTTTAGAGTTATCGATATCTTTAGAGTTATCGATATCTTTA
>NW_023458562.1:47178379-47179120 GCF_013731165.1 Rhagoletis pomonella | reverse complement strand
CGATATCTTTAGAGTTATCGATATCTTTAGAGTTATCGATATCTTTAAAGTTATCGATATCTTTAGAATTATCGATATCTTTAGAGTTATCGATACCTTTGGACTTATCGGCATTTGGCCTTATCGGTGTTGTCGGCATCTTTGGCGTTATCGATATATTTGGCGTCATCAATATCTTTGGAATCATCGATGTGTTTGGCGTTATGGACATCTTTGGTGTTATCGATATACCATTGGCGCTATTGTTGTCTTTGACGTTATCGATGTCTTATGCGTTATCGATATATTTGGCGTTGTCGATATCATTGACGTTATTGATATATTTGGCATTATCGATATCTTTGGGTTTTTTGTTTTGCGTTATTGATACATTTTCGATATCTTGCAGTTATCCTTATCTTTAAAGTCAACAAAATTTTTGGCATTATCGATAGATAAACATATTTGGCGTTACCGATATATTGGGCGTTATTGATATCTTTGCCTGTACATATCAATATCGATATCTTTTATTGGTTATCGGTTTTTGCTTTATTTATATTGACATCTTTACCTGTGGTGTTATCGATATCGATATCTTTGCTTTATAGATGTCGTAACCGATATTACTAGCGATATTGATATCTTTAGGGTAATCGATATCGATTGATATCCTTATCATTGTAGATACCGTTGCTATTGTGGATATTATTACCCTGACAAATATCATTCCCTTTGCATATCAAGTATCGTGACTGACAT
>NW_023458562.1:47173425-47178279 GCF_013731165.1 Rhagoletis pomonella | reverse complement strand
TTAGCAAATACATATGTATGTAGTTTATGTTTGCCTACATTAATGCATAAAAATGTGCTTATTCATAATTACAACCCAGCCAGCAAAGAAACGTAAATTTTGCCGACAGTGCAGTTTAGTTCAATTTTCCGTATCCTAAATCGCATACAAAAAACTCCTGAGTTATCATCAATTTTCGTATCCGGAAAACGTTCGAAAAAGATGATGTCATTTGAAAGCAATAATTGTATTTAATTTGCTTAAGCTAAACATTTGAAAGCATGCATGCGTAGTCGGCAGTGGCTGAGCGTGCAGAGGAGTGTGCCGCTATTTGTTAGCTTCCAGAAGGTGCCGGATTCGAATTCCGTCAGGCGCTTCCTAATTTGATTTTATTTCTTTTGAACCATGAAAAAGTATATGTGAAGTGCAGAAGGAAAGCGTATTAAAGGAAAAATTCAATCATACAAATTTCAGGAAAAACAGCCGAAAACGTATCCTTTTCGCCACCATTTTCGGTACTTTTCTGTCGAACACTTTAGTGGGAAAACGGATCATTAAAGTATCCGGAAATGGAATCGGTAAACGCACAAAAATCCGGTTTTCATGGACTTTTTTTCCGGATCGGTTTTCGGATTTTTTGCTGGCTGGGTAGTCAATTATTGATAAGTTATTAAAATTTGGCTGTTGCGAAATTCCTGAAAAAAGAGGAAGTGTAGGCAAACATTCAGAAAAAATAGAAAAAAATTTTGAGTAAAACTTTAATAAAACAACAAGAAAAAGTAAAAAATTGAAAAAGAAAATATGTATGACTCAAGGGCTAAGTATAGTTAAGCATACATTTTGAGTGGAATGAGTATTTTGTTGTGTTAATGTGAGTGTTCCCAGTTGCCTGGTTATAAGGTTATCTGGTTAAAATTATTATATTATACTCGAGCCTATTTTATTGTTGTAAACTGAATAGAAAATATGACCACACATCGCATTTATGATTTTTGAATGAACCGAAAAAATTTGAATTTAACTACACTATACTAAACTAAACCGGTCCACCCTAAGCTGGAAAATACCAGGTACCGGGAACGAGTCCAAGTTGGTTTAGTTCTGCGTTCTGTTTAAACAAGAACAAAAGTTTCGGGAAAGTTTCCGTAAAGAAAAATATGCGAACAAAACTCGGAAACGTTCTCAAGAAGAACAGAATGAGAACGAAATTTTCGGAAACATTTCCAATGAGAAGGAAATTTCGTTCTGCTAGAGAAATAAACGAGGACAAAATTTTGGGGAACTTAACGTTATTGTATTGGGATGAAAAATCGTTTCAGTGAGAAGCATGATGGTTAATTCTAAGACAGAGGGAGTCTGAACATTTCAACTTGCAGATCGTTTATCATTAGGGTGAGCTGTCCATTTATGGAATTTGTTTTAATTTCTTATGCAAGAAAAGATCGTGTTTTAAGTCTTTCATTGCCTTACTCTGCATAATTTTCTTTCAGTCCTTTTCCGCAGGGACGGAAAACAATCGTTACTTTTTAAATTTTATACCTATAAAGATTAAAAATGCTTTATTTTGTCGCTCAATGGAAATTACTATAACTTAATTTTTATTTTTTTCAATCAAGAATAATGATTATTTTACGATTTTAATTTTTTCGATCAAAGATAATAATTATTATTGAGTTTTATTTTTCGCTTAAGAATAATGATCATTCATAAAACTGAATAGCCATACCAGCGTGATTTCCGGCGTATACTTTTCAGAGGTAGCGACGCCCTAATAAAAGGAATAAGTCTCAAAATTTTCAGGTCAAAATTTCTGTTGGTTGCGTCTGTATGGCACGTTAAATTTTTATAAATAATCATTATTTTTAAATGGAAAAATAAAACAGAATAATAAATACCTCTGAGCGAAAAAATAAAAATAAAAAAATAATCATTATTTGTGATCGAAAAAATAAAAATTAAATAATAATTATTTCCTTTGAGAAAAAATAAATAAAATCCAATAATAATTTTTTTTTAAGCGAAAAAAATAAAAATCATAAAATGATTAAATGCTAATTTAAATTATTTAACTCATAATGAGTACCGTCCCTGCTTTTTAGACTAATTTTAATATTCAAACATTTCAGACTAATGAGCGATATGTGAAAATTAAAAAATTTTGCTCTTGCTTCTATTCTTCGCGAATAGTGCAGAGAAGATTTTTTCCCTTTTCGTTCTGTCAGAAAAATCCTGAGGCTTTATTTCCCAAAGTGTTCTTCGAGAGAAAGTTCCTTAGACTTTTGTTCCCGTTTAGTTCTTTTCGTTCCGGAGATTTCTGTTGCCATTTTGTACTCTTAGAAATGTTCCCGAAATTATTGTTCGCAATTTTTTCTCTAGGAACGTTCCACAGGGTCGTGTTCTTATATAATTTCGGTTTTGGTTTTGAAGCGTTCTTGTGAACAAAACTACGAGAACGACATTTTGTTTCGATCATACCTTTTGTTCTCGACCCTTGAAAATACCTTATTAAATGAACAACAAAGCGTCAAAAGGCAGTGTCTTGACAGTTAATAGCTAGCACTACCCCAACATACTCCCACCAAACCAACTAATACCCATCTATCAAGAGTTGTTCACACGTTGTCGAAAGTATCTATGGTGTCAGGTCAGCTTTAAGGGTATAGTGAACGAATCCAAAGCCCTGATGACGCTTGGCCATTAGAGACGATACTTACTTGCTTCCGTCATACTTTGCCTCATCCGAGTGAAAGTTAATTTGCTATTGTCGTTGTAGAGGCCTTACCAAGCTTTGCCTAAATGAGTTAGTACTAACAAGGCGAGAGTTTGTAAAGACTGTGAATGGCTCTTGCTGGCTTGTCGCCACAACGGCGAGTCCAGTGGTTGTCTTATATAGATGTGTATTTCGTCCGTGATTTCGCAGAGATGCCTTTTGACATGCCAGGAGGTGGCTCTACTATCAGCAAGTGTCTGTTTAGATACCACCTGTGGTAAAGTCGAGCAGGAGGGCCTTATTGAGTATGAAACTGTGATACCCCTTGACCGTGCTTTCCTTTAGCTTTTGTTCCCGTCATTTCAGCACTTGAGGGGATGTGAGTGCACAATGGAAAATAAGATAAAAATTTAAGAAAATAAAAAAAATTTTTTTTTTTTTCGTCGGATCAGAAGATGTAAAATGTGTAATGAATCATTAAAGCTGTAGTCGCGGCAGTGGTATGTCCTGAGAGAGTTGTATGTCTGTCTGTCTGTTGATCTATACGTCTAGGACGTGTATACCTGAATTCATATGCAAATTTTGCCTTCTCCCTATTTCGTGCCTCAAAGCCCTTCGCAGTATGATTTTATTGTTTTTCTGGTTGGTTTTTTCCTCACCAACAGCACACAGATGATTGCTTTCTTTTGTCGGTATTTCCATAGGAGTACCCACTTTTATATCTGGCTAAGGGCTGTCACCCCAGCATCACTCCCCAAAAACTCTTAGGGGAATTTGTAAGCTGTTACAACAACAAAAACAACACAAGCATCCCAAGAAACTGTCGTTATAACGTTGTTGGTGTCCGGTTCCAGTTTGTTCTACTTTAGTGGACTTTCGCCCGAAGAAGTCACTGTTCTGAGCGTTCCTTGGTCTATGGTATATTGTGTTTTTTATAAATGTTTCGTCCACAGTTAAGAAACAGCTCCAACACTTGCCCAGATTACGATTAAACATCGCCAAACACTCTTTTGAAGTGACTACAGGGTTGTGCCTATAGATGAGTGAGGACCAACGCGGCACCTATCGTACAGCCTTTTTCAAGCAAAATATTCTTGTAAAACGTGGTGCATCTGTCCAGTCCAAAACACTCGGTAATTTCACGCACTTTCATTCTCCAATCACCCAATATCATTCGGTGAATATTTTTGACTATTTCTGGTATTTGAATCAATTTTGCAAGACCTGAACTTTTGGTGCAATTTGTGCTGGTACGATCGCAACGACATTCAGTGACCACTTCTTAACAATTGAAATTGATTATTCTTATGTTAGGAAGCAAAGGCAGCGTTCATAATGTCCAAAAAGGGTACACACTCGTCTAGCTTAACGGTTCATTGCCCTATAACATTCTATTAAGTCCAAACCCGATTCCGTATTTTCAATGTTCAAATGATATAAATTTTATTATTTCAGGCATATGCATTTGTATATATGAATTCGTTGAACAGGAAATCGCTTCAATACCGCTAACATGAATAGTGCCATATATGTACGTATGCATGTATGTATGTATGTATGTATGTATGTATGTATGTATGTATGTATAGATGTATGTATGTCTGTATGTAGTATAAACTATGCATGTGCTGTGTATGTACATACATACTACTTATTTATATCTACTCAGATATGTATATAGTTATATATGTACTTCTGTATTTATGCCAGTCGGCCCAACATGTGGTGCGCGTGACCGAAATACGAATTTCCCATTAGTTTTACCATTGTAGCACCACGAGTATGGTCACTTTAGGATGCTTTCATTGCCACCAACCACCTCCTCATTCCGCCCACAAAAACAAAAAAAAAGAAAGAAAAAAAGAAATAAAACACCGCTGCGTGCCCCGATCGCCTTACCTTTTCCACCCAAATTCTGTTAGGCTTGCGGTGGTATTGTCTGCAATTTTTTTCCTTTTCTTCTTTCACCATGAAATCCAATGGCCGGGGTTTTAAATGCAATCCAACATAAACCAATCAAATTCTTGTTATTTCATATTATTTTGTATCATTTCGTTTCAGTCGTTTCTTTGCTCGTACGTTTATATGAATGATGGATACAAAATTCTTCATAGACTTGCTTCATTCACATTTTCGATTTCCCGTTAGTCTTAATTTCTTCATTT
>NW_023458562.1:47165329-47170425 GCF_013731165.1 Rhagoletis pomonella | reverse complement strand
CCCAACAACATCACTGTTGCCTTGTGTTATCGCTTCCATTATAGTTGTCTATATCAAAGATATAGAGATTATTTTTTTTTTTGTTATCTAACTAATTTTTGGCGTAAATCCAAATAATCCCAATCGTTTTATTCGATTTATTTTAATTACACATACATTTTCGGAAACCTCAAACCATTCATTTTCATTACGCAAATCGTAAAGAAATTCAAATTTAATTATATTTTTAGCAAACAGTGTTTACTTATTTAAAACAAACATTTTCAAAATTGAAATGGCTCACTTAACCAAAATTTCGCTTTTATATAGATCAACAACTGGGAAATGTTTACAAAAATCTTGATTTTCCTATAAAATTGAATTCATAACAAAATAAAAAAATAATTCATAGCAAATACTGCGATGTCTGTGCGTATGAGCATCATACATATATATGAGTGTTAGTGTATTGCTGTTTACATAATATCCTCCTAAACACTTGACGGCAGCATGCTCTTGGCTTCAGTGCTCCCTTCTGCTCCCCTTCACTTGCCAATGCTGCTGAAGCACTTAATCTCAAACTTACTCCAATCTCTACACTCTGCCACTTCTTAGCTATTCAATTCAGCACGCTATCAGCATCACAATCAAATCATCGTCATCGATGAAGCATTGGCACATACATACACACATAGGCGCACACATTGGGCTGGTATTTTCGTACATACTATATAGCTACGGTGACCAGATTTCTGTGGACAAAAATCGGTACATTTCTAAAGCATCGAAGCCGAACATATAATTTTGTTTTTAGAATAAAAATGCATAATGCAGTTTTACTTAAAACAAAACAAAGAGGAAAAAATTGCAAAATGCTTATTATTTTTTATGAAAATATAACTTACTAATTAAAAACTCATGCAAATCAAAATTTCAAAATTTGCAGAACATTTATAAGAATTCCACGAAGTTTAATAAATGTTCATCACAATTTGAAACATTTGAATCCGATTTTCTAGAATTGTTTTGGATATGCTATTTCGTAGCCCATTAGATTTTAGTATAATAAAGTGTAAGTAGGAAGAAGCTTGGACTTGCCATTGATTTTTGGCAATCTTGTCCCGCCAAAATCGGTACGAATGGTCACCGTATATAGAGCACATGCTATTAAATTATATTTTGATTTTGTTGTTGGTTGGTGGCTCATTTGTTGCTTCTCAGCTGCTTTGGCTACAGTTCTTTCAGCTGCCTTTTGATAGTCGTCGTCTTTGTTGTTGGTGAATAGCTGACTGCCTTTTGATGTGCCTGCGTGCGTGTGTGTGCCCACTTCGATGCTTTGGCTGTAAATTATGAATGCGCTATGAATCAATTCGAATGGCTATAAATGCCAAATCTGTGGATTTATAACAAATCAAGCAAGTGACCACAAAAAAAAAACCAAATAGAAAAATATTTGAACATAGCTGACGTGAAAATTCTGAGCCAGCGAAAGCGTGAGTGAATGTGGACAAGTGTAGCGGCCGCGTGCTGGCTGGCTATGGCGAAATTCTTGGTTAGTGAGGCAGCACGCCCAAGTGGAATTGAATGAATGAATGAATGAGTGGATGAATGGCTGAGTGGGAATAAGGAAAACGTAGTTTCGGGATATAATTAATGAAATTAATAAGAGGTTCTGATTTAATGGAAAAAAGCTACAAAATTAAAAGAGATCTAATTAAAAATAAGAAAATAAAAAATTTGTAACAGTAGATAACCCAAATTAAATAAAAAAAAAAAATAAAAAAATTGACTTCAAACTTTTAATAGAAAATATTGATATTATAAACTATGTGTGTACGTATGTACATTAGGGTGCATTACTCTCCATAGATAAAAAATCGTTACGGTTTTCCATCAGAATTATAAAATTTTGTGTATTTTAAGACTTCCGTCAAAATATTTCAGACTTCGGCTGGACCGATTTCAAACGTACTCCAAAATTAGATTTTTTTATAAATAAAATTAGTTTGAAAAAATTTATTTTTTTTTTCAAATAATTGCCTCAGATAATTTTTAGCTTAAAGCGTCCGCATACAAATGTTTAAAAATTCTATCACCGGAGTCAAAAACTAAAATTAGACTTTAGAGGTATACGTTTCCAAATCGGTCCAGCTAACGTAAATTTTAATATTTTCCCGAAATGTTTTGGCGGCAGGTTTAAAATACAATATATTTTATAATTCCGGTGGAAAAGCCTATTTTTTAAGGCACCCTAATGTACATACATATGTATGTATGTACTTACACAAACAAAAAGTTAGTTTAAAATATAAAACAAAAAAGTCCTGAAAAAGGCAAAATTATTAAAAATTAAGTCAACGTAAAAATACATAGAAAAATACCGAAATTTCAAATAAAAAATTTAAACCCGATCATTTGTATCACTAAAATATAAATTAAAAAACCACAAAGAAAACACCAAATTAAAATTTAAATGAAATAACAAATAAAAGAAATAAAACAATTTAAAAAATACATATAAGTTAAAAATTTAAGACAGAAGAAAAAGCTAAAATTTTTAATTAAAGATTCTAATTAAACAAAACCTGCAAAGGCCGTCAGCAAAAAAAAAAATATTTTAGCCGCTTATACTAAAATTTAACAGTCTGCATAGCTAAAAATTTAGAGATTAAAAAATTCAAAATTTTAATCAAAATCTTTTGAATTAAACCTCCGTATAAATTTTGATTTACAGGTTTTGCTTAAAACATGAAGCTTATTTTTATACAAAAAAAAAGTTAACTTTAAAACCTTGCAAACATTTAACAAAAATCACTAGGCACTCATTTTTGCTCCCCAGTGTATATGTATAACACAAATGTCTAATAAACATTATCTGCTTTCTGTATTGCCAATTTCTTCCATACTACTAGTACGCACATCTGAGACAAAAAGTAGGCCATAGCGCGCTATTATGCTAGGGCGCAAGTGGTGAGGAGGAGGAGCCCCTGTGCTGATTGGTATTTGTTGTCGGCTTTTCATACGTTGCTTAGTCACGAGTTGCTCTTTGACGTACACAAGGAAATTTTCTTGAAACACATACACATTTTTTTTATTCTGACTTTTGCTTTATTTAATAACTAAATTTTAGTTGTAAGCCGCATATGTATGTGTATTCGTTGAGAAGTTCTTGTTTCGTTGTGTTCTTTTTGTTGTCATTTTGATTATTATTGTTAAATTTTGTGGTGTCGAAGCAAATACTTCCATTCCATACACATTATTGTTGTTATTATGAGATTTTTGTGTAAATGAGTTTTTCATCACTACCGGGAAATTACTACAAATAAATGGTTTGATGAAAATGCCGACGACTAAAGAGAATGAGCTGAGGTGCGCTTTGAGAGCGATATATTAGTAGATGGTCATTTAGTTTTGGTTCTACCACTAATTAGTTGTGGGGTCTTTAGGCTCTACTAAATAAAGCTTTATGCACAGATTATGACTCCTTGGAGCTCTTACTGTTGGGTTTGTCGTGAATTTAAATCTGAATGTGTGTATGAATGCGAACATAAACTAATTCATGCTAAAATGTCTGGAAATATTGGTTGAGTCGCGCATTCGTAAGTAGGGGCCTATCAGGTGGGGAAATCTTTTGTGATGCCTCTGAAAAATCTGGTTGCGAAAATTAGCAATGTCATCCTAAAGAAGAAATTCGATTCAGAAATTTTGGTAGACATTAAGGCTGCTTTTGACAATGCTACCTTCAATATCATGGGGGGTCAGAGGAGTGAGACAGAAGGAGGTCAATAAGCCATGTGCGTGGTTGTTAAGGGCTGTCCTCAGAGTGGCATGACTTGTCCCTTGATCTGATTGCTAGATTCTCTGCTTGTATCTAAACAGCTCTAATATCTATGCTCAGGCTCTTCTCGCTTAGTTGCTTACAGGAAGGCGAAAAGAGCACTACACATGATTGACATTTGTTCGCTAATCCAACCGAATCTTGTTTAAAAGAATCACTGTTCATATTTCTTCCGAAGTGAAAAATCTGGGTGTAAATTTGCTCAGTAAAATTTTTGCAGAAGTGTAGAGGAACCCTATGAATTTCGACCTCTATAATAAGACCCATTAAGCAATGCATCTATGGTGTGGTGCAGAGAAGACTATCAATCAAGTAGAACAAGTACTTTTCAATGAATTCAAAAAGACATCATATACAATTAAGAAGAAGTACTTTTGAATTAATTAATAACATTAAGTGTTTTCTTTAATGATGCAAACAAGCAGATTTTCTCTATGATTTCTAAAAGATATTCGTACAGATAAAATCAATAAGAATTTCACATAAAATCAATAAGGAGGGACTATGGAATTTTCTCTGTTTTTCCGTTTGTTTTACCCCTTAGTCTTTTCAAAGAGATAATCTTCTTAATTGTACAAGTCATATTTTTCCGTGTGTAATTAACTAATTTTTAGTAAACTCTGGTTGTAATTATTCAAAAAATTTATTTGCAGAAAAAAATGTTTTGATTCGTGAGATGCTTGATACCCCTATTTGAACAGCTTGATATTTAATTCATAAAAAAAAAAATAATTTTTTTAAGGTGGTAGTCCTAATCTAAAATATATTTGTATTAGAGATTTCTCTAATAATACTAAAAACATAAAATACAATTTCTAAACTTTGTGCAAAATCTGAAAAATTCAATAAATTTCTATGCAAACTTAACTTTTTAATCAGATTTTTTTGAATTCTTTTGAGAATGCATGTGGCCCATTATATTTTAATATACATAAAAAATGCAAGTTTGAAGTTTCTAAAAAATCACGTTGATTTTGACCTTTTAAAGAACTTGTAAAATGGAAAACATATCATTGCTTTATAACTTATTTTGCATATTTAAATTATTCGAATTATTTAGATACGTGGCAACCCTATTATTTTTTATTTATTTTAAAACTTCTCCAAAGCAACTTCGAAGCTAGTACATTTCTCTTTTTCGTGTATAAATTAATTTTCCACCAAGGTATTTCCTACTCTCCGTCAGTATTACCAATATTTTTCCTTTGCCGCACATCTTACTTGGGGCTTCATAAATTTTCATTAGCTATACACATATAAGCATTAAATTTATATTTTC
>NW_023458562.1:47099514-47165229 GCF_013731165.1 Rhagoletis pomonella | reverse complement strand
GAGCAAGTGTTTATGACTCTTCAACTTATGGCGCAATAAGGAAAACAGGAAGCGCATATTTTTCAGCAGCATTAATTTGACCAATAAAAAAGCTTCTAACTGCTTTCTCGCTTTGGTCAACTTTTTTCAAGTTTTTGCTTCAATTCTTAGTGTTAAATTTTGCAAGTAATTAATCATCATTAATTTTAGCGGATTTTTTTTTCGAAATCGCCCGCAACCTGTCAAAAGTTAATGACGCACGAGTGCACGAACGGCGCGCGGTAGGAGGTATGTGTCCGAAAAACGTGCCAGATAGATAGTGGCTATAAAAAATTGAGGAACTATAAGATTTTATGTTTCCAAGGAAAAAAAACTTTGGCCATCAAAAAAAGATAAAAATATGCAGTACTTCGCAACAGTCATTAACAGCTGTTTTTTTGTAATTTTTCTGCAGTATTCCTAAGAAGGAGCAGCCGATTTCTGCTACCTTTTTCTCTAGCAATGCCGCTCAGCGGTTTGGCAGAAGAAAACTTTTTCTCACAGCTTTTACTGCCACATTACTTCAACTGCTTTTATTAAGTTCTTTGTGCTTTTAAACTCCGCCACTACCCTTTTATGGACATTTTTACAGCAAACCATTCAACCAACTACGGTGGTAGTTAAAAGCCTGTCGTCTTGGAGCAAATTATGAGGTCAAGCATTTGTTTTGTCGCGTACATAATAGCGCTTGAACTGTAACTCCGAACTCCACCCCACAAAAACTAAAGTACAAAAAATTAAAATAAGAAAGTAAAAAAGAAATCAGCGTGCACAAAAAGACGCGGCAATATTCCCTGCGAAGGAGGTGACGTGTAAAGGGTTCGAGGAAAGAAGCTTTTTTTCCCACAAAATTAGTGGCAGCAATTGGGAAGCTTATAGGATATGTGCATAAAATGAGTTGTATAGGTAATAGAAGCAGAAAATGAGCATAACTGCTGGGCGATAAATTATGTTATGCCAAGCCTTCGCTGCAAGTGTTCGTTGAACTCTTAAAATTCGATAGCAAAAAACGAAAAATTACTATCAAATAAGATAGCTAACTGATCAGAGCAAGAACTTTTGTGTCGCGATTTCTGGCCCCTAAGTCACAATTTTACTGCTTTAAAGCTTACAGATTCTTTACTGACAAAATGCTGAGCCATCTATGTATGTCCATTCGGGACAAGTCAGAACAACCTAAACTGTTTAAAATGGTAAAAAGTCTAGCTTGTCTGCGGTTTCAAGTATTTTCTTTGCTCCAGCTATTTAGTTCGACTGAAACAATTAAATCATTCCAGTTCCAAGAAAAAGGTAGTTTAATTCACCGGAATTTTGGCAGGGACTTCATTAAATGCCTTGCTGACAATTTTTTACTACTTTAGGATAGGATCGATCGAGCTTTACATTAAAACACCGTAGGTCATGTGGCCATACATAGCAAAAGACGGATTGGTACCCAGACCATAACTGTGCCAGTTTCCAGGACCATTTTCGCCTCATCCGTTCATTAGCGTTTTTATTTACATGAGATGACGTAACATAATATAACAGAACATAACATAAAATAATATGTGCAAATTCAAGTAATTTTTAAGCAAAAAACAAAACTAACTTTAATTCTCATATAAAGTTTTAGAGCACCGTTAATTTCTACATGATCCAACGACCGTATCTTAACAAAATTGTAGGACCACGTCTGATGTACCACCTTTCCTTTAAAAAATAATTATAGAAATCGGTTAACGTGGTTCAAAACGTAATGTAACACAGCATAACATAACATAACACAGCATAACATAACATAACACAACATAACATAACATAACACAACATAACATAACATAACACAACATAACATAACACAACATAACATAACACAACATAACATAACACAACATAACATAACACAACATAACATAACACAACATACCACAACAAACATACCACAACATAACATAACATAATATAACATAACACAGACACTGTTTCCTGTCATTTGTTCCGTAAACATGACACACAACATAACATAGTGCAACGTAAGTTATAGCATATCAAAAGCATTAACACGTTTGCAAATTAGGGCGGTATGTATGTACAGATGTGTCTTTCGACTGTTTTCGTCTTGAAGTGCTGCCGTTTCGACATTGATTCCTCCATTTTGCACAGGCATGATTAAGTTCCTAAGTAACAAGCCTTCTTGTTCTTTGTTCGACCATGACGTTTGGCCCAATACGCGAAGAATTTTCATGTGTTGCCAGGAGGTGCTTTCTGGGGCGTACCTTTCCACGCAAGTTTGCCAGATTCAGTTTAACTAGCCATGCAATTGGTGTGAAAAGCTCGAAACCCATTTGGGCAAAGAAAAGTGAGATCATTTAAAGGGTTTTAAAGAAATAAAAATCGGCCACTGACGCTATAAAGCGGTCCTGGCAAGGAAATAAGGTTTCTCGCTTACTTGAGCACTTAAAATTTAGGTGAAACGTGTGACACATAAATAAATGGAAAATATCGAAACTAGATCACACAGAGAATATAACGGCAGCAAAAACCATTTCAAGTAAAATACATACATACATTGATGTGTGTACAAGTACATTAGGGTAAAAATATTTTTTAGAATACAAATTTGTATATTTATAATACATATTAAAATAGCAACAATCCACCACCAGCCAGCTTTCCGCCACCGGCAACATCATAATTCTGCTTGAAAGACGTCAAGCAACTGTCAATCAATTGGAAAACATTTTATATGCTGCCAGAAGACGTAACAGCGTAAGCGGGCGGTGGAAATCTATCAGCAGCAACAGCAAACCAATCTCATTTCAACAGCATTTACTAGTAGAATTAGAATTATGTATGTATGCGCTGACACCTGAGCATTGTTTGCGCTTGTACTTGTACTGCATATGCGTTACATGTGATTTTTTAAAATTCCATTATTGATAGATATGTAGATGCTCTTAAAAAAATAAGTTTTCGAATACGAGAATATGTCTTGCGTTGATCAAATTTTTCTCTCCTTGACACTATGAGCAACCCAGGAAGCATCTTAATGACTTGTTGATGTCAGAAAATGAAAAAAAAAAAAAATGAAATTCCTCAGCGCTAAATGTCATTTTATTTGAAAATAGAATGTGTCAAGGTAACTAGAAAATGGTGCTCAAAAATATTGATTTTTTAATAACATAATTTTAAGCACCAGCTTATCCTTGAACTAATGTGGACAGTGAAATGAAAAGTACATACATACATACATGAATTTAGCATGGTGAAAATGATGTTAACAACAACAACGAAGTAGCGCGTGTTGAAGAAAAATGTGTACATTAAATTTTATAAGAGTGGGTGTGTTGAAAAGTAACTTCATACAGTGGGGGGCAGTGATGAGTACATGGTGATTTTTGTTAAATATTTGCAAGTTTTTAATGTTAATTTTTTTGTTGTTATTTTTCATAAAAGCATGGTTCATTCAAAACCATTTAAATCAAAGTTTCAAACTTAATACAGAGCTTAGAAAAATTTAACAAAATCATCAATCATTAAAAATTTGAGCTTTTTTTAATCTGATTGTTTTTTTTTTGAGTATGCAAAATTGCGTTGATTAAAAAAACCACAACGACAATTTTTATATATTGCACTTGTTATATGAAAAAACCCACAAAAGCCGTCAGTAAATAAAAGATATATTAAAAATCAGCGCGATTTTGCAGCCCGTTGAAACTTGCACTTTATTATACTAAAATTTATTGGCCTACCATACTGCATACTAAAAAAAAAAATTCTAAAAAAGCTCAGAATGTTAACGAAAATTTGTTAAATTTTTCTAAGGTTGTATAAAGTTTGAAAGTTTCGTTTATGCGGTTTGGTTAAAGCATGAACCATAGTTTTATGAAAAATAAGAAGAAATTTTATCTTTAAAAATCTTTAAAATATTAAAAAAAATCGCCATGTACTCATCACTGCTTTCCACTGTAGGTACGAGGTAATTGTTAAAGAAATTGAATCTGAGACCATACCAGAAAAGCGGGCGCTAGCCTTATTTGAGAGATTCACGAAAAATCAACGGGTTACAAAGTATTTACTAAGCGACCATTTTCGAAATTGCGGCAAAAAAAATGAAATAGTTAAAAAAAAATGTATTTTCGGAAGACATACCAGTAACTGACTAGTTGCAAAGTAGTTGTTATGCGACTAGTTGACGCATAGTGCATTTAAATGGTTAGTACACAAAAAAGCATCGTTTTCAAAGATAATATAACATAAATTAAGCCGCTTGGTTTTCCTATTCATCTCTGCCTACACATATGATTTATTCTGTACAACTTTCAATTTATATTAAAGTATTTCAAAAGCTCCCGTTAATAGCTCATTTCCCCCAGTTTACCTCACACAATAAGAAATCTCAAATTTGTTAGCCGCATTGCATAATGTAATAATTATATTAATTGCTTCAACACTTCTTACTTATTCCTTTTTTTTTCCTAAATCTCGACAACGCCTAACAATTATCTTTTGTTTCAAATGCCGTACATTTTTTTTTTTAGTTTTATAAATTTTCTTTTTCTTTCTGCTTCTATTATATTTTTCCCGTTTTGTTGCTCCACGTCCGTCCGTTTGTTACCGCTTAATAGCCTGCCATTAACTCATTAAAACCCGGTCAAGTCAGCATTGCTTTGTGGCTTTAGTTTGCTTTGTTGTGGCTCAACAGAGATTTACTTGAAAAGCAAGATTATGAAATGAAATGTGTGGCAACAAAAAAAAAATAAAATTGTCGCATTTGTATAACTTAGCAGTTTTTTTGTCTTGCGCAGGAAACGTTTGACATTATTACGCAATGCGCATATAAATGGGCTTTATAAGAAAAGCAATAGAACAATCTACCAGCGAAACAGAAAATTAGCGCAAAGCTCGAGAGATTTTTAACGGTAAAATATTAAGAATAAAAAAGCTCTTTCCAAAGCAATCATTTGAGACTGTTAACTGGCTAGACTTTAACAGGCAAGCAAAAAAGCCATGATATCTCAGCTTACTCCTCTACCTCAATATGGAATTTAACGTGAAAAGAAAATACAAAACTAAAACAGCAAAAGTTGGCAATTTCTCTCAAATCCAGTCCGTGGAATTGAAGAACCTAAGAAGTTGCAGTGAGTTAATATCGCTTAGGTATGTCTGTTAGATTTGCGCAGTGGTCCACAGACTCCTGCAGGCAGACCCTACAGGATGCTAGGTCTCTAGAACCTCCTATGCCACTGAAACATCAAGAGCCGAACCGGTTCTGGCTATCAGGTAAGCGCGTTGATCACCAACTTGCCAAATTCGACAGTCGAATAGAACCTTCGATTTGGAGGTCAGTTGATAAAATACCCCCAATATCTCTTTATAATTGTGACCGGTAGTATTAGGGCTGTCCTACCCTTAAGCAGCCCAAAAATTTTCCACCACGATGTATGCGAATGTCTACGAGTTTGATACTCCTTAGGTCTGGGGTTCGCTACCTGTATAATTGTTATCTTAAGCTCATAGTGGGAACGCTATCGGCATTTTTTCTGGTGGCGGAAAAGTAAAAACATTCTAACGAGTTTTGGCTATTTTTCTTTTGCTTCTTCAGAGTTTGTTTTTTAACCGACTTAAAAAAATGAGGAGGTTCTCAATTCGTCGTTATGCTTCTATAACTATTATTATTTTTTTTCAAGGAAAGGTGGTACCTCAGAGGTGGCCCCTTACTAATTTGGTTTAGATCCGATTAATCGATCACGAAGAAATTAACGGTATTCTTACTTTGTACAAGAATTAGTAAAATTCCGCAAAGTTTTATAAAAATTTCAAATTTCTTAGTCAGAATTAAATAAAATTTTTTGTATGTAGTTTTGTTGCCCATTGAATTTCTGTGCAAGTGCAAATGCTGAAAAATAGCGTTGATTTTTTTTTAATTTTTTTTTTGCAGACGGTATTACTATTTTTTTCCTTAAAAGAAAAATCAGACATACTTTGTAAATTTATCTTTCCAAAAGTTTTTCATATGTACACATTTCCACGTGAAATAAAATTTTCTTGAAACTATTTCTGCATACTCGTATAAGAAAAACCATAAATTAAACACGAAATTGCCTTAGAAATATTTGGTATTTTGAAAAGTCTCCGCGGATTTTCGGCTTAATTTAAAAAAAAAAATCTTAGCAGCAACTCAATTTTAATAAAGTATATACTGACCATTTTTATCTATGACCTTTTGAAATTTTTCGGGTAGCATCATAATTCCATGGTGTAGAACTTCAGTCGTTTATCGGGGAAAAACTCGGCAAAGTGATTTTCCACAGCTCTTGGGTCGGTCAATTGTTTACCACCAGAGAGTTTTTCACAGACCGAAAAAAATGGATGTTAAAAGTTCCGGGTTATTGCTCTTTTTTTCTACATATGTATGTATAGTGAAAAAATATAGCCCCTTTTTCAAAAATCAAAAAATATTTAGAGTACGCTCAAATCACTCAAAGTTTTCCATGTATTTTATAGAATTCTTGAAAATCAACATTTTTCGATCAGAAAACTCCGTTTCTCTTCAGGAGACTTCCAACAATAATATCCAGTTGTACACTTAACAATTTTGTTATATTTACAATTTTTTCTACTCCCTCACATTGCATTTTTTGGGGTTTTTGGGGGACCTGTAAAAATAGTTAATATTAAAAAATGGTTAAATGAACAAATAGGTATTATTATTTGAAGTCTCCTTTAGAGAAACATATCGAAAAATATAAATTTTTAAGAATTCTAAACCATTTCGATGGATTTATTTATTTATTTTTTTCATATAAAATACATGGAAAACATTGAGCGCATTTGGCGACCTATAAATATTTTTTAATAAAAAAAAACAAACCGGGTATATTTTTTCGGTATAGAGTAATCATTGGGGTTGAGAGCATTAAAATTCCAACTTTACTTCTTCTGGACCCCCCTATTCCACGCTTATGGACGAAAAAATGGTGCAGAATTCAAAATCATATTTTTTGCAAATTTTCTTGATTTATTTTTAATAATTTTCATTTAAAATATAGTTCGATCCATGACAGAAACCTCATTAATAAAAGTCTTAACGCTTACACAAAGTTCCCAAAAACGAATCGAACTTGAAAAAATTTGCATCAAAATTTCAAACTTTTTATTCAGAATTTCTAGAAAATTTTCGAGTAGCAGCTTTTAATAACATAATGCAAATTTTAAAAATTATAAAGTGGCGGAGCCTATCCCCTCTTTTGAAGATCCTCGTTGGTACAAGACTTCTCTATCGGCCATATTATGAATAAAAATCTTATTTAGGAAAGTATTACGAGATTGGAGTTGGGAGTTGGGAGTTGGGGTTCTATGCATAACATAAAAACGGTTTATTGATTTAATAAAGAATTTATGTACACGAGTTAGAAAATTTTGTATCGAGCAAAACGCAAACACTAAGAGGGTACCGCGGTAGCAGCTAAACATTGATTTATTTTTTTTTGTTTACCATCAGCATGGGATTCCTGGGCCGTACATTTGTTCTGCCATTATTGTATGCATATTGTGTGGCTCCTTTTAAGCAGCTCTCCTGAATTTTCTGACCTCTTTTGTTACCGTGTTGGCTTTCAGTTTGGCTATTGATATTCGTCGAGAATTGAAGAGCTGACGAAGCTCATCGCGTTCGGGCCACTTCTAGCTACTGTAACTTCTGGAAAATTCAGAATAGTATAAGCCCTTAATATACATATGTATATATGCTGGTATGCATACAAATTTACCCATTTAGTTCTTTTCCCATGCGCCTTTTGTTAAAAAAAAAGTATTCATTTGGCGGTTTGCTTTAAATTAACGTCGTGCAGTTTCCATATTATGCATTTCACTCGTCTTTGCTACATAGTTTCTACCGTGCGGTTCAGCGTTTTTGTGCATTTAAAATATTCAAAAAAAAAAGTGTAATATGCACCTAAAATATTTTTCATCTTCCGTATACAAATATTTGCTCCAAATATTTTGCAACAATTTTTAATATTATAGCTATACTCGTACATTGTTTGCCTATATGTACTCACATATTGTTTTTTCTCTTTCTTCATTCTTCTTCTTACAGGCGGTCGTACAACAGAGCCAGCAACAGGCTTTACTCAACAAATCCAATGATGATCTGCGACGGAAACGCCCGGAAACTACGCGGCCAAATCACATTCTACTCTTCACCATCATAAATCCATTCTATCCCATCACAGTGGTAAGTGCACGTGTACTCACACGCAGTGACATTTTGTTTTGTTATGTTTTCGCGCACTCTATGTGAGTGAGCCATTAGTGCCGGTGATATCTGAAGCTTTCCGCAGGCTTACGTAGTATATTTTTGTATAAATGTATATGTAGGTGCACTTCACTGTAAGCGCATTTTTAGCCTCGTTAGAGCCGCCTTTTAGCCAAGTTACGTGGAGTGTTCCAGTGGAGAAGGAAAATAAAGCTAGACTATATGTTTTCTATCCGATGCGGGGAGAGTGGAAGCGCGCAAAAAGAATATAGGGCTATTCGCGATTCGGTGCATAAGAGCTGACAAATTTATGCAATTGCAGAAATATGCCATGAATTGTGAGCGACCTTTATTAAACTGTCATGGTAAAGCTTTTGCAAAACAATTTTTGTGCATCAGCTTTGGTTTTGTTTATGAATGCAATGCATAGCATTTTTATGCTATGGATTTTAGGTATTGCAAATTTGTCAAGCCATGGCAAATGCAAATGCGTGTATTTTGTTTGTGTATTGCAAATAATTTGCAATACAAATTTGCATTGCAATGATGCTAGGCCATTTGCACCGGATCGCGAATAGCCCTTATGTGTAGGAAAATGCAAAATAAACGGCGAAGTGCAGCGCTGAGTGGCGCCTAAGTGTGCAACAACCAGCCGCGCCCGTTGAGCGTGCAACAACCAGCCGCGCCCGTTGAGCGTGCAACAACCTCGCAGGCGGTATTGAGGAAGCTGATGTGGCTAGAAAAAACCCAGTTTAGCCGACGGCAGCATGTTGATGTTGAATTCCTCATGAGTTGGTGGTAGAAGTGGAAAATGTAGTGAAGACATTTCAGTGTAAAATGTCGCTTTTTTTATGAATACATATAGTTACTCCTAAAATTGAGCGTACGACCCTTTTTTGTTAATTTGTTAGCAATTAAAGTGAATTTTGAATTTTTTTAAAGTTACGACTTTTTGCATTTCAGTGACGATGATGATACGTTATTTTGCATTTCAGGTGATATGCTATTACAACAAATCAAATTGATCGACCAAGTTTTTAATAGCGGTATTGATGGACTTCACGGTTGTGAAGCTAAAAACCGACAAAACCTAAACTAAAATTAGTTCATGGATGTTAAGTTAATTTACTCCAGAGTCCCAGATAATACCCATTTAAAATCAGACTCTTTTCGTGATATCCCTTTTTTTAAACTACTCGGTGGCAATCGGAAAAATATGGACACGTTACTGATACCTAATGGCCGGAGATCATCTAGAAAAGAGGTGCCCAGCCAATATAGCAATTTAATTACAACAATGTTGTTCTCGGAATATCAAAAAATACTACGACCCAAAACTGTTTTGGTAGATACTAAATTAAAAACAAGGCTATAATATAAATCTACACCTGAGCAAATGCGAGCCATGCAAGGCAGCACTGATTGCATAGCGATCGATTTGTATACCGCTTTTTATCACTGAGTCAATGCTTGCTGTGATTATTTTACTTGTTGTGTAAGTGAGCCAAAGCCAGGCACAGTGCTGTTGTTGTGAGCCAATTGAGGTGCTGGTTGCGCACCCCTGATCTAGATTAGGGAAGAAATTACTGGCTACGAGCTTTTACTCTACGTTTAGCTAGTATCGGGTATTGAAAAAAAAATGTTGGATGCTCAACTCCTCAACAAAGTTCAAATAGGCAGTAGCCTTTTTAAGTAGCGCCTAGTCTAGGTGCGCATGAATATTTCACAGTAAGAATCGCAGTGGTTTGGCATTGAACGCTTTCTTGATGTTTACTTTTTTCTCTAGCCTTTGGTCGCTTTACATCTCCTTAATGCCTTTGACATTACTTTTAAACAGAGATTATATTCTAATTCTGCATTTTTTCCTAGACAAAACAAAGCTCATGTTCACAAATACCCAAAAAATACCCAAAAATCAGGAAATTAAAAAAGGTAAAAAGTCCTGAACGTTTCTGAAGAAAAAAATAAAAAGATATAAAATTAATTTTAAAAGAATTAAAAAAAAAAAACAAAAGACTAAAAATAAGCACTTTTTATTTAGTTCTTTTTTGATTAGTATTTTTTTTTGATAATTTTTTTTTTGTTTGAATTTTTTTTGGGGATTTTTTTTTTGAAAGGTGTAGGAGTTTTTGTCTTTCCATGTTTATTTTGCTATTACTGCCTAAAAAAGCACAAAATAATCAGTATTTCTTGCTCTAAATAACACAAGTCAAATTTTTATAAGTTATTAGAAAATCATATTCCACAAAGCGAAAGGATTCTAATTAGTTACTTATTTGCATTTCCTGATCCATCCTTGAGCCTTTCGTCGATAGTGGCCTAGTAGCAATTTTTCGCCACGCTCAAGTATTATTAAAATCATGAATTCTTGGTAACCAACCAAACAATAAGAAAAAATAAAAAAGTAAGCAGTGCAAAAATGAGTGACGACCTGTCGGTCTACATTGCTGCGTGTATAGCGAATCGCATATCAACAACAGATGCATTAAGAAAGCAAAATATCCATGATTGGTGCGACAAGAGTATCTTCCACATTCTGCTACGTCTATCATTCATCCGGCTTTCATTTTTAAAGCAGCTTAAAGCGACTTAACAATGTTGAAAAAAGAAAATCGTATACTTACTCGGTCAACATTCGGATGAATTTTTGTAAACGAAGCATACACGCGCAAGCACATGTGAGATGATAAAAATATAGAGATACATACATATAAACCAACAGAAAAAGGACATCAGCAGCGGGCGAAACACAGAAGAAAGCTATGGTTTTATAAAAGGAGAGTAGAAATAAACCGCGATAGAAACGGCTTAGTAGGTATGTACATGCCTCATAACAACAGCAGCTATGGACGTGCAGGACATGTCGGTGTAACCACAGCAACAGCAACATACAGCACAACTGCATCAACAGCAATAATCACAACAACAATGTCCAGCAAACATCGAAGAAATCCACGCGCAATGCTGTTACGAGAGAGTTTCCATTGAACGACCGTTGGACGTTCATTTTGTAGGGATTCCAGAGTTTTATTTACACGCATACCTACACACACGCACACATTTTCTAAGTATGGAGATATTTGTGCATTGAATTTTTCATAACTGCACAACAGATTCGCTCAGACACAATGGCACTACCGGGATGAATACATTGCATCACACGCTTTGTGCGCTCCGCTATACATGACCGTTATGCATATCAATTTATTTATGTGCTCCTCCTTGTACATGCATATGATTTTTTATAGCCTTGCATGAAGCGGTGTGAGTGTTTGTGCTTGCATGTTTGCGCTCGCTGCCAATGATGTGCACACATTTGAACAGCAAATCAAGATAGCCAATATTGCAGCGTATCAACAATGGGCCATTGGTGCTTTAGGGGGTTGCTGGATGGTGGCAGCACGGATTCAGATTAGAATTCATTGCACACTGATCGTGGTGGTGGTCAGCGAAAAAAAAAAACTTGCTAGAGATGTTTAAAATTTAATTTTCTATTGATTCTTTTGACGCTTGACTCTTAAAATTGGACGTGTGGCATGTTGGCTTTCAGTGATTTGGAGAATTTTCCTCTGAGAATGCTTGAGTTAAAATTTGATGTATACATATATATTTTTTTGCTATTAGAAGTGGTGTAACAGGGCGTATGAGTAATATTTTTGAGTGGAGCTTCTAGCAAAATGCATTTGCATTAAGAATTAAAGCTTTATAAGTGTATTTGTATCCAACTTGGCACAAAGATAGTTTAGAACCGAAATTAACATATCGCTGGCTTGGAGTGAAAAATTGCTAAGTTCGTTTTTACGAATTTTATAGCAAGGAAAAACATAGTGCATACGAATCAGAAGTGTTCGATGTTAATTATAAAATCGCGGTATTATTTTGACCTTATCGAATTTCCTTTGCCTTTTCTGGACTTAAAAACTTTGCATTCCACTGAAAAGAATTGAATCGGCAAGGAGTAAAACCAAGATCCTAAATCCTTTTGAGAACGATGCATTTTTGATTACTCTTTCCTTCAATGCATGTACATATTTCAAAATATGAGTTTTCACTATGAGTGGACTTAGCAACTTTTCACTCTAAGCCAGCGATATAGGATATTTTTTGAAGAGGGTTGCCACCTGCTTAAAAAGTAAAGTTTAAATTAAATAATAACTTTATTAAAATTTTACAACATGGATGCTGAACGCACGAGCTTTCAAAACACTTTATTTCCAAAACGCTTTTTAAAAGTTAAATTTTAATAATATGTTAAATGAAGTATTACAATATGGGTGGCAAACAAAAGAGGGCTAAGAAAGTTTTATTTTGAAAATATTTTGGAGAGGGTTACCACCTGTTTAAAAGTCATGTTCAATCGTTTAGTAAGCTAAATAAAGTATGTATTACAATGTGAATGTCAAACGAAACACTCATGCTTACGAAATATTTATTCCTAGAGTAGTTACGAAGAGGATTGCCACCTTTCTAGAAGCCAAATTCGATTTACATAATTAATACGTAATTAAGTTGAATAAAATAATACTGAAATATTCCAGCATGCATATCAAACGAAAGTTGTTTAAGAAAGCTTTATTTATAAAATATTTTTAAAGGGGTTGCCATCTGTTTAAAAGTTTAATGAACCTGAGCATATGTAGAAAATGGGCAGGAAGTAGCAGATATTCTCACCAGAAAATGTGCTGCAGAGGGATTCATAGGACCAGGATCCTTTATTGGCCAGCCATGGAGCTCCATACGTGACCCGAACAATTTAAAAGTCCACGATGTGTAGGGCGTAAGAAAGATATCGGCAAGATATCTGTGTAAACCCTTCGGAATAGATACTAGATATTCAATGTTTTTGTTAGTCCACAAGTTTTTTTCGACATTTCACAAAACATAGATAACATCGGATACCAAGCAGAAATCCAAAGAAAACCCAATCACTGACGAATTTCATACCAAATTATTGGACAGCGCCATTTTCTGCATTAAAACATTTTTTTTAAGTATTTTTCTAGCCAAACACGTATGTACCGATCGTCCTACTGCATACATATATAGCTTTCGCCCACAGCCACGCCCAACTAACCACTTTTCAACTAAATCAGCTGTTTCAGTATGAATAGGAACTTAAAGCTGCCTTAAATATATATATTTTCTTTGGCACCCAAAATATTTCATTTAAATAGTAAATTCAATTATTAGAAATTGCTTAAAACGTGGCAACTCTCTTCAAAAATATTTTCGAAATAAAAAAAAAAAGAAATTAAGCCTAATTAAACTCCTTTCGGTTGGCTCGTGTGCATATTGAAATATTTTAGAAATACATTTTTCTTTAATGTTTCCGTGTGATGAGCGAATTGAAAGATTTCGTGTAACTTAATATTGAATTGATTGTGAACTTCTTAACGGATGGCAACCTTCAAAAATATTTTTGAAGCATTTAAAGCATTCTTACATCTCTGGTTTAATATCCATATTATAATATTTCATTTAACTTGCTAGTTAAATTGATTGCGAATTTCTAAAAAGGTGGCAACACTCGTCAAAAATATTTACAAAAGAAAACTATCTTTCGATACCCATATTGAAATTTTTGATTTAACTTGTCAAAAAAATTTGTATTATTATTTTTCGAACCGTTGGCAACCCTCTTCAAAAATATTTTCGAAAGAAACCGTTTTTATACCCTTTTCGTTTGACATTGTTGTAAAATTTTTATAAATTTACTTTATTAATTGATATTCAGTTTAGAAAAAGGTGGCAACTCTCTTTCTATATGTTAGTCCAGGTTATAATATCTTTGTTATCTTTTCGTTAGACATTGGTTTAAAATTTTGTTTAATTTATTTTATTAATTGTTAATTAAGTTTTGAAAAAGGTGGCAGCTCTCTTCCTATATGTTAATCCAGGTTATAATCTCTGTGTGCGAAATTTCATTGAATGAGCAATAAACATGCTCACACCATCACTAAATCGCAAACTTTAGTAGGTTAATCAAAATTTGTCAATATCGAAATTAATTTTTGTAGTAAATTTGTTTTAGCTTACCATTTAGTTCCATCTTGAATGGAGGTTGCAGCAAGTAAATATGAGTAATTTATTATCATTATCCATATTTTTCCGCTTCGCTGCGCACAAAATGAGAATATGAATAATCTCAGCGTATCAAAAATTATACACCTACCCACACAAAGTTTTACTGCTAATAATCAGCGTTTATCGACTGGGAATATTGCCATTAAAGGAAGATATACGAATATTTTCAGTAGACTTCGAAGTACAAACATATGTATGTATGTATGCTGCTATGCCTGTAAGCTGGTATGTGCTTAGATAATGCGAAAAGTTTGACAACTATAAGACCTATCATACTTCCGTATGTGTGGGCTTTACTCAATACTAACTACTAATACTAAAGAAGTTGAGAATAATTTGCTAAGAAAAAATATTTGCTTGCTTACATAAGACATTTTTTTTGCCTTACTGCTGCCATCAAAAGTAGCTAAAAATTTGTCCACTAAAAAATGTAGATGATCGAAAGAAGAAAAAATTTATTGTAAAAACTGTGCACAATGAAGAGGAAAAATTTGCCACGAACTTTTTAAATAATTCAATTCGAAAGTTGACAACTTTTTAGATCAAAATAGAAAAGAAAAATTGGCGAAAAATAGCTCGGAGCAGCAAAGAAATAAGTGCATAGAATGCAGCCAAAGCTATGCAAAGGCGGCACCCAAAGAAAGGCACAGTTCAATGAAGAATGTAGTCTAAGAATTTATAGAATTTATGTATGTAGAATGCATGCAGAATTTCCCTACATGCATGGCTAGGCATTACAAAAGCATGAGAGCGCATGTGTGTGTGAGTACGTGTGTGTTTTTGCGCATGCTAATGGATAAAAAGTATTTTATACTTACTGATAAGGAGACTACGCGGGCGGAGAGTACTTACCTAATGGGCGATAGTAATAAAAAAGTATTAAGACCCATACAAACGACCGCACACTGCCGAAACTCACATGAATGTCGTCTGCAGCTATGGCGCGCCTCCCAACACCCCGACAACGCCACTCTAGCTTCTCGATATTATAACAAATGAAATATCATTGATCCTTACACTGGGACACACTCTACTTCCTTTGCTGCTATTTGCTTGTAGGAATGCCTGCCAGCCTGGCAACCAGGCATCGTTGCACTTGTCGGCTTAGTGCGGTAAACAAACATAGGCGCACTTAGTAAAGCACTAATACACAAGCGACTGCAAGGATGTGTAGGGGTCTGCTGGCTTTTATTTTTCTTCGTTTTTTTTTTTTGCTTACTGTCACACGAAGTGGCAACTTATCGTCAGCGCAGCCAACCAGATAGCAGTCAAGCAGCTATACAATAATAACACCAACAACAACAAATATCAATAGGAAAAGTAAATTGATATAATCTGCCAGTCGAGCGAGCCAGCCAACCAACGTTGAAGCACTGAACTGTACGAAAACGCCAAGCTGGCAAGCATCCGGCTGGCAGGATGTGAGCCCAGAGGCAGCGGAGGCTAGTCTTATGCCCCGCCGCCAACACTGTAGAGCCACAAACAATATGCTTGAATGTCATATGAGTTTGCCAACAATAGCTGACTGTTAAATTCAAAAGTAGAAGAAGAAAAGCATAAGAAAAGAAGAGGTGGTGCCGTGTAAAAGTTTCAGGCAATGGGGCGTGGAATGCAGCTGACAAAAAGAAAACAAAATTTTGCCTAATATTAGTTGAGCAACTTAAGTTGCAAGCAAAATAGATACCCACACACACACACATACTCAAATTAGTCCACCCACAACAGTGAGTGTAGCCTGTCGATATCTACGAGCTTCTTCCGCAAAAGTTTTCGCTTGTCGGCCCCAAAAGTGCGCTAAATAAAAAATTCTAAGTAATGCTTTTGCAGCAGGCAGTGCCAGGCAGTCCCTCGAGATCCCCTCCCTTAAGATTCAGCTTTCTCCATAGGAAGGGCTTAAAGCGCCAGCGATCAACTCTTCTGTGGCGGCATTGCCTGAAATCGACTGTTTGGAAAATATTGCAAAATGATAGGGACAGAAAAATTTGCATACATGACAATACCGGCAGTCATTCAGCCATTCAGCTAACCAGCCAGCCAGTCAGTATAGTGTAGACCTAAGCCCAAAAGCTGCAGGCAGTGCATACATTCAAATTGCTTCGACAGCGGCTGCACAGTCAGTCATTCGCTGGCTGGTGATATCGTTAGCAGGCAGCTTAATAATGTGACATATGAGCGGGAATAGCAACCGACTTTCTTTGCATTTCTTTTTTGTTGTGCTACAACATTGTTGGCTTTGGATGTGAATTTTGGTTTGAGACCTATTTGGTTTTTTCTTCTTGCAAAAATATTCATAGAGAGAGATATTAGCTTTGAGTAGAAATAATTTTGGTAATTTTTGCTTAAAGCTATCAGCCTAGCTAACTAAGCTTCAATAGATAGAAATATGTAAGCTTTTAAAGGTTCTCATGTTTTAGAAAAAAATTAATGATGCAAGCCTGTTTTCCCTTTTTCGGGTCTTTCAAAGCTTTTTAGGATGCTAAAACAGCTTCTACTTTTCTAAACTATTAAATTTAGATATTTAGCAATTTTCAGAAAATCGTTAGCTTTGCAGTAGTTTAAAACTTTATGGCAAAACAAATGGGTATCAAAAGCTGTTTTGTAGATTTTCATACAGTTCTCTGCAGTGCCTTAAAGCTTTCGTGGTCTTTGTGTCTGGTTTTATAATTCTAGTAGTTGCATTCACATTTTAAGCTTTCAGGTTGTTTACAGCTTTTTAAAGACTTTGAAAAGCTATTTTTTAACCCGCAAACAAATTTTTAAATCTAAAGAAGAAGAAAATTTGCATCAGAAACTGTTCTGTAGATTTTTGTACAATTTCAAGTAGGCTCCCTTCCTGTTCAAGAATGCAAACAGTTTCGAAGTCTTTTTTAAGCTTTTTTTAAGTGCAAAGCTTTTTAAAGCCCTGAAAACAGTTGTAAGGTGAAATCTCGAAACTTTTGGTTCGAAAGCAATTATTTTCTTAAGCTATGCGCTCTGAAATTTTTAAAATTTTTTATTAAGTATCTTAAGGCGTTATTGATATCTCGCTTCTTGCTTTGGAGTTCATGTTGTTCTTTATATGAAGGCTTTGAGCTTTGAAAGCTTTCAGAGTATTTTTTTTTTTAATTTTGGCAAACTTTAAACTTTCGAAAAGTTTTGTTATTTTTATAAGATTTACATATTCTTCGGCTCCTTTCGTCAGCTTTCTACCTTTTTAAGTTGAGATCTGAATTAGCGCGTATCAGCAATTGCTTAGTGGCTTGCAAATTCAAAGTTTAAAAATTTTCAATTACATTTGGCCTTAGAAAACACTTTTTTTTAAGATTTGCTATGAGCCTTCGTCAGTTTTATTGTATTTTCTTCCCGAAACCAAATAAATGCCATGTGGTTTGAAAAGCTGAAAAAGGTCTTTACACAGTAGTATAGTTTGCTCCACCTACAGCTAAGTTTATTGAAATAAGAATGAACAGGCAAAAAATTCGTATAAACCCACTCAAGAGTCTATACTCATAAATCAGTTATGAAGTTTTTAAAAGATCCGTAAAACGCATCAAAGGAAAACGAGTTATTAGAGTTGGTCTAAAAAATTAGTCTTTTGGGTGAACCGAAGCTTTCCGGATTCTATCAGAAGCTTTTAAGCGGTCTACTCAAGCTTTTCCACAGAAGCTTTCAAGCAGTTTTCGATTGATAGACTTTTAAACGTCTAACAAATTTAGAAGGATTTCAAAGCTTTTGACATATCTGAAAAGCTTTCTTAAAAAAAGATTCCAAAGCTTTTTGAGAGCTGTTCTATAGTTTCCTGAAGCTGCCTAAAAAGCCTTTTAGAACTTTTCTTTAAAACTAAATTGGGCTCTGATTTTTTCGATATTCAGAGTTTTATTAATTTGCTAAAATGTGACCATTTAAATAAAAAATATATATATAAATAATTAAGCTACTCAAATGACAATTTAAACCTTGCAAATGTTCAATAACAACAACCAAGCACAGATGCACTCATATGCAACCACAAACAAGCCGCAGCTATTGTATAAACACAGCCATGTCTACATCCCATACATGCAGGCACACATTGCACCATTGTGCACATACTTAAATAAATTTATTATAATGAGCTAGTCTGCGCTATAGTCTCGCTTTGTCGCCTGAGCCAAACAACTGTTGCTTCGCTCAAATAGTGGCCGACTGCCAGCCGCTTTTGACTCTAATTGACAATTTGGCGAGCTATAGGCCATTTTCTAATGTACTCGTCCGCAGAGTCCCTTAGAATTTATTGCAAAATAAGTGACTTCAAAGTATGTTCGCATATATGTATGTTTGTAGTTATGGCAAAAGTATGTCATTATAAAGTGTATACAAAGTGAATTCTGAGTATATTTGAAGTGCTTTTATTGTTGTTTGAGCTTTTCTTCTTTTTTTTTGTTGTTGCCAACACAGACAGCGAAAGCGTGCCAATGTCGTAAACGGCAAGCATTTAAAACTGATCATAGTTCAATTGCAATTAAGGCTTTATATCTCTTAGTGATATGTATGCACATACTACATATACTACATATGCACAGATGTACACTAGACTGGGTCGAAAAAAAAAGTTGCTAATGTCCGCCCCTAAATTTAAAGATTATGTTGAGAGGGTTCTGGAAAAATTTTTTTTTTTTTTTTTTAACCCTCCGAAATACAGCCGAAATGGTTTTTTCGTTGTAACTTGGTTATTTGACGGCCGATTTTTAAAATTGATATGTCATTATTTTTGTCTTGAGAAGCTTCACTTTTCGTTCTTATGTCTTTTTAAGCTTTGAAGTCGCGTTCGCATGATAAGGGCAGAAACAAAATTTTACCCCCCCCCTAAAGTATATTTTTTTCCTTACCAAACGAAAGTACTTAAAAATTCAAGAAAATGTTGCCTTCAAACTATATTACTAAAATAATCAACAAAGGAGTTATAGCACTTTTAATATCACAGGTCAACATGAGTTTCAGATGTAAGTATAATAACACAGTACAACAAAAATTGATTTTTTTTATGCAACAGAGTAACCTAAATTTATGGATTATGTTGAGAGGATTTCGAAATTTTTATTTTATTTTTTTTTTAACCCTTCGAAATACAGCCGAAAAGGTTTTTTCGTTGAAAGTTGGGTATTTGACGGCCGATTTTTAAAATTAACATGTCATCACATTTCCTTTTAAGCTATGAAGTCGTTTACCCATGGTTAGGTCAGCTAACAAAATTCGCCCCCACAAATTCCTCCAACAGTTTTCTTAGTTGGAAATTTAATCTCACTGCTTTCGTACCAATTTAGGTACATTTTTGCTACGATTTTTCCCAAATTCATACTCTTTGTTTTCGTCGCAATATCCACCAGCAGGGCTTCGCGTGTTCAAGGTCCCAAAGCGTGGCGTAATAAACTTTGAAAGTAAGTCGTATGTCAGCATGATCGATTGGAGTCAGTTTAAGATTACGGAACCCCCTTGTGTGCAGTTCTACCCAGATAGTGAACTTACAATGTTTCAATTTTCGGAAAATGAAGTGATAAATATCCCAGGTAAATATCTTCAAACTAAAAACTTCACGGGTCTTATAGTACTTTTAAATCATTTTTTTTTAGAGTTCCTCTGTCATTCCCAGAATACCGAACGGTTTGTGCGTGTTGTTAGTGAGTCTGCAAGTGCTGTCACTGATGAAAAGCGCCTGGGCCACATTTTTGCAAAATTAGAAAGCCGAGACCAATATAAAAGCCTTGATTCGCGCCAAAATTTGCTTAAGTAGCAATAAATATTGTAAGTGAAATAACTTTTTTGTTGATTATTTTAGTAATATAGTTTGAAGGCAACATTTTCTTGAATTTTTAAGTACTTTCGTTTGGTAAGGAAAAAAAATATACTTTAGGGGGGGTAAAATTTTGTTTCTGCCCTTATCATGCGAACGCGACTTCAAAGCTTAAAAAGACATAAGAACGAAAAGTGAAGCTTCTCAAGACAAAAATAATGACATATCAATTTTAAAAATCGGCCGTCAAATAACCAAGTTACAACGAAAAAACCATTTCGGCTGTATTTCGGAGGGTTAAAAAAAAAAAAAAAAAATTTTCCAGAACCCTCTCAACATAATCTTTAAATTTAGGGGCGGACATTAGCAACTTTTTTTTTTGTATGGGGACCGACCCAGTCTAATGTACACATATGGGAATAATCCCAGTGGGAAAATCAAATAAATGTAGTGATTGCCGGTTTCTAGTTCCTGCAGATCCTTTACGTTTCCGAAGCATGTTATTCTTTAAAAGCTTAACGATTTTTTTGTTGAGAGTATAAAGAAAAGCGAAAGCTGCCAAGTCGATGGAAAGAAGTTTCTTTTCTCGGGGGTTAGGAAATTCAATAGTGTGCCTAGAATTGCCCAATTTTATTCAGTTGCTTTTATTTGCTAATAGAATTAGTATGGTATAGTGTTATTCTTATCGAAATTAACAAAAATTATTATTGGTGTCAAATTATTATTGTTATCGTAAGTTTCCATGTTATCGAGATTTTCATAACGATCGAAATTGTATTTGTTAGCGAAACTGCTGTCTTAATCGAAAATTTGACTATTATCGAAACTTTAATGTTATCGATTTTTTTTTATATTCTTACTGCTACGAAATTTTCATTCTTATCGAAAGTTACTGTCGTCGAAATTTTTACTGTTATCGAAACTTTCGTAACAATCGAAATTGTTTTTGTTAGCGAAGTTGTTACTGTTATCGAAATTTTTGATTGTTATTGAAATTTTTAGTGTTATCGAAACTTTAATAAAAATAGTAGTTGCTATTGTATTCGTATTTGGTTTGTAATTGATATTGTTATTGTTATGGAAATGGCTAGGGTTGCTTTTATTCTTACATTGGATAGTTCGGTAAGAATGCTGTAAAGCGCCTACCTACAAAGACCGTTCGGCTGTTAACTAAAGCTGGGCAGCTACAGAAAAAGTGATTAACTCTTTCTTTTTCCTCATCTCTGAAACTTCTGCAGTATATGTACATGGGAGAATAGAATTTGCGGTCATAGTAGCAGTTGTTGTACAAGTGCCCTCGTCTAACCATGACCTATTGCCCTCTTGAATAATGTTATTTCTAATTCTTAAATTGCAGGTTGCCATGGATATCCCAATCTTAGCTCTGCTTTCACACATTGGAAGATTGGTTCCTTTCCTGGCTAACTCATCGGCTCTGTAATTTCCTTTAATATCTCTATGTGTTAGGACCCAGATGAGGCTGACCTTGAAGGCGGTGCTAATATCATTTAGAGCTGCCAGGCAACCTTTGATCTAAGCATTACCGCGTTCATTGATTTGGCCGCCTGGCTATCCGAGAAGATATTAATCGAAGTATTCGTTACGGAATGGGTATTAAGGTACACGGTCACTTCTTTTATAGCTAGACATTCTGTCTGATAAGCGCTGCAGTGGTCCGGAATTCGGGCAGATAATTTCAGTCCTAATTCTTTAGAAAAAGCTTCGTAGCAACCCTGTTGTCTAGCTTGGATTTATCCGTGTAAGAATTTATTCCGCCCTTCTCCATGGTCTTGGTGTTTGACGGGATGTTCGTCTTAAAGAGCCTATCGAAGGTAGCTTTAGGGGCGGAATAGTCGATTTCTTAGTTGTGGCTATCCGTACTGTGGAGTATAGAAGCGTGTCCGAACCGTTGATCTTTTGCCAAAAGCATTCATTCGTTTTGTATATGAATAATTTAGAAGTCGTTTTGAATGAATTCATGCAGCCCTCTACTATGTATGTACAATTTTCCTAATGCAGATTTTTTGTTTCTTGATGTTGTAACCTATTAAAAATTATCACAATTTTTTAAGAGTACCTTATATGAGAGCCAATATAATGTAAATGCACTTGTTCATTTATTTGGTGCCCAATCGTGCATATGCTTGTCACCACCTAACCGCTGATAGCATCAAGTGATCTATCCACTCCATGCGAACCGCAATTACACTTTGAAGTCACAGCATACCGCTGCTGCACTTGCAAAGATAGAAATAAGGAGACGAAAATAATGTGAAAGTCATATCGCTGGCCATGGGTAACGATGACGGCGTCGATAGCGGCTTTTGCATTACATTTCAATGCAATTTGCGGTATATTGGCACTCTGCGGCTAAGCTCCAAGCACTTGTTGCAATATTGCTGTTGATCGTCTTCAAATGACAATGCAACCATTACCCCATCACCTACTGCCCCGCCTATGACTTTTCACCGCTAAAACTTTAGCACTGACATATGCATTTCAATAGCTAATGATTAGTTATTGTTGTATCTATACTATAATGCTCATGATTTTGTACTGCAATTTTCGCCTTTTCTTGACATTCAAGAATTACAATTTCTTACCTATTTATGTACATGTGTACATATGTACACATACATATACATATTTATGTATGTGTGAATCTCTAAAACATAAACGTACATACGTATGCACATATATTGTACGTAGTCTTATAAAGCTCACAGCAAATTAAGTTGTGGTCGAAAGTCGACTTTACAGAGCTCACATTGCCGCTATGCTACTCGTAATATCTGTTGTCATATGTAATTATTGCTATTATTTTTATTTAATTTTTCCATTTTTTTTTTGCTGTCAGGCCAACTACCGGTGCTGACACTGCTTCAGTGATGCGCTTAATTGCTTGTCGCACATACATTCACACATAAAAATAAGTAGTTTTTTCATACACACAGTGGTGGAAAAATAAATAGGAACACGAGATTTTAATACATTTTTCCTATTTTTCTTTTATATATTTCATATTTATTATTATATTTTTTTATAAAAGTATAGCTCATATCTAACAAAAATCATTTAAATTCATCTTTAAAAGTTGTGCAAAAATTATAAAAATTCTGCAAAATTGCATATAAAGATTTTTATAATTTTTTTGAGATGCAATTTTAGAGCCCATTAAATATTAGTAGAACGAAGTGTAAGTTTTAAGTTGCTTAAAAATCGTGTTGAGTTTTGGCAATTTTCTTCCATACAAAATGTGTTCGACATTTTTTTGTATGAAAAAAGTGCGTAATATATTAAGAATAAAAATTATTTTTTAATGGCTTAAAACTTACACTTCGTTGTACTAAAATTTAATGGGCTATAAAACTGCATATAAAAAAAACTCTGATTAAGAAGTTAAAAATTTAGATGCAATCTTGCAGAACTTTTATAATTTTCGTACAAAGTTTGAAATATGAATGAAAGCAAAAAATATTAATTAAATTAAAAAAAAAAAAGGAAACATTTGTTAAAATGTCGTGTACCTATTTATTTTCCACCACTGCATATTTCTAGTATAAATATTAGGGTGGTCCTTAAAAATCAAACGAACGATTTTTTTCAGTCTCACACCCTCAATCGGTAATACCAAGATCACATATATCAAATATAAATTTTGGTTCCGATTGGAGACGGTTAAGGCGTGTCGCACAGGGGTCAAAGTTCATATTGCTCTATATAGATTCAAAAAGTTAAAATTATTAATTTTTTTTTCACCTAATACCCAAAATCGATACTACCATCACAAAAATTTCGGTCCAGATTGGAGTCGGTTAAGGCGAGTCGCAAAGAGGTCAAAGGCCAGACGCCTCTATGGAGACTCAAAAAGGTCAAAATATTTTTTTCTTTTAATAACCAAAATCGGTACTACTCAATTCTAAGGTAATCTGAAGTTTACCCGCTGTGCCTTAAACGTCTCCAATCGGGACCAAAATTTAAAGTAGCAAAGATGCAAAAATTTGCTTCCTACATTTAAGGAACACCCTAATAAATATATGTCATATGTACTTGTAGTATGTTTATATGTTTGTACTTTCACACATGACAAAATAAATGTTCATAGATACATACTATGTATTAATATCAGTAGCAACTAGCAGGGCCTTAGATTTGATATTATAAAGTGAGGTTACTTACATGCCAGAGGTCAATATCTCCGATGACAACATATCTAACGAAACGAAAAAGTGGAAATTTTAGGTGCATACTCGTACAAACATATTAACAGCCATATTTTTAGTTTACTAAGGTTAAGGTGTAAAGTTGCTTTATTTTTTCAGTAGGCGAAATGATCATGTAAACAATTGTATATGTTCTTTATGGACCAATCCTAAAATAAAACCAGTAGACATGAAAAAAAGAAAGCATTCGCTTTAATTAATGTTACTTCATTTGAATTTAGCCCTATCGAGGTACTTATTTGTAGCAAACATTTCAAATAAATAACAGTTGTTATTGTTGCTGTAACAGCATAAACATTCCACAAAATTTTTGATAAATAACAGTAAATTTGTTTACTTGTCGGTCCTCGTCGGATCGGCCTTTTTAATAGGGAAGTATTTTGTATCTTTGGATATAAATTTCTATTATAAACTGTCCAAAAAAGTCTGTCTTTCTACGCTATTTAATCTACGCTTACTTAAAAATATATACATATAAGTGTGCTCGATAGTGAAATGGCTTCGTCGGAGCTAAGCACCGTGATTAACTGAATTATATGACCTCAAATTTCAGAACTCTCGGATGAGCCTTAGAAGGACCTCGAAACTAGACAATGATACTTTCATCTCCGCTTCGATGAGAACGTATGGGCGCTTAGTACACTTTGCAGCAGTCTTCTTCTTATACAGTATTCTCCGCTTAATTGACCCCCAGTTAATTGGTTTCAGCGCATAATTGGCTAAAAATATGTGCTATCGGAAAGAGATATACCTTAAATTGTCCCCCCTTAAATGTTTCCCCGGCTAATTGATCCAAACACTGCAATTTTTGAAGTGAAATTATGCGGAGAATACTGTATTTTAAAGTTATTTATTTTATTGAAATTGAAAACATCAAAACTTTTGCAACCGAAAAATTTAAATTATTCGCAAACAAGAGCCGATTTGAAAAAAAAAAAAACTGAGGGATCACCTATCTAAATATGCCCTAGAAATAATAATAATATTTTGGCGCTTACACTTTTGCAAAATGTTTGGGGGTCGCCACTAGAATACCCTAGAAATATGTATATGAACGCCTTCCCGTGTATACGGCACTGTATTTATCTAAAGCATTAATGGGATTATTGGAAAAAAATTTTTGCGACTGCAACATGCGACCTCGTCATGTAGGGTTACTGTTGAAAATCTGCTGAATAAATCCCTTTTCTACACTTCAAGTATCGCCTCACGAGACATTGCTCAATATCTAACAAAAACCATGTAATTCCAACTTTCAAACTTTGTGCAAAAATTTGGAAACTTCAACAAAGCTTCATAAAAATTTCAAACTTTTTGATCAGAATTTTTTGGAAAATTTTTAGAAAAAATTTCTTGGTGAGTTTTGAGCTTTACCTGTAACTGAAGACTAATTTCATTCAGTTCAAAAGCTCTGGTAAAGCCTTGCAAAGAAATTTCAAAACAAAAATATTCCACAAATACGTATGTTATTTATTTCCAAAAATATCCCAAACGGACAAAATTTTTGTTGCCCACCACTTATTGCTACGCCCATAACCGTTACCGCTTTACCACAAAATCTAATTAACTACTGCGCATTTAGGCGTAAAATGCCGCATTAAACGCACCGCTGTTTCTCTTTATTCGGACGCAGTGAGCAGCAGAAACAACAACACCAGCAGCAGGAAATCATATTTTGTAATACTAAATTCGCTTAACAACGTCAGCATTGATACTTCCTTTCGGAAATGCAACGAAATTTTGTACTACCCTTTATGGGTATATGGGTGCACCACTGCCATAATTAGCTTGTTGATAATGAGCTCACCAAATCTATGCGATTTTCGCGTATGCATTCGCATTCAGTGTCCTTCAGAGAGCTGTAGATTTACAAATTGCTGAATGCCTGGTTGCATGCTTGCCTTTGCCATTGACGCATTTGTCATTAGATGAAATTGCTGATGGTGGCCGACCAGCCAGCCGTTCGTTGGTTAACACATACCAGGTTGGTTGCTTTAGATACGCATATGTGTAGATGCATATGTACCACTAGAATAAGCAAGTGAGAGACCTTTGGTTGAAATTACAACCAGTATGTTTTACGGTAAACCAAAGGATAATGCAGCATAGTTACCTGTAAGCAGCTGGATTATAATTCGAGCTATTGCAGCTGCTTTTGTATGGCACATCATCAATGTTGGGTATAACTAGTAACTGATCACTGGTGTTGTGGCAATTACTTACGGAAATGAGAATTACCGTAAGTAAGTTAATAGCTCTTAGAGTATTGGGCTATTATTAGTTTAAGAATCTATCACTATTGTGAAAGGGATTTGCGGAAACTCATTTCGACTAAAAATTTTTGGGTAAAGGAATAAATGTAAAATTTTGTCTTAAGGCGTATTGTAATGCGTTACTCCATCGATACAAAAAGTAAGCGCTTACCAAAAAAGAAAAGAAAATACTGGGTGGCTAACAGTAAATGTAGCTCAGGCTCATGTGTTACAAAGTGAGACCATTCTTGCATTAAACTGTTGGTAAGAAAACACGGCGAATAAACCCGGTATACTAATTAAGATCAAAGTCAAGATAAGAAGGCTGAAACTCCATGGATTTATCCTCTAGCGTGCAAAGTTAAAGAGCGCTGGTGGATACAAATACACATGTAAGACTTCCATAGAGCCCAACAAATTACTTACTGAACACAATGACTTGAGAAATTCTTTGTTAGACCTTGCTAGCTCGGATGGGCTCGTGATGTCAATGATTTAATGAGTCAATAAAAGCAAGATTACTGCCAGCACATCGACCTATAAATTCTGAAGGCAAGATTTTGCGTTTGAGATCTAAGGGATTGATAAACTGTGGATAATTAATTTATGTTAGCAAGTTGCAACTTTAAAAAATTATTTTATAAGCCGTTTGAAAAGTGCATACTTCTGCTGAAAAGGCGAATGAAATAATATATAAATATGTAGTAGTAGGTTTGAATAATTAATGAGCAATAGTTTCTTACTTTTTTGCGCTCCTTATTTTTAAATTATCAAATAAGCGATAATATTGGGGATTTGCTGCGGTTATACCGCTCGCCTAACAAATTTAAAAATGTGCCCAAAAGTATGCAACTAAAATTGTTAAAGTATATAACTTTTTGTCTATTATTTCATTCGTCTAATTAGCGGAGATATGCACTTCTCAAACAGTAAATCAGTTACTAAATACTTTATTTCAGTTTCGCCAGAAATGGTGCTCTACTTCAATCTCTTTTGGTACTATGGAGGTAAATCAGTGCGGAGAAGCACTTTGGCTTACACATACAGTGGGCCTTATGAATAGAAACTTAGCAAATGCTTTTTCTTAAAATTTCAGACCTTTTTACTTAAATTTCTTTGAATAAATCGAATAAAAAAAGGTCTGAAATTGTAAGAAAAATCAATTGCTTAGTTTTTATTCATAAAGCCCAATGACTAAGATTATTGTGGTACGCTTTGTTGGCTAATTTTGGATTAAAGCGAATCTTATAAAATTACCCTTATCATTTATGGATTTTTTCCCATGTTTTGAGCCCGCAGGGATAAAAGTATTTGAGAAGGAGTAAAAATGATGCGTCTGACTGTATGCTGCCTATAAATTTAACTTTTTCCGAAGATGGATTTTTTTCTTTTTAATTTTCCTCAATCAACCTTGAATCGACGCCTTAAATAAATAAGTAAACCAGCTGGCCATTCATCACGTTGATTATTTTTTCTCATCAATATAGAGAGATATGCCGGAATTGCCTGTTATTATATGCAACGCTGCCTCCAAGAATCTTGAGATCTGTATGCACATTTTTACTCTCCATTTCACGTAAAACCATCTCCCAAAACAAACTAGGAAGTTTTTCAGCCAATGTGGCGGCATGTAAAATGTAATTTCATTGTAGGTCGCGGCGGCTATTTTATTTATGGAAATATTACATTACACACAGAAGGCAGCGGCAGAGAGGGAAGGTGGAAAAAACGGCAAAAATTGAAGGCGCAGACAAGTTGGCAGTATGAGTTGCTTGCCACAAGCTTATTTATTGATGTGTGAGAGGGGAAGGAATTTCTAGCAAGCTGCTACCTTGCTGTAAGTTTGAAGTGCACACACTTCCGCTTCCTAAGCCATTCTTGAGTTGTGTTTGTGTGTACCTGTAAGCTCATCAACTTTCGCCCACGCCATATTCGCTGTAGTTTATTATTGCTCTTGCGGCTCGTTGATGATACCTTTCCTCCTACTGTAGACCGCTGAAAATTAAAAGATTAATTTTTAATGTGCGCGCTTAGGCATTTTCAAGTGCCTGCATGCCCCCCTGCCTGCCCGCCTGCCTGTTTGAGGCTTTAGGTTTTTGATTGCTGTTGTTGTTGTATGCACTTGTCAGTGTACATATTTAGTAGCTGCCAGTTAGCAGACGCTGATGTTAGCTGAGAAAATGGTTATCCTGCTAACATGCGAGTGGAGTATGTCTCGGCATATCGGACTGCCTGCCAAATGAGATCAGTCCAATAACTCACTGAGTGCGAGACTTAATGAAAAGAAACGAAGGTGCATTTTTACACCTAGATACTTCCGCACTCTGCTCGCAATTTATTTATTTATTGCTAACCCATTTATTAGTTACTTCGTTCATTAATCAAATGTACATATTTACTTAGTACTAACGCCACACCTTTTGCTTGAATTTCATGTGCACCGCACTCTAACATATGCCCAATCTTGGCAAGTGAACATTTTTGGGTACCTAACTTTCACTTAACCAGCAGCGCCAGCGCTAGCGACCACTGAAAGCAATTGTTTTTCCTTGGCCGCACGCAAAACTAATTTCTCGCTTAAGCGTTTCTAATTAAAAGTTTTGTTATTTTTTAATTACGTACGAGTATGTATGTACTACAGCAAATAGTGGAAGACTATATATATTTACATAAACAAACGTACTTAGATACATATTTACATATGTACATATTTACATATGTATGTACATATTTGTTGGCACCGCTTATGTGGTACACTTAAGCGTGACACATGCCATCGTGGTTAGTTTTTGGTTACGAGCGTCTTGTGCGTGCCAGAATGTGACTAAAACCAATGGCAAATGTCAACTACTGGTGAGTACATATTCATTTACGTACATATGCACATGGCGAAACCGCGTATCTCAAAAATCACATCTCCTAAAATTAATTCAAAATAGGCCCTAGATTCATTATATATTATTCTTAACTACCTAAAAAGTATTTAATTTTTAATATTCAGTAAATAGGATTTTAAAACTGATTTTCTGCTATTTATAAAGTTTTCTGTTTTTTGATTTCGATTAAGGTATTAATTTTGATAACAATATCGATTTCCTTAACGATTTATTTTTCGTAGCGATATCAATTTCGATAACGATATCAATTTCGATGAAAATATCAGTTTCGATAACAATATCAATTTCGATAATGATATTAATTTCAATAACGATATCAATTTCCATAACGATATCAATTTCGATGATGATATCAATTTCGTTAACGATATCAATTTCGATGCCGATATCAATTTCGATAACGATATCAATATCGATAACGATATCAATTTCCATAACTATCGATTTAGATAACAATATTGCTAAAACATCGATAACGATAACAGTACCGATAATCACAGCAATATCGAGAACGACAAAAGATTAGAAAACGATAGGCAGTGAAATTACTAAACTTTATTTTGTTCATATTACACATTTAATTATTTTCTTTACCATCTAAGCGCCGTTGTCCGCTTCATAGGTACGCAAGCCAATTTTTTTAAGCACTACTTACGTTTTATGTACAACATGCGCTGTCTATAAAGCCACTAATCGAAAGCTTCAAATGCGCTTATCACATTCAGATGGAAACATGGATGCAACCTGTTTTACTAATTAGAAATACATATATAATGAAAGCTCCAATAAGCGGATGACCGATGGTCTATTACTTTTTGTCCGCCTATGAGAGATGTCCGCTTATTGGAATTTCGTGAAAAATAATATTTAAATTTGACTTACGGGTTTCTAAATTCAAAATATAAAATTGTACCTGTCAATACAAAAATTGGCCGCATATGGGAGATTTTTTTTCATAACTAGACATGTTTAAGTGTCCGCGTCCGTTTACGGAAAGTCATTGTATGTGAGAGCATTTTGTATGAATAACAACGAAAAATGGTTCGTTCTCAAGAATGTGTCCCCTTATAGCAGGTGTTCGCTTAATGGAGCGTCTCTCTATGAGAGGTTTGACTGTACATTCAACTCATCTTTCGAAGGACAAAAGTCTCCCATAAACCAATTGCGAATTCTGACAACTACATATCTTGAAAGCTCTTTACTGCCTTTCGAAAGACTAATAAATAAGAAAAAATAAAATTAACAAAAAAAATATATATAATGAAGCAAAACTAAATATACATAATTTTAGAAATCAAATGAAATTACAAAAAAAAAAAATTCTAAAACAATAAAATCTAAGAATTAAATTAGATAAGGAAAACGATTAAAATAAGAAAATAGTACCTAAAAATTAAATGAAGTTAAAAAATTTGTATTTTATCACAAAGTCTAAATACTAAAAGAAAATAAAATAAAAAAATAAAATTAGATGCCAAAAATGAAGATAAATTAAAAAATATATATATTTGTCAATGTTATTGTGGCTTATTAACATTTTATTTTTAATATTTTTATTGAGCTTTGTACCACGATTGTTTATTAGGAAAAATTGAAAAAGCAACAAAGTCTAAGCGGTAGAAGTTATAGCAGCTATTTCGGAGATCACCACATCTCTTCATCAGACTTCTTTTTTCCCAGACTGTCGAGTTTAAATAGCGGCAAATCAGCTGCACTTGATAGTAGTTGGTTGAATAAGAAAAATGAATTAGCAACAATAGTTTACGGGATATACATAGCTCAGTGGTTAACGCTTCTGACTTTGAACATTGAATGAAGTCTGGAAAAAAAGAAGTCTGATGAAGAGATATGGTGATCTCCGAAATAGCTGCTATAACTTCTACCGCTTAGACTTTGTTGCTTTTTCAATTTTTCCTAATAAACAATCGTGGTACAAAGCTCAATAAAAATATTAAAATAAAATATATTTTCTTTTTAAAATAATTACATAAGCAAGTAATTTTTAAACAAAAAACAAAACCGACTTCAATTTTCATATACAAATTTAAGATTATCGTTGATTTCTTCATGATCCAATGACCGGATTTAAACCAAATTAGTATGGGACCACCTGTGAGGTAACACCTTTTCTTTCAAAGAATTATAAAAATCGGTTAACGTGGTCTAAAGTTATTTGGTAACATACTTAAAATTAATATTCCGACGAATTGATAACATTGTCCTTTTTGTGAAGTCGGTAAAAATTTAAGGAACATTTAACTAAAGCAAGTAACATAATTAAATTTAAAACGAAAAAATAAACAAAACGAGTTTCTAAAAATTAAATTAAATAAAAAAAAATCTTGTAAACAATAAAATCTACAAATTTAAAGAAAACTGAACCAAAAACAGAAAAGGACCATTCATTTAAGAAAAAAAATAATAATAATTTAAAAAAGGAAAAAATAAAATATGTGCATAAGTAAATAAAAATTAAATTAAATAAAAAATATATATATTAAAAAAAAAATTAACATCTAAACATTAAAAGAAAATTAAATTAATAACGAATGACACGCCTATGCTATGCTCACCCGGAAATCGCGACTGTTGCAACAGTTGGAGCGCACCAACTAAATATTTAGTATACAAGTGCTTTCTCTCAAAATAGCTTTTCACCACTAACAGGACTGAGAGAGTAGGAAAAGTCTTTCGAACTATCTTGCCATCTGTCTGTTATTTGTTTTATCAACGACTTTTTACTATCTTACCCAGAATAGCCCTGTTAATTTACTGGCATTAGGGTGGTACGTTAGAATGGTAGGAACTGATATGGGGTGGGTAAGTACTAGAACGGGATGCTTGAGGTCAATGGAAGTTGGAACAAAAGAAAATTTGTCCTCGAAACAAATACATCGATATATCATGCTTTAAGATCCGACTATAAATACCTAAAATATTTCGAAAAATGTAAAACGTTCTACGTTCTAGCATTTTTTTATTTTTTTACATTGCCTTGAAAAAATACTTTATGTTCAGCGGTGAAGGGCGGACTTTTTTCTGGTACGGTCTAGTGTACATACTTATATTTTTTTAATTTTTTGTTTTTTCTTAATTTTCACCAATGATGGTGGTGTAAACACGTGCTGCACTTGTTTAGAAAATATAGTTCGTTACATACGAAACAGTGTCACGCTCCATTTAATAACTACTTATGCATCAGCGCTGCCACATTTTCAATCAAGGTTTTGCTCCAATTTCGCTTGCAGATACGAGTATGTACATATTTTCACAGCAAGCTCGATAACATTTATCTCTTGTATTATTTTTCTAAGTTATTAAGCACGTTTTGCTGTTATACACTTTAGAAGCTACTCACCTCTTTTACTTTAACGTTGCTTCAATGTTGCAACAACACCAATTCGCTGTACGCGAGCGTTATAATCACAACTAAGATACCATTTATTATGCTAGAAATTACTTTCTTTTAATAATTTTAATTGAATTTTTTTTTTTTACGCTTTCTGATCTTCCCTTTATGAGCTATTTATTTGTAAGCAAACACTGAAAAATGTAGAAAAAAGAGGAAAAAATTCGTAACAAGTTATCAAAGAGTAGATATGAAAAAGTGCTTGACATTCAACACAATATCACTATAACAATAACAATAACAATAAGTCACACTAGATTACACACTAGAACCCTTAACGAGTATTTTGCGTTGTCTTCGAATTGCAACATTCTATGTAACAACATAACTTAGCTCTGCGCTATCTTTGTAGTAACACTCGCTCGCTAGCTTATTGTAAGCTCGTTGTTATACTTTTTTTCCGCCACAGCATTGATGGCACATTGTCTTCTGTAGTAGAGTAGATAGTGTGTGTGTTTTTGAGAGGCGACAACAAAAGCCTTCCTTCCGACGATAGCGTTGCTAATGGCGGCACTGCCACAAATATTTGCCACATCACAGCCTTGCCCGTATCCTGGCTGTGTGTTTGTATCTGTGGCATTCCAATAAATAAGCTGGAGGCGATGGCTGTTAAGAGACGACAGCAACTGTCACCTATTCGCCTAAGCCGCCGTTATTACAAGTATATAGAGTAGCTGCCTGTACTATCTCACTGTTGCTTTTGTCTGCTGCACCTCTCTCGACCCCACTCACTACAGCCCGGATAGTTTTGTATGTAGTTCCTAGGGCGCGCGCATTTTGAAAACCACTTGGCTGCCTTTGGGCGTTGTTATGCACAATATATATTTGTAACATAATAATGCGGACGGACGGACGTTCGTATCGACACTCCTTTGTAGTTATATGTATAAGTACTTGGCCATAATATTTCGAACCCAAACGAGCGTTCTCGATAAATATGCTGGCAATGCAGTGCTATAAAGGTGATAGCAGCTGCAAGGTGCAGAGTGCAGGATTAAAAATGCATAGCGACTAGATATTTGTTGCTATTGTTGCTTTTGACGCTCATATGTGAACTACTTTGGATGATTACAAATATTTGTGAAATATTTTCACGACCTCCACGTAACATAGGGGCGTAATAAACACTTATTTGGAATTTAGTAAAGTTTTTTTGTTGTTTTTGTTTTTGCTAAAGGGGAAAGTATGACACCATACTCGTTAGTTAGTTACCTTGAAAAAGCTATTGACATGAAATTGGGTTGTCTAAGTTGCGCTTTGAGAGGCTGCTTATGAATCGCATGTGAATTTCAGCGATTATATTGCCCGAGTGTTTAAAACCTTGGCGAAATATGTAGGTCGTCGGCTTTGCGCTCGTTTTTGCATTGCGTCAACTTTTTCGATCTCAGTTTTCAGCTGCAGAGATATGTATGTACTTCAATGGAGCTCCCAAATTCTCTTGGCACACCAAATGAAACTGGTTAGAGTAAACTTTCTGACCTGCCTTCGAGAAAGTCCCTAAGCATCCATCAGACCTCTCTTAAGGATATGGTGGTGGATCGGTAGCTTCTGGATAGTTCGGAGGCTTCTGGACAGTACGGTGGCTCGCGATAAGGGTGCGACTATTGGTGAGCTCCGAGGATTGTTGGTACTTGCAAAGAGTGCTCTAGTATAGGCGGATGCCCTCTCAGCAGTGGCTGACTACTGATAGTATGTGCTGGAACGTGTACCGGCAGCTATGACCAGTCAGGTGGAGAGTTGCAAGGAGGACATTTTTTTTTACGAGAATTAAGCCGTGAAAGCCTTAAAAGCTCGTAGGCTGAATGTTGCGGAAAGGTGGGGTTACCTTTCGAGGGGGCATCTGGGCTTCTTGTTTTACGCCTTTCACTAGTACATTTTAGTGCTACTGCAATGTAACCTCCATGGACTGTGATCCTTTGAAAATGCAGCAGCAGGCGGACTATTGAAAGATAGAATTCCTTTAGTCTCATGCTCAATAGAAACGATAGTCCGCCTTTTACTCAGAAGAAGAGTGACGAGGCTCTCATCTACGCCCCTCTCCTTCAGGATTCTCAACTCGTGTAAATTCTGCCAAGGAGTTTTGTGTTTCAGAAGGTATTCTTCCTGTTATTTGCACCAATGGATTTTAGTCGCCTTTAACGACAAGCGTAGGTTACTACAGACTTGTTTTAAACTGCCATATCCCGGAGGACAAAAAGGGCGTAATTTCGACAAAAATAAATATATTTCTCCGGTTTTTCCGCAACGCACTAACTAACTGGAACGCACGGTAAGCGAATCTAAAAAATTACTTCTGTTGTAACTGCAGAGGCGGGAAAAAGGTGGAGAATGTCAAATTATAAAAAGTTCTAATGAAAAAAGTTTTGGCACAGAGAATTTTTCACAATATACGCAATAAATTTTATCCTAATATTTTTCCGGGTTTTTCATAAAAATATGGTTTATTATACTACGAATAACATAAATATATCATTTCGAAACTTTGTGGAAAACTCGCGAAAGCTCAATAAATTTGCAAGCAAATTTTCAACTTTTTAATGGAACTTTTTTTGAATTGTCTTGAGCATGTAGTTTTGTTGCAAATTAATTTCTAGTATAAAAAATGCAATTTTGAAGTTAGTAAAAATTCGCGTTGATTTTTGAGATTTTTTTTTTTATTGAAGGTGTTTTCATGCATTTTTTCCATACAAAGTATTTTCAAACATTTTTAATTTGTGTAAAACATATTGCCAAAAATCAACGGTACGGCCTAGCTACTTCAAACTTGCACTTTATTAAAATAAAGATTCTCTTTGCAAATACTTTTTGCTGGCAGTGTAGTAGTTTCACCAACGTGCACCTAAGGCAAACATTACTGTTCTCTCCTCTTAAAAAAGAGTGGCAACTACCTAAATTAGCGCAAGTTAGCCTAGCGCTTTTATTTTGAGTGGCAGTGCGCCTAAAGTACGCAACGTGTTTACTTATTTATTCCATATAATGATTCTTGAAATTCTCAAACGTCATATAATATAATTTTATTAAGACGCAGACTTTTAGCAATGTATTGAGTAGTATCTACTCTCTCTTAAATGCAATAGCTCAGTACGATGGGAACGTTATGGTCTGATTAGGGCAACTTAACGTGACTTACAGGCTCTCACTTAAAAAATCTCTTAAATGCTTATAATTGAAAAGCTGAAACTCGATCTCGAACGTCGACTTCTGTTTCATTTCGATTTTCTAAGTTCCGTTAAGTTAAGTTGCCATAATCAGGTTTTTAGCTTCCTAATTGTTGCCCTCTCAGTACATTAAAGCCAACTCAGTGGAATATAGAATCTTTGGAATTTGGACCCACAAATTTCTCTTGTATAAAAGCGAAGAAAAACTCACTTTTTCCATTAACACCACAATCCACTTTAACTTATGAACGCCGAGATTGCTGCTGCTACAAAAAATTTGCTGCATAAATTAATTGCTACTCTTTTCACATACTGTACTTGCTGAGCGAAGTAATTGCGCAAAAACCAACAATAATAGTTGTCCGTCACTATAGCGTACTACCGACATTTAAAGGCTTGAATTTGTGGAAAAGGTGAAGGAGAGGAAATTCATTAAGTTGTCAAATGCAGACCGACATTACATTTTGACATAAACATGACAATGGCAAGACGTCAGTGATACTGTACTGTACTGGGCTGGGCGGAGCTGGTTAGCGCGACGAAACAGCCGCTCGCTCGGCTGCGCTGACTAAGTGTTTTTAGTTTTGCAGCAGCAGACCAAGAAGCGTTAGAGAACAGAATTAGAGCAAGTTAGTAGTGCTGATTGCCTTGCCGGTGTTTATGACAATGGAAAAAGTCAAAAAGTATGAGTGATTAGCGGAAAATATTTAACATAGTATTTTCTAGTACATTCAATTTAAAACGATGACTTTATTGATTGAATTTGCTGTGCAGCGGCGAATTTATGTTGTTGTTGTTGCCGCTACCGCGCGAATGTCTAACGAGCGAATGATGAGTATGCCAACACGAGTACGAGTGTTTTCCACTAAGTGTGTCGTGCTTTACGTCACTTTGTTTTCGACACAAACTTGTCGCAACAAAAGGCGGAAGAAGAAAATACGTGATTTTTGAAAATAGATTAAAAAAAATGAGTGTTGAACTGATTGCCAGTTGAGTGAATCATAAAATTGGTATGCAAAGTGCTACGCTTGCAATGGAAGATGAAATTGTTTAAAGTGCTTTAAGCAGCTTTTCAGTTTTCAACCGAAAGCAAAATTTGGCGGTGAAAGGGAGGAAAATTACTAAGCACAAATCTGATTTTTTTTTCAGCAATAAGTATCTGGTACCACTGCCAACGTCTGCCACTGCGTTCATCCTTTAGGTAACTTGCATTTTAAATTGACATATTCATCATTTTATTATCCACTTTATTCCACGTTGCTGACATTTATTAACCAAAACACAAAATCCGGAAACGGAAATAAACTTAAAGCGCATAGAAATGCTGAGCAAACTCAAATCCAATTGCATGACTTAGCAATTCACATCGCATGCCACCACTAACATTGTAGTAATTGCCATGCGAAAACAGCGGGAATAACTGCAGCAGAGTAGTGACAACATTCGATAAAGCATGGCAACCAACGCATCGCACCTCCACCACTACCACCAACAGCCTTCGTGGCCATTAGCAATGCATTCATTCGGTTAAGAAGAATGTGCAGCAGAAAAACTTCGACCACTATTTGGTGGTTACCACCAGTGAAAGCCATTGTGACATTTATTTTGAGTGTCACGTTGTATTTTGTCCTTGTGAGGAGCAACTTTTATTAACACAAACTATTGTTGGAAGACTGTATGTAGGTGTTGTCGAACTACGCTTACAAAGTAAAAAAATATATACACGCAGACATTTACAGTTGTACTTACATTTTTTAAACCAATAAACCGGATGTTGAATGCCAACTGTGTGAGGGGTGAAAAATTGGAATTCAATTGTGTTGCAAAGTCCATGACGGCAGCACTAGTAATAGCTGCCCGGGTCTCATGCTTCACACACAGCTAAGCTAACAATAAAAATCGAATTAGTGTTGAATATGTAGTGTCGATATGAGGCTTTGGGAACAGCAAAGTCAGAGAAAAACTACTAAGTTAAAATAAAAAAAAAGCTGCAGCGCAAACGATAGCGGGTAAGTGAAGGTGAATTTCAAGGTATCTCTTTGGTAAGCATTTAAAGTGCGAAGCATACAAGTGTAAGAAAGGAAGAATTTCAAATTTTCGGGATATACGCAATCATAGACGAAAACTGAATGAAGTAAAAGTTTGGTGGATCAAGGTAGGTGTAAAAATTTCCAAAAAGGATGCGCATCAAATGTAGCGTGTAGAATAAAAGAACTAAAAAGAAAAAAAACATAAATCTGTTATTGACATTCATCGACATAAAAACACGCTGAAAACAAAGATAAGCCACTTAAACTAAAGATACCAACGGCTGCTGCGACTGAAATCACTTTAAAAATGCAACAGTGGTTCATTGTGCAGTTCAGAAGATTGTCTCGGGCTATTCCTACGTAAGTACAGCTCTCCCCTGAAGCTGTGCCTAAGTTTGCGAAGAAAAGCGCAGAAGAAAAGCAGCACCTTGTGTTGTCCTTAGACCTACATGCATTTAAACTATGCCAATGTTCCCGTCGTCTGGCAAGCTCTTAAAACTCTTCCATAAGTCTGCGGCTACATAAACTTTGGCAAGTTTGTGAAGAAATGGGAAACAATGGTCCATTGTACTCTCCAACCTTAATCCATGCCAGTTTTTATTTAGTTTCGGCCATCTCTCACATGAAACTGTGCCTAAACTGGCCAAGTTTGTTAATAAATGTCCGAGAGTGGTCCAATATGCTGTCCATACAAAGATTTCCGCACACCTATACCTACTTGTCCTTAACCCATCCCCGCTCTTTTTCCCAGATGTATACAGCTCTTCCATCAACCCATCGAACTGTGCCTAAAATGTCTAAGTATGAAAAAACTTGGAAAAGGAAGGCGAGGAATCACACTCAATAGAGTCCCAGCGGTATTCCCTCGGGAATGCTAATGTTCTGTTGTAAGACCAGAAAGCTGAAAGCATATTGCTATTGGTTTCACAACTTCCCTCTCAGCATCAGTCCTCGTGTTCCATCATTTTCTGGAACACCACTTTGTCTTGGCACCAAGTTTTTTGAGCCAGCTTGTCTATCGATGATGAAGTGTCTAAGCTCGAAAGCCCAAAGACAATGTGGGTTTCCTACTGAATGCTAAAAGTGCTTGGTAGACGATTTTTTTCCAAATTGAAGTACATTAGTCTTTGTCTGAGCCAATGTCTGTGTTCAGGCGTTTGGCCGTCCTCGGCATTCCGTCTCTGTGGACAGACCAATCCCGTCATGTGAGAACGCAGGCTGTAAGAAAATGCTCTACCATCAACTCGCAAGTCGTGACAAAGATAGTCAAAGTTTGCAGAATAAGTTCGTGCCCGAAAAGGCAGACGGCGAGTCGATGAGCATAAGGGAAACCAAACTTTAAAGTTTGTTAAAATTGTATATGCCAGTTTCGTTTGTTTGTTTTTGTTTTGTCTCCAAACTTTGAGGGATGTGGGATGGTTGATCATGCGGTATAGCTACTCTAAAAACTTTGCGTTGAGGCACATTTCTGCCCAACAAATTTCCATAGGCCCACTAAGTTCGGCTATAGTTTGACGATACTTAAACATATTTCGATATAGTCATTGATCGCAGCTTGACTATCTGAAACAAAGTCAGCTCAAACTCACTCGCCATGACCTGATAGTCACAGCCTCTATGTGTGAACTCGATTCTTTCTAAGACGACCACAAGGCCCTCATTAGACATATCGCTAGCTTAGAGTGAAAAGTTGCTAAGTGCCATTTTAAAAATTTTCCAGGAGAAGAAAACACTTCTTATAGCCATATTCTTCGAGTATTTCGCAAAACTTTGAATACAAAAGTTTGGCTGTTTAAAACAAAGCAAAACTCCATGTGAATCAGAGGGATTCGATCTTTATTAAAAAATTTCGTACTATTTTGGCCTTGTGGAATTTTCGGTGCTTCTTTGGACTAGCAAACTTAACAACTTTTACTCTAAGCTACTCATTCCGGATCAGCATTAACTCCATTTGTTGCTCTTACGAATGCCGAAGGTTATATATCCAGGTTTGAGTTTTAAAAATTACATTCGCCTATGTTGTTGGTGGTCGTCTTAAGAAGGAATTCAACAATCATCAGCCGAAGAATAGAAGAAGCAAAACAAAAGTAACGAACCAAAAAAAAAAAGTATCTAACTCTAAAAGCTACTAGAAATACAAAAGCTACGAAATTACAAATTGTGTTTCTAATCAAATAGCCAACAAATGGGTAAAAAAAACGAATAGCAAAAAAATGTTTGCCTTAAATGGAAATCAAAAACCTGACCAAACGGAAGGAAATCAAACGCGGGCGCAACAATAAGAAAACTGATTATGTACGAAAATTGCTAGAAGCGCCAAATGGGCATAGCAAATAATGTTGTTGGTGTTAGGTTGAGCGCTAGTGGCGTTTAAAACCACAATGCTAACTACATACAACACACAGAAAACCAACAGCATTGCGCTTATTCAATGGCAAAGGAAATGAATATTTGATTTTCAGAGTTGCATTGTTCAATGGTGTTGCGTAGTCAGCCGCCCGTTTCCATATCTTCCACCGCCACCATCACTTTTTCGCAAGCTTTTCCACTTCTGGCAAATATAACTTTTTTCCTAGCTCTTATGCAGTTTGACACAGTCTTTCGAATTTCGCAATTGAAATTCATGAATTCCACAGTGATATGCCAACAACGAAATCGATCGGCCAAACGAACTGAACTGAATTGCACTGAACTCGACCAACTAACGACCAACTAACTTGCTTGTCAGTTGGCAGCAGTTAGTTTTCTAAGATTTTTCTGATTACACTTCTCTTATGATTGTAGTTTTGCATTGTTGAAGATTGTGAGTGGGTGTGGTGTGTGTGTGTGTCGAGGGCGGCAGGTCAAAGGGCAGCAGTTTTATCAAGTAATAGTGCAATAGTACTACTTGACAAATCGACTAAGGGTTGGTCGATTGTCGGCTGTGTGACAGCTAGCAAGTTGTTTGCATATCATAATCTCTTCGATCAGCAGGTGGACAATGACAGCGTTTTGTGTGCGTTTAGTTCTGGGTATTCAAGTTTGTTCGTGATTTCTCTGAGAGCAAATACTTGTCGAAGTATAAGAGATGCCGCTAAGTTGAAATAAAATGAATCAATAAATCAGGCGAAAGGTTAAAAGTGATTTGATAGGCTTTGGATTTATATGGACTTCATACGTTTTCATTATACTCAAATGAGGCTAAATACAGTCTTTAAGGCGAGGATATTACGCTAAAAGATTAGTTGAAAGAGTGTTTCTCAATCACTATATCCTTCTTCCTTGCCGAGCTTCTTTATTCTTCAATATTCATAGTTACAACTTTGGCCTAGAAACCAAAGCTAAGACATTTCAACATTCAACATTTCTGGCCGGTCTTCTACCTACGTTTTCTGGTTGCATAAAACCAAATTAGTCGATAGTCGATTTGAGTTAATGAAAACCTGGCGACCCCCTCGTCATAGGCGAGGGATGGAGCTTGCAATGCCGACGGGTCCTACAAATCTTCCACTTGGCTATAAATGCTGGTGAAGTAGTAGTCCAAACAATATACATAACAGTTGCCCAACTACCCTACCGCTGTTACGCACAACTGCATCGTTTAGTGCTTTTCTACAGCTAGATTTGATTATAGATAAATAATCTAGCCAATAATGTACCCTTCAACCGAGATATTTTAGCTCCTGGTGAATGAGCGAGCTCCATCTTATCGGAAACAACTGAAAGTCGGTTAACTACAGAAGAATTTCACATTTGGTGCGATCCAAAAAGCATTTCAAAATAGTGTTTCAAGGTCATTGGTCGGCGCATTATTCTAAATATTAGTACACTTAATAAAAATAAAAGTCACAGGCACATGGCTAAAATGGAATTATAAATAAAAAATCGGTCACAAGATTCGTTCGATGAGACAACACCAGTTGCCTTCTTCACAACATTCAGGCCGAATTTGAGTAATATGAGGTACCAAAGGCTTAACAAAGTCAAGATATACATATGTAATTGTGCACTGGAGATTTAGCTCAGTGACACGAACTGTTTGTGAACAATACCACCAGAACCTTGGAGTCGCATTGACTTCACTTCTTACTTCTACGGAGGCGTTGATTTGGGTTTGAGCTGGTCGATATTTGAACTATTTCATCACTATTCGCAGTATTTTTGCATTCTCTTCCTACCGGATAGTCCTTTGCCTACAACTGCTTTTTAAGGTTATTACGGCCCAAGACGCCGGAAGGTGCATGAAGTCAGTTACCTCTTTGGCGAGAGATCGTGAGACGTAGGCATATAAACTGCCCGCCACACAGGATACGGATACGTTTAAGCATTGTCCAGGGAAACTGTTGTATTAAAGGTTAGTTACTTTAAGGAAGGTTGGGCTTCTCAGAAAAACTTGTTTGTGTTTTTATGGGAGTACATACTGGGACCTAAAATGCATCTGTATTTGATCAACGGCAGGGCGTCTGCTTTTTTCAGTCTTCGCGATCTGGCCTTATCACTTGTAACTTTCCACCAAAGCGCAGGATCTCTCTGGACATAGATACCCCATAAATACCTGTTTGAATCTTCTTTGGTAGAAGTCGAATTTTCAGTCGAGACTGCTGTTGACTATGTTCTCATTGATTTTGTAAGTTCCAGAGACATGCTAACCTCTGCAGTTTACTGGAAATATTAGTTAGGCAATTTTTTTGCAGTGTTTTCTGTCACCATACCACGGATGAATATGACAAAATCGAACGGGTAATTATACGATAGAGCCATTATATTAATTTTGAGTTCAGATCCCATCTTTTACCAAAATCCCTCTGCAGGCCCGTTTGGCCTAGTCAAGATTTTGGTAACGATCCAACCAAGCTCCTATCCAACCTGTTATCTAGTATAATTTCTAGATGTGTGAACTCATGAGAGTATTCTTACCCTTTTCCCTGTTTGGTTTCTACCCTCTTGTAAATCTTACAATAAGAGCTTTTTTGCGGATCTATGCTAAGGACGACATTGGCACACCAGTTTGAAATAAGAAAAAGATCTGCACTCGCAATATTTGAGAGAGTAATGCCGAATTTACTTGTAAATATAATTACCAAGTCACTTGCGTTTCCAATAGTATCGTAACCAAACACACCCAGTCTGATGTATAGGTCGTCTATTACAAGAGACCAAAGTAAAAGAGAAAGGACTCGTGGTTCCAACCTCTACGTGGGTGCTTGCCAAAAGCGATATGATTTGAGGGTATATGCCTGTTTGGACGAATACCTTCGGGATGGAACCAAAGACATTATTATCGAAAGCCACGAAAACTTGCGCAGCAAACTCCCTAGTGCCGAAAGCGCTTTCGATCTTTATAACCACATAATGTAGGGCCGAAGCCACTACTTTTCCTTAGACATAAGCAAATTGTATGTGATATGAGTATAAGGGGGTGGATAAACTCAGTTTGCAACTTTCTAGCGTTAAGGAATTTAGGCTTATAGGGTTCAGCGATTTTAGTAAATTACAAGTATTCTCTCTGTTCGGATTACCTTACGCTATTTTCGCGTGCTGAAAATTCACGCATACCTCTATAAAGGTACACAAACAATGTTTGCAATTAGTGCCAAAATGTTACGCAAAATAGTTTTACTACTCTTTTGAATCACATCTGTGCGCTGAAAATCATCCTTAATGCACTTTTCTTTTGGCACAACTACTCATTCTAAGCTTACTCATTGTCGTTTCGTCTTACCGCAATTCTTTTCAACTCGACACCAGTCGCATTTTTACTGCCATAACTTTGCGATTTATTACCGCCACAAATTACAGCAATGCGCTTCCTTGTTCCTATCTCTCTCTCTCTCTATACCTCACCCTCTCTTCCTGGGCGCAGTTGCACCTTGCTAGCGCGCTAGTTAGCAGCTGTTGAACTCACGGCAAATCATTCGCTAAGCTCAATAATTGCGCTGCATTTCGGTCTCCTTTTAACCTTCAAGTTAATGCGAAGTTTATTACACAATTATTATACATTCAGCTGCTTGTCTAGCTGGCAATTATTATAAATTCAGCTGCTTGTCTAGCAGCTAGCATACCAGCAGATCTATGTGTAAGCAGACTAGGTAACAATTTACGCACGTTTACTTCATAATGTTTTTTTCATAGTTCGCCTGTTTTTATTGGTTTTTTCCTAAAGTTTTCTTGGTTTTTTTTTTAGTTGTTCTTCAACATTCATACTTAATTAGCTCGCTAGGTTGCGGTATCGCACTCGCACTGCTGAGGGGCGCATTGGTAGCGCTTGCCATTTACGCAAGCATCCTTTGCCATTCCCTGTAGCCTTTCCTTCTACACGGGCACTCTGCGCCACTTGGCTTACTCTTAATTTTATTTACGAGGAATTCCTCTTGCCCTGCTGTTACAACGTGCATTTTACCGCACTGCGCTGCACTGCTTCCATTTAAATCGCACAACTTGTATGTACTATATAGTGGTATCCAGTTGTTCTTCACTTGCAGTCAGCGCTGTCAGTTTCGTGTGTGCGCGCCCCTCCTTCTTAGCTTTGCTAGGTACAGTCGCTCAACTGCCATTAATTTTTATTTATATTCGTGGTACATTGGCTGCTTTGTTGCCGACTGTGGCCAGCAATTTCCCTTTCAACTCACGTTCGCAATTATTGCGCCAGCTCCGACACTAACATTAGTGCAATCGGCACCGGTAGGGGCTATACACAGTCACCTACTTACTTACTTAGTTACTTACATCACTAACTTACTTATGTACGTATGCACTTCGTCGCATGCCCGCCGCTTGCCCTAAAAGCTTGCTACGCTAACTTTGTTTACTTACCTTCCACTTGGAAAAATTTTTCAGTTACCATTTTTTTTCTTTTTATTATTTTAACTTGTCTTCACATACACAAATTTTCTACTTAGCGCTCGTGTCTACAACTCACCAGTTTTCTACTGTTGGCCCTTTTTTTCTCTCCCATTCCCACTTCCATTTCTATTTCATTTCATAAAGCACCAGTGCAGTACGTGTCTTTACATGGCCATTGTTTTAAAATGTTTTTGGCATATTTTCATGTACCGACGGCGCATACGAATATTTGAAATGATGCAGTCACTGTGTGTAGTCTTTTGGTCGCTTTGAAATATACGTCCCAGGCGCCTGGGTAGCTCTAGCTTCCACTATTGCTATAAGTACGCCTTAAGTTTATCTTAGAAAGTATGACTCGGTATGGCAGCAAATAATGTTGCGCTGTCTTAGTCTGATCGAGCTTCCTCGCTCTTCTTTCCTCCTTTTTTCTCTCTCGCCCTCCGTGCCGAATTGCAACTCTTTCCTTACTTAAAGTCAACTATGTACTAGTCCAGTTGTGTGGCATTGTCTTGTCTGCAGTTTGTTTAGAGATTTCGGCTTTTGGTAACTGCAATTTGTCAAACGCTTAAGTCCGAGGTATTACAGTTGTAGAGTTTGAGTTGGAAATTGTTGCATAATAGAGAAGATGTTCACAAATTGCTTGCAGAATTTTGTTTTTCTTTTTAATGTGAATTATTTGCTGGCGCTACTTTCACTTGACTTTTATTGTTCACTCAGTTATGCAGAAATAAATTTCTGGTTAGTTCTTATAAAACAAGCTTTAAAAGTGTACATTTCTTTTGGAATTTTTCAGGCAGCTAAGTTGCTGCCCTTAAATTATTAGCAGTGCCTTGTATATTTGCAAATTTAGGGCAGGCATTTCTTTTGCATTGTTTTTGCATAGGTAAGCAGTATGGCTTAACCGACGAAACGAAATACATAAACTTCGTATGCCAATGTTAAAATTGCTAACCTTGAGCATGTCTTCGAGGCAGATCAATCTTACAGTGAATTCGAAGTTTTCTAGAATGTTATTGCTGCCCATTAATAACGCAAGAAATCTGTGTTCTTTTGGTTTTGTGTCCACACACAACTTTAGCTATACGGCAGCCTAACGCCATGCGCCACTTATAACACGATTGCTTAATATTGTGAAGAAAAAATTTTTCTGTTCTCAGTTCCGATTGCGGTTGGAATTCACCCATTGATTGAGCTACGTGTGAAACCCTCCCTGGCTAACTCATCCGCAGTCCCATTTTCGGGAATCTTGCGATGACCAACGATCCAAACTAAATCTACTTTGAATTGACTACTAAGAGCTCAACCAGCTACCAACATAAAATCGTAGACCGTGCCACCGGACACGACCTACCTTAGAGGATTTTTGAGTTAACGAAAACTAGCGACCGTATGACGGTGATGTTTCGTTTGCTTTTATAAGATTGAAGAAGTCGTACGCGAGTGAATCGCCTTCTCTAAAACCTGGTTTGGTCTCGAACGGCGCGGAGAAATTCTTCCCAATTTAGATGGAGCTGAAGGTTGTGATCAACGCCACTATACAGAGCCGTATTAGTTTGCAGGAATCCCAATCTATTCAAATGAGCATTCCTGAATCTACTTCGACTTTTTGGCGACCCTCTCGCTTTAACAGCTTCAAATGGCGACATCCTTTGGCGTTAGCAAGTATTTCTGCTTGCAAAACATTCGCAATTCCAAGCGGATGGATTGATCTTCATACTATTTGTGATTCAGGGGAAATGCCTGCTCAGCGTTTTATATCGAAACCATCGTTATTTACATATGTAGATGATGAACTCAGCCGGTAGTATCACATTTTATGTCCCTGTTGGCACTATACAGAAGAATGAACTCCGAAGTGCCTTTAGAATTCTGCCCGATGGCACTTTCTATTCATATACCCAGTTCTCTAAGTTCTACAGCAGGCACTGAAACGATGTTCTCTGTATGGAGGGCTGTAGGAAAACTAAACCAAAAAACCATAACGTACGATCGGACCTACAATTTGTAGTTTTGGACCCAATGTCTACCCGAAATTCCGCTTGCACTAGTAAAGGGTTACGTTCGCCTTCTTTACTCTTTACTCTATGTTTCTTTTCCAACTTCGGTTAGTATCAAGTATGACTCCCTGATAACTTGCTCTTTTAGATAAACGCATAGTTTAGTCAATCAAAATGCAAGAATATGGACTGTATTCCTGGCAGTAAAGGTTTTTAGTTATGGTGCTCAGCTGCGGCCTATCTTACTTAGAGCTCCTTACATCCTTTTTCTCATCAAAGTTGGATGGAATCCAGTTTCTTGAAGTACCACATCGTCTGCATAGGCTTTTACTTCTACTTACCCCTGGTTGAACTTGGGTAGTACTGAGTTTATTGTGGAAAGGCAAAAAAGTGGTGAAAATACCACCACCCTGAGTCGGTTATCTACTAACCTTCCTCTTCAGTATGCAGCTACCCATATTTTTCAGAAATTATCGTCTAAGATTTTGTAAATTGTCTAAGGCTTCTTCCAGGTCAAGAAAAGTTGCCGAAGTGTACTGTTTGAATTCGAGTGGCTTTTTAACTTTTTTAATTACTTCATGACGCACCGCTTGATTGGATCGTTTTCGTTGATACAAATGTTGTATGCCAGATATGCAATCGCCATCGAAGAGTTTTTTGTAGGATACATGATGAAAGTCTAAGCATGATTTGATGTGGCGAAATCTTAATACTTCAAAAGGTTCGGCCATTAGTTATTTGAGAAGTATACAAAATATCTTGTAAGATGCTTATGTGCTTCTAGTGGTACCAGTTTATTGGGGATGTAGCATACCTTTAGACACTAGGTGGGGATAAAAGTGCCTTTCCACCAAGTCAAGTGAAAAAAGGCGTTTTATTTAAAAAGTCACTGTGTTACCCTCCAGCTGCACTCGTAACAAAAAATGCGTATTTGTTTTTTAACTGCTAATAGACCCCAATATACATATAACTCAAGCCATTTTTCTTATGTTCTTGCTGCTAGTCGGTTATTTACATACATGTCACAATCATCGAGCTAGTTATTAAATAATACTCATTGCAGCTATATAAAATTTCATGAACTTTCCACTTCTCTATTAGACGCTAATTACCTTTACTGCAAACACACCTACAAACTTTAAGCAAAGCTTGCACTTTTTCGCGCATCTACCTTTTCCATTCACTTTCGTTGCCCATCACACTACTACAAACATATGTACTTACGTAACTTCTCAATTTTACGCTTCAACTGCAGCTTCTTCGCATTGGCCATTTCCTTCAGCAGTACACTTGATCCTCATTAGTGAACGTTTGGGCGACTTCCTCTCCACGCTAATTACTGCTCATTAAACTCTTTTAACCGTTCGGCGACGTCGTCGTCATCGTCTTTGCCATCGTCACTGTGTGTGCATTACAAAAACATAACAAATGACCGTAATTTACTGCATCTTTCCCAGGCATGTCTTCGGTTTTTTTTTTCATTGCTTTCTTTTCAACTTAATATTTTTTCTTAGTTCTGTGCACAAGAGTGCATAACAAACAAATCCATGCACATGCATGCGAATGCATGTAATTCTAACCCTTGCTGTGCATTTTCTTGCCTGCTCATGACTCGTTCGGAAACGGGGGTTAAAGTGTGCTTTTTGTTTGGCGCAAATGACTTGAAATTGCAACTTTCGACTTGCATGCTTTGTTGTGCACAACACCAAAAAAAAATTTGCCAAAGCATGACCCACTTTTCGATTTCCCCTATTAGCTGCGCTGCTTCTGATTGTTGGTTGCATCTTTCCTGCTTTTATCTTTACCTTTGGTTTTTTTCTTTCCCCTCTATTGCTAACTACCTGCCTGCCTGCTGGCCTACCTTCTTGCTGTTGTTTGGCATTGTGTTTCGAGTTGGCTAATGATAGCCAGCCAACAAGTCAGATTCAGACAGTGTCCGTTAACTTGTTAGTTGGTGTAGTAAAACCGGTAGTCTTCGCATCACCCTCCTTTGGCTTAACAGCGCTTGGGCGTTGATGCACATTTGCTGTGCTGTCTTGCGATGCTTGCTCTTCGCTGTCCTTGCCTTGTATTCTTATTACTTGCCTTTTCTTATCTTGCTGGCCCCTTGACGCCTTAGCAATCACTGCCGACACTTGCCCAGCGTTGCTCTTCTGTTTTACTCACTTTTTATTGCCACAAAGTTGTCCCAGCAGTATAGTCGCTCTAAGAATGCTTTTTTCTCTTTATTTCTCAGTGCATTTTAACTCAAGGATATTAAAATGCCGCTTGTTGCAGAGTATTGAAGAATCAGTAAAATTAGGGGAAATTAAGAACTGTAAAAAACCAAGCATATAAAAACGCCTTAACATTTTTTTATTTGGTTATGCGGGCGCCATGCCCGAGGTGGTTAGAAGCGTGCAGTAGGACATGCAAAATTTTTTTTGTAATACCATTCGTCCCTCAACGGATATTGATTGGTAAACCTCAAAGAATATTTCCTTTGTGAAAAATCTTCTCAGAAAAAAGAATCAACTTGAGGCGGCAAAAAACTATGTAATAATCGGGCAGGTTCTGCAATTGACTTCCGAGTGAATTTCAATGCCAATTTGAATTCAAAGCAGAACCTGCCTGAATAATAATATCTTGGTCCTCACTCCTTTGCTAAGTGTTTGGCTGAACTTCTCCACCAATTTTTGGTGTGCGTCTTGCTGTTGTTACACAAATGCAGCGACCCATAGTATTACGCCGCTTTCAAACGAAAATGGATCTCATGAGAAGCTTTTTCATTGCAGGAATACATTCGGAGCTATGCTGAGAGGCGACCCGTGTTAGAAAAAACCTTTTTCTAAATTAGATGTTGGTAGTACCAGAGATCGAACGAAGGTCCTAAGGAGTTACCACTCCTTACGCACCTCTAATCACTCAGCCCCAGTAAACCCTTTCAATTGTGTGACAAAACCAAGGGGCACACCACAAATTGGCGCCATTCTTTTTTTGTTAAATTCAATGTAAATTTTTTAGAAATTTTCAAATTAAAAAAGTGGAATTTGAAAACAATTTTTAATGACACTCGTTCGTCTTAAAACATGTTTAAAAGTAGGTGGCAACACTCAAAAAAATAGATATTGTCACATTTGTTGGTTTGTCTGTGGGGTCAGTTTTCAACTTCATGTGTGTTTGTTCCTCCTATCTAGGTGGCAACTCTGCTCAAAAACGTTTTATATTTGTCCAAAAAGGTATCTATGAGTTGATGCTTGTCTTAAAGTATTTTATTTATTTATCTACTTTTAGAAAATAAAAACCAGTTGGCAACCTTATTTCATAAACCTTTCTGCATAACAGTTTTAACAACTTGTTTAATTTTTTGCAATTTAATCAACCGCTTTAAATACTAAATTAAAAACTGATATTGGCGAATGTGTACTTGGCAACCCTTACCAAAAATATTGTACAATTAAGGCTGTTCAACGTATTATTTTGATATCCATGTAAAAGTATTTTAAGTACTTATTTTACAAAAGGTGAAAAGGTGGTAACCTTTTACGAGAACATGTAGACAATCGTTTTTCAACAACTTTTCCTGGTGGTTACTATTATTGCTGAAAGTTTTATGAGAACTTAAATATATCAAGTAATTTTCAGAACAAAGCTGGCAACGCCACACAAAATGAATATATTTGCAATTACATTTATTTATTTTTTCATCAAAAATGTAAAGAGTGGCAACTTTGTATTTGCCAAGAAGATAACATTTTTCGGCATCTTTAAATTTTATTTCTTTCATATTTCTTAAAAATTTTGCATGCGCTCAAACTTTTACGCAATGTTGTTTGCCTTAAAAAAGCATTCGCAAGCACCAACAACCTTACTTTGCTTCACTTCGTCGTCTCACCTTGCCCCTCCAGTTGCATGATCATCATCATCATCATCGTGTTTCACTTATGGCTGATGGCTCCACAAATCAAAATGCGCAGCAGTGCAAGGCAAAACCTAAAATAAAAAGACAACGGACGCTCTTTCTCACGCCGCCTGTTTGTTTTCCGTGTACTTGCAGCTGTTGTCTCATTACTATACTCCACTGCTAGCGTGCAACGCGCTGTTTCTGTTGCCGCATTGTTGTTCATGTTTTGCGGTAGTTGGTGCGCGCTACGCTGCGCTGCATTGCACTGATTTATATTTCTGACTTAAACAGTTATTAATGCATTTTGTTGCCACACTTTTGTTTCGCTATTCGGTTTGCCTTTTCACACCGCCGCTGCCGCTCCATTGCGAGCGGCGTGCTTGCTGTGGCCGCTGCCAGTTCCTCTTTAAAACTTGCCATTGCTGTGCGCCCCGACAGTGCGCTGTGAGAATTTGCCTACGGTGTCCGCGGCGCTACAATTGCTGCTGCTCTGCTGTATTGTTGGTTGGTGGTCGTCTGCCCCGCGGCCGTTGGCACTTAAATGCGCTCCGTTGCATAGCACCATGTGACACGCCGTCACTCTGTGGTTCTTCCACATTCAGCACACCGCCTGCACCCTCTGGCAGCACTGTCAGCGGAGTTGCCACTAGTTTACCATTTTGCTTGTTTTATTTGTATTTAATCTTTTGCTGTTGCAACACCATCGAACTGGCTGCCTGCATCTGTGCTTGCTGCTCATTTCGTTCGTCATTTGCGGCTTTGTTGTGACGCTTCGTCGCGCACCACTTTGCCTGCCAGCTACAGGCAATTTCCATGCCACTGTCCATCCAGTTGGTTTTTCTTGCGCTCCCCTTGTCCATTGCGCGTCCATCCACTCTTGTCTTGTTGTCCATCGCGTCAACCGCAGTCAAATCGTTGCAATTGTTTCAGTTTTTCCCCCAAAATGGCAAACAATACATAACTCTGTTGCTGGCGTTTTTTGTTGTTGTTGCTACTTTGGGACCTTATATGATTGCATAAGTCCGAAGCCAGTAGTGTGGAACTCGTGCAACAACGTGTGTCCGCAGTTGCGCAGACCGCAAGTCGGCAAGTAAACGTTTGTGGCTCGTAGAAATCTGCTTTGGCCGACTACACTTTGGCAAAATTGGTGGCAGCTTGGGAACTGGGCTAAATACCAAGTATGTTTCTGCCACTTTATGCAACATTTTGCTGCAAACAAGCAACTTTTTGGTATTTGTGACAGTTTAATCAGTTCGGCAACAGGTTGAATCTTTGCCTGTGGAAATATTGGTTGCTTAGTTTTGAAAGTGGGCGAATTTTTTAAGTTTTTATCAAATTCCGGATGCGCTGTAGTGAAATGGAAGAGTTTGCATTATTTGAGACAAATTTGTTACTCGTAGAATTGGAGATTTGGTAGTATGATGCAAGATTCCTAAAGCTAAATGTAGGCGTTTCTTACACAGTAAAATATATCGGCGTACTGGCTGCAGTCCAATACTGAGGAGGGGTTTAAAAATTCAAGATGTGAATTGGAGTATTTTTGGAGGCTACCGGTAAATGGTGAGGTATTCATTGGTCTTGTAACAGTATAAAAATTCCTCAAAGGGTGCAGGGAATGCTGCTCAGCTGACAGTCCTTCATTCCTCCATTCTGCTTACCAGAACCCGACTGCCTCGTAAAGTACTCGTAGTTATGTAGTTTGTTCTTAAAAAAAACGGAATTGAACTTTTTGTTTTTCCTGCGAATTGGATGGCACGTTTATTTATATGATTGCTAAGTAATAATTTAAGCCACAATTAGCTATTTGAAACCCCCTTAAAGCATCCCTCCGTCCAGCAACCATGCTATATACATTTTTCACTTTGATTCATAGGGTCATACGAATATTTTTTCCAAGCACTGTCACATGTCAATGTCTAACCAGGACTTCCTCTTCGGCATGTTACTTTTTCTTGCCAGATGACAGTTAAGCGTTAAAAATATATTAGCTCACCCTTCCCATGTAACCAATAGCGCGAATGGATTGTGTATCCTTTAACTACTTCTTCCTATCCCTGCGCCCGCCTTGCTCTTCTTTGCCCCTCTTTAAACAAGTAACATTTAAAACAATGTCATAAAATGTCGCTTAAAAGAGGTGTGCTTTGCAAATGATTGATTGTCTTGTGGGTGTGGAAAAAACAGACAGCTGCAACGGGCGCAGTGAAAATCAGTATAATGGCCGGAATAAGTTCACTTGCTCCCAACACCTTCTTGTGTTGTTAGCGCATACCAATTTTTACAAGTAATTTTTAGCAAAAAAAAACCGACCTCAACTCTCATATAAAAAAAATATATATATAAAAAATGTACACGAAAAAAACTGGTCGCACATAACCAAGCATAGCTCGGTTAATCATAACATTAAAATAAAAATCGGTAGACACTTAAAAAGCTGGAAGCATTTTCCACCTTACTGCATCATTTCTTTTTAGTAACAAAAATCAGTGTAGAAACGAGGACCAAGAAAGAAATCGATCGCGAGTTAATATTGCGCAAAAAGCTGGAAAATCCTAGCATGTTCCATAACGACATCGCAAAAAAGCTAAAATTTCCAAAGTCTACCGTTACTTATGTGCTTAAAAAATACAATGAATGTTTATTTTTAAAAAGGAACCCTGGTAGTGGCAGAAAAAAGGATTTGCTTGCGAAATCAAGGCAAAGGAAGTGTTATCTGCTTTTAAGAAAAATCCTGGACTTTCGGTAAGAGATGTCGGCAAAAAATTAAACATGTCGTCTTCGTATATACAAAAGGTATGCAAAACAGCAGGACTACGTTCTTACAAAGTGAATGCAGCACCTAATCGCAACGGTAAGCAAAATTTGTTGGCGAAACAACGTGCTCGGAAATTGTACGACAGTCTCATACAAAAATTTGGCTGTATTGTTATGGATGACGAATCGTACGTAAAAGCCGATTTTAAACAAATCTGGGGCCGCGAGTTTCACACTGCAAATAAAAGAGGCAATGTTGCAGATAAAAATAAAAACAAAAAGTTTGACAAATTTCCCAAAAAGTTTCTCATTTGGCAGGCAATTTGCCAATGCGGCTTCAAAAGTGATCCTTTTGTAAGCACTGGTACAATTAACCAAGAAATTTATGTTAAGGAGTGTCTGCAAAAGCGACTTTTACCTCTTATACGGCTTCATTAAGATCCAGTGCTTTTTTGGCCTGATCTCGCGATATGTCATTACGGAAAAATGGCTTTAGGATGGTAACATAGAAACAAAGTGTATTTTGTAGCAAAAGAGGTGAATCCACCTAATTGTCCAGAGCATCGGCCGATCGAAACCTACTGGGCCGTTATGAAATCCAAACTTCTTAAGACCCACAAAGCTGTAAAAAACGCACAACAATTCAAAAATAAATGGCAGCTGGTTTCCAAGGAAATCACTGAAACTTCTGTGCAAGGGCTAATGAAGGCCATAAAGTCAAAATTGCGATCGGTTGCTTATTACAAAGAGAATTAACTCTTTTTTAACGAATTTCAATAAAACTAAGTTTAGATGTAAATATATGTAAATATCGTTGAATTCCATTAATATATTTATGTTTTAGAACGTTTTAACTGTGACCAGTTTTTTTCGTGTACATTCTTTATATATATATCTCATGACCCGCTGATCGGATCTTAACCAGATTAGTAACATTTCCGATGCAAAAAGAGTTATCGAAATCGGTTGACGTGGTCCAAAGTTATGCGGTAACATACATAAAAAAAAAAACCCAAAAAAAAAATTCCGACGAACTGATAACCTCCTCCTTTTTTGGAAGTCGGTTAAAAACTAAAAAAATACTTTTGACGCAAGAAAATGCATATACGATACATACGTACATATGTATGTAGGCCCCGTTACGCCTCAATTACATTAAGCACTGCGCTATTTTTCTGCGATTCGTGACATTTCATTCATTTTTAATAGACTAACAAACAGTTTTATGACACAAAAGTATACTAAGTGGAAGTGTGCAAGCAGAAAAAGCTGTAAATACTCGTTACTCACTGATGCTTACTTTACTTTACTTTACTTACTACTTTTTCACAACTGTAAAACTTTGTCGGTTGTTGTCCTTTGCTACGTTTATTTCTGTTTTTGTTTTTCTTTAGCTTTTACGAAATTACATGCAATTTCCGAGTGTGGCGTTAAAGTAAGTGCACAAGAACAATATTTTTATTATTGAAAAAAAAAAAACTGCTACTCCTCGAACACTTGCCTTCAATATATCTTACTTCCCTTATTTGGCGCTCTTCTGCCTCTTTCTCATTTTCTGCTATTTTCCTCCTACTCTTGTTCACATTGACCAACTGTTCGCAGCCGCGCTATGGCAGATTTATTAAATTTTACACAATATGTCTGAATCACGCCAGTGCCGGCATATTTCGCGCTTCATATCTGTTTCACTTATTTCACTTTGTAACATCCTTCTCTCCTCTTATTGTTGTGTTTTTTCCGTTTTTTTGCTCTTTTGTCATTGCCGTAATGTTTTCGGTTGTGTTTAATGCGCTTTTGATGGCCTGCGACGCTACCGAAATGTTGTTTGATGTTTCGCGGAAGGTACCCAGCCTGAGCGCCTGCTAGTATGCAACGTTAAAAATGCATGCGCGTTCGTCTGAAATGAACGCTGACAGGCAGGCGCTGTGCCGATATGATGGGGAAGGCTGTGATTGCGTATAATTGGGATGCCTTCTCTTGCGTTCTTTTCGTTTTTCTGTCATGAAAATCACATTAAAGATTAAAATGATGACAAAACGATGGAATTAAGTAAAGAAAAATAAGTCAAAATGACGCTTAAAGGTAGCAAAGGATTCTTTGAAATTATTTAATGTTATTCTGTTGATTTCAATGAAAATAATTTATTAAAGAAATGGTTTAGTCTCAATATAGTCAATGCCGCTCCTGAAATATGTAAAATTTTATATGCTCTAAATACGCAAATTTTAATGTTTTAGGGCATACGAATTGACACAAAATTTGGATGCAATCCCGAGTCCGACTTCGATCCCGAAAGTCCCGAAAATTTTGTATACCCTGAGGGTGTTAATTGTAGTAATTTTGTAGCTTCTCTAGATTTATTTGAAATTCAGTTCCGATCACGAAATTTTGTTCCCAAAATACGTATGCACATTAGGGTGGCCCAAAAAAAAATTTTTTTTTTAATGTTAAGCTCTCACCCCCTAGGATTTTACTAAGTGGAAAAAAGAATACCTGTATTTTTTGTAAAACAAAAAAATATATTTAGAACTGCCTCAAAGCCCATGAAGTATTCCATGTATTGTATATGGGGTAAAAAGATTTTTTCTGGAAATGGTATAGAATTCTTGAAAATCAATATTTTTAGATCGGGGAACTCTTTTCCTCTCCAGGAGACTTCCAATGATAATACCGCATTGTTTATTTTACCATATTTTAGTACTCACGATTTTTTATGAATCCCCGCATAGCATTTTTTAAGGTTTTTAGGGGACCTATAGAAATTAGTTAATATTAAAAAATGCTTGAATAAACAATTGGGTATTGCTATTGGAAGTCTCCTAAAGGGAAACAGAGTTTTCCGACCGAAAAATATTGATTTTAGAGAACTCTATACCATTTCTACGTAAAATATATGGAAAACTTCATGAGATTTGAAGCAGTTCTAAATAATATATTTTTTTTTTTAATTTTGAAAAATCCTACGGGTGAAAGCTTAACATTTGCAACTTTTTTCATCGCATTTATTTTTTGACCACCCTGAACATACAAACATAACATTGGGAATGATAGTGGTGTAGAACATAGAGAAGAATTATTTGTAAAAGGGTAAGCTTCAATTTAAATACAATTATTCAGCACTCAATATCTATTTAAGTTAATTTTATGTCTCAATAAACTTTTGAGGGCTTAAAATTACGACTAAGCTTTAATCTTTTCCATTTTTTATTTTTTGCAGGATGTTTTGCACAAAATTTGCCATCCCCATGGTCAGGTGCTGCGCATTGTCATCTTCAAGAAGAATGGCGTACAAGCAATGGTTGAATTTGATAGTCTTGAAGCGGCCACAAGAGCACGTGAGAATCTAAATGGTGCCGATATTTACTCGGGCTGCTGCACTTTGAAAATTGATTATGCCAAGGTAAGTGAATTGAATTGGAATATTTGTTTCTGTGCCGAAAAGCCATATAGATTAATTTTTGATTAATCAACTAATAAGGTTTGGATTAATCAGCTTGTTCGATTAATTGATTAGTCCCGACAAAGGTTTAAAGTCTCCTCTTTGTCTTATGGTAAAAAATAATCACATTGAATAGATTCTGATTAATCCAAATGTAATTAATCGGGAAATTAATCAATTGATTAATTAATATCTTTCATGCCACAGAGTAAATGCGTACCTCCTTGCTCCGAGGTGTCTCTTTAACATCAGCCCCTTCTGCCTGAAAACGCCACAGAAGTGTGGAAGCATACATTTTTTGTTAATGGAGAGCTCTTGGCAGAAGACTACGCCGCCAATCATTCATTAAAGCTTCGACACATACGTGAAAAGTGACCTATGTGACCATGTATGGAAGTGAAATTTTCACGAATTATAGACTGTCTAGCCGCTAGGATTGTTTTCCAGTGTCCTTGAGCTTGCTTGCAGCCTGCGCTACGACAATTTTGTCAGCATTACAAATGTTTTCCCGCTCTAGCTGCCTTACTAGTGTAGCTCTCTCTGGAGAATTACACCAAACGAGAACTCCATAAAATATAGCCGAGAAATTACTTCTTGGCCACTATTAGCCGACCACTTAGTCAACAAGTGTAGGGAACCTTGGGTCAAATCATATATTTATGGTATCTAAAAAGCTACCCTTAACTGACCATCCGTGCCATATCCGATCTGCCTCAGATAGAGTAGCGTGAATTCTCTTAAATAATAAAGATGTTGGGTCTACCTGGTTTAGACTTCGATAGAGTATTCCTTTGTCGGTACTTTCAGCCTTGTCGTCACAATGTCTCCATTGTCAGAAGGCCTGGTGAGCATGGAGGCTGTAATTCTACCTGCGCCAATCGTCACCACCACCACGTACAATTTACCCCCACCAGACTTCTCTCCATGAGCGCTCGATCTTGGCCTCATAAAACATCCGTCCGAGAAAAGATTACTGGCCTACCAAAAGAGGTCGCGTCATTTGATAACGCAAAGTCAATCTTCACACTCATTGAGACCTCCTCCTCCCTATTTTCCTCCGTACGCCTTCGGAGGCTGAGTGTCATTGACGTTGGTATCGCCTTGGAAGTACCTAAAAACTACTTTTTCGAAGCTATAGCTTATGTATGTACCCGTGACTTTCGATAAGTTTCCTCGGTCCTCTCGAGCCGGAAAGTCATACGTCAGAAAGTTTGGGTTGCAGTACCGCATAATCTATTCGATCTTAACTGTTGTAGATGCTTCGGCTGGAATTCATAAAATTTTTTGAAAGTCATTCGAAAACGTAAGGCGAATTTATACCAGGTGATAGCAAAAAAAAACTACAATCCCATGTATTTTGTATTACGGGTGATATGTCAGAATCTCATACTTAAATGTAAGGCGAAGAAATCAGCTGACCTAAAAACACCACCTTCTATGAATTCTCTTTTCGTAAACGTGAAAGTTGTTTTAAATTGCACAAAAAACAATTGAACTTTGAAAACAATCTAAACAAAAAATTACAAAAAAAACTAAATATTACAATATAAATTAAAATTAGAAATTAAGTTTGGAAATCGACTAAAAAATGTATTATTTTATAAATTTAAATATTACATTTTGGAAATATTCAAATAATTAAAAGAAAACTATCTTTGAATTATTTAAGTATTTTTAAAAAAGGGAACAATTTATTTGTGAGAATTATTTAATTTTTCATAAAAATTTCAAAGGGATATAAATTTAGGAGATTCACTAGATATCATAATAGTCTTCAACCATAATGTCATACATTTCAAAACTGATCAAAATAGTTTTAGTGGTACATTATATAAATTTTATTAAGCCTAATACAATTATGAGATTATGATAATAAGACACCTGATAAATATCTTAACTACTTCTGCTATTTTTTATTAAGTATCAAAAAATTTTATTTTAATATTTAACATTTTTCATTTCTTGATAAAACACACACACAATTTCCCAACTTAAGCTTTTTTTCTTTTGAAGTCTTTTGTGTTTGTTTTTTTTGCTAAATTTTATTGCATGTATTAAAAAAAGCATTCTTTATTTTTTTACTAAATTTTTTAAACTTATCTCTTCTTTCACTTCACAGCCAGAAAAATTGAATGTATACAAAAATGAGCCAGACACCAGCTGGGACTACACACTTACCGCAGGTAAGTTGATCACAAAATTTAAGGCTTAAAGCATACAAAAATTTGAGTTCGAAAAAATGCAAAAAAGGAAAGGAGTGGTCGGTAAAGGGCAAAAATCACATAAAAACAATGTTTAGCATAGACAAAAATTAACAGTAAAATGCTAATTTTCCGCCCATAAAATAAAAATAAAAAAGTTTAAAAATTAAAGATTAAAGCTATAAAATCAAACTAAATAAAATTAATTAGGTTTTTAAAGTAAATTAAATTTTCATTTATATAGCCTTTTGCTGCTCACGCCTTTCTGACGTCCCCTACACAAACATTCACTTAAAGGCACACACGCTCATACACAAACGTAGCCATATTTTTATACATATATGTTCGTATGTTCTTCGCTGCATATTCGACTAGCGATTATAAAATTTACGTATTAGGGCTACTAATTGGACGCTTTTCCTATGAATTAATTAAAATTTGGTATTTTGTGGTAAAAAAAATTGTTTTAATTTATTTATTTACATCGCAATTGTGTAACAAATTCTTGTTAGAAAAAACTCAAAATTTCAAATTCAGACACACAAACACAAATATTAACATGGTTATTAAAAGTTTTCAAACTAAATTTAAATTCGAGGGAAACAAGTTTCAAAGCGCAGGTAAAATATTTAATGATTATTTCAAAGCTTTTCAGAAAAAATTTTTCACGGAAATTTAATTGCAGAAAAAATCGGATTTTTTTCTTTTAATTTCAAACAAACTTTACTATATTTTACACAAAAACATGAAAACTCAACAAAAAAAGAGGAATTTTAGAAAAATAATTGGAAAATTGCATTCCCCCTTTTTTTCTAGAAAAAAAAATTTAAAACGATCAGCTACGAAGATATACGATGGCACTCATAATCTGGTTATATAAGAAATTTCAGTATAAGTATTAAATTTTTTTTTGTAAATATCAAAATAGTACTTTGTTTTGCCAAAAATAAATCATTTTACTCAATATACTTGTACATTTGGTAGCAAGAAATCACTCAAAACCCCGAAAGTTATAGAAAACAGCGAAAACCTTTTGAATATTTTACTCACCTACTTTTGATATTTTCTACAAGTTAAAACTGTTAATGTCAATAACCCTTTCAGGACCCAGCGACACATATTTCCCAAAAGGTTGGTAGCCCGCAAGGAAATTGTGTTAAGTTTGTGTTTGTCTTTCAGTATATATATTTTTTTAACGTAGCTAAATATATACTTCAGAAATGGTTTAGGTAGTGTTTGAAAAAAAAATCACAAAATTGCAAACTACAAAAAGTTAAAAGAATTATTGAAAAAATTACACAAAACAAAAAGAATGCCAAAATTTTAAAAATATATTTTTTTTTAATAAAGAAAAATAGAAAAATGTGTTAAAAAATATTTAAAAAATTGGTAAATTTAAGAAAAATCTTGATTTAATAAAAAAAATAATGTGAAACAAATTGTTGTGGTAAAAGACATTTAAAAAAAAAATCAGTAACATACGTTCAAAAAAAAAATATTAAGAGAAATTAGAAGTCTTTCAACTCGGTAAAATCAAAATCACAAAAAATTAAAAGATTTGCAAAAATAATTAGAAAAAAATAAAATACAGATAAATAAAAAGTAAAAAGAGATTTAAAAAATTTAAAAAAATTTTGAAATTTTTTTATTATAGTAATAAATCAAATCATACAACACAAACACCAATTTTGTGATCTGTGGTCGCTTGGTCCTGAAAGGGTTAAACATTTCATTATATATTTATATGAAACTTTTAAATATACCTATTGCCATACCGAATATATGTACGTATTTCAAATTGAAAAAGTTTGCAAAAATTTAACTCGATTGCACACAGACAAACAACAACAATCCAGCTTATCAGCTTAGTCTGTACTCACTTTGTTTTATTACGTTTATGCCTTTAGAAAGTTTATCAACGAAAATATCGCAATTTATCTACAAAATATTAGCGAAAAATGCACACAAAAGAAAGAGCAAAGTATACAACATTAATTAACACTAACGATAGCAGCTTTTCCAAATACCCATTGAAAATATGAACAACAATAAAGTAGCTTGGTAGAAACAAAGCATTTACAATGTCATAAATTTAGAGAGAAAACAATAACATCAGCCACTAAATAAATACAATGGAACTAAAATATTTAGTATACTTACACTTGAACACAATTGCACTAAATACATTGAACTGGCTGGCAACAACAATTAAACGTTTTCAATGTTAATTTTTAAGCAATACAGTTTTGGCCATACATTTTGGTAGAAAAAAAAAATTAAGGTCAGAAGTTGCAAATTTTGCTTTGTATACTTTGCAACTTTTCTCTCGCAAATGTGGATAGTTTAATTAGAAAAACATAAAACTAAATAGTGCGAAATATTGCTATGGAATTTGCTATTGTGAAGAAGGGCTATTTTCCAATAATATCTACAGTTATTCTCATTTTTATCAAGGCGAGATATCAATTCAATATTCCACCTCTGAACTTTTAACCGCTCGTTTCGTCATAAGTATGTTGTGGGTGTTTTCAGTTTTAATACAAATTTGCAAGCGAGATGACCCAGGAGCAATTAGCAATGTGGAAACACCATTTCGTCTACATAAAAACATCTATCCTTCGTGTCTAGTGCGTTATTAGTTGTAAATGTTTCACAAAAAGACCATCGAATATTTATAAGCATGGAAAGTTCTCCCACCTACAATTACAAGCCCTACAATTAAGCCTCTGCTGAGGTATCCCGCTCTTCGTAAACATTTTAGATAAAAAACAAACTTTGAAACGCTTCGAAGCAGCCCATCGGAAGTGCAAGGCAATGGTGTGCCGATAATATAGGTTTTTGATAAAGCTCAATGAAACATAATTAGATTCTGTAGGCCTTGAGTGTTGCCCGGCTGTTCGAAAATTAATCAGGATTAGTTTTTGGTAATCCTATTTTATGGTAGAATTTGCGGGTTGTACGCCTGCCGCTAGCGTCGTCTTCCCCGTATCGCTCTATTTTCACTCCCGTCACAACGGTCTGCAGTGGATATTTATATGATATGTATTGCTGTGAGCATGGCGGTCTTAAGATCACGAGGAGAAATCATGAAGACTAAACTTTTCGACAATTTCACCAAACACGCTTCCTTTCCTTTCAGATCATTTCAGGCATGGTTCTTTGACCGTATCTTTCTTCTTGCACAAATTGAGCTGAGGAGGTTAAATTTCTCTTCGGTCTATCACTTGTCCTCCACCCCAAATTGGTGTGCCGTCACATGTAGGCATTGATATATTCGCATGCTGCAAATTCATTGCAGTCCGGATATAGCAGATGCGTATCGGTAAATTATAGTTCTGATTCCATTGGCGAGAGTAGTCACAATTGAGCGAGGTCAATATCCCAGGCATTTCGGTATTTTCTTTGAATTTTGTTTTTGACGTGACGAATCTACCCCAAGCCCAACGCTCAATCTATTGCTAAAAGCGTTTTAAAAACTGTCATACTTTCATTACTATATAGCATGTACATATGTATGTATGCAGCTATCGGATTGCTTCTAGGCCACTTGCTGCCGTGTATACTTATACACAGGCGCAGCTACTAACTTCTGTGGACCGCATGCACCACAACCTACCACATATAATTCCAGTCATTCAGCCAAATCCAAGAAAAGAGAAACCAGTTTCAAGTCCCAGTGATAAAGCCACTGGCATTAAGGTTGCAATTTTAGAAGTTTTTCCACTAATAAGAATTATTTTTAAAGCAGCTCTACACAAATTTATTTGTCCGACAAAGTAGATAAAAATGGTCATAGATTTCCATTCGCTGAATCTTGATTTGGAGCTAGACTTCAAAACATGGCTCGTTATGTATTTCTTTCCTCAAAAAACCTGGCAAAAATATATAAAGCAGTAGCAGGTGTTTTAAGGTTGGAGCGAGAGAGCAAAACCTTAAAAATTTCACTCGTTTTCCAACTCTTATTGCCTTTTTCACACACAAAAAATAAAGTGAGTTTAAAGATCTTCATACATTGAAGTTTTCATACATTTTTCAATTTACAAACCTTTTTTAAAGCTGCTTTATTTTTTATAAATAAGGCTATTCAGAGTTTAGGGTTAAGAGAAAAAATTTTTGTACTCTGAGTAAGATTCTCATTATGCGAGCCGAATCTTGTAGAAATGACTGATCTTACTTCTTTTTGCAACAACTTCCGCGTTTGGGCGCCATATAAAAGAACGGGCATGATGAGCCATTTATAGAGCGTGATTTCTCTTTGTCGAGGGACGCCTTTCCTTTTCAGTTGCCTAGTGAGCCCAAAGTAGCACCTGTTGTTCACTTAATCTCCAGTCTGACATTATTGGTAGTGTTTATGCTGCAGCCTAGGTAGACAAAGTCCTTCACTACTTCAAAGTTATAACTGTCAAAAGTGACGTGTGTTTCAATACGCAAAGGCTTTTTATGTGTTGTCAGGAAGTACCTAGTTATTTTTCCAAGCTTAAAAAGGCTGGGTTTCACGTCGACGATTTCAATATCATCTGCTTACGCTAGCCACAACGGTAGGTTAGGTAAGGTTAGTTGGAAGTCCCAGCTATTAGGAATTAGGAGATTGCCCTTTGTGATACCACATCCGGAACGGCAGTCAATACTTAATCGCCTCGAGCCGATTCTGTAATTACGAATGCGGTTAATCTTAATCCCTCGGAGCTCCGTTAAGAATGTACCCTTTAAGAATGTGAGAGCCCAAGTATTTCAACCTTAGCCACGCGAAAACTGAGCACCTAAGAAGGTAGTGTTGAGGTGATTCCACCTAGTCATCTTCCAGGCGACTGCTAGAAACGAAATTTGGTAATTTGATCAGCGTTACTGCGTGAATACCGATTGGACAGGGTCCCATTAAAACCTCTTTTAAGACTGATAGCTGTGGCTTTGAAAGTGTGAGGAGTGCCCTCGACTGGCACCCACTGTTCAGACTCGGCCGAAGGATCTTGCAATTGCGCATATCCTAGGTTTCGCGATCGCTGATCTGACATGAGGCCCATCTGAGGCCAAGAGTGTACTACATGTAAACAGCTTCGTGCTGCTGCCGCTGTATACAATTTAAATATTTGAGCTTTTGAAAACTTTAAAATAACGATTTTACGGCTAAGATAACTTCAAAACTTTAGTATCCCACTGCTGAGTTTTACGACAAATATCATAAGTTTTATGGTAGTAACGTCGTTTGCCGCAAAATTTGCCATAAACATTTAAAGGCTTGCTTCCGCTTGCGATTTTACTTTTCCGCTTGAATTTGCCTAAAATTAAAAAAATCATTAAAAAAAACGAAATTAAAACTTAATGATAATGAAAACGAATATAATTTCCGCTAACCGCACGCGCACACCACTCAACCGCATACATATTGCCACAATTTAAATTTTTATTAAAGCGATAAATGTGTGAATGTGGCTATTAGTGTCAACAATTCACTAATATATACTACATGCTACGCCTCATTGCTGCTGCAGCGCCGCCACATCAAACCATTCACTAAATGAATATTTGCCACATTTTCCATTTACTTTGTGGCCGAAAATTCCGTGCGCTCTCAGCCGATACTATGGTCTGTATGGTGTGCAACCGCCCACATTTCGCACAGCACTTTTCAAACATTTCGGCCGCGTCTACACCGTCGTCAACGCGAATCACTGCACTGCCTGCCTGTCTGTATTTACTACATGTGTTTGTAGGTTAGCGTTGATAGCAGCAACTAATTCCATGCTAAGTGTTAAATGTCTGTGTGGAATATTGCAAGCTCATGCCAATGTAGTAGCTGCTGTTGCTGCTGCTGAAACTGATGCCGCAGCTGATGCGTTGCAGCGGCGCGACAAATTAGACGACAATTTAAATGTGTATAGCAAGTATGTAGTTGGCAGACAGCTGCTCTCCTCGCCGCCCACTTTCGCGCTGTGTCTGTTCGAATGAGGCTGGTTGGCGTTAATGCGACTATCAAGCACTTTTTATTGCTGGAATAAAATTTTCAACGTCAACAACGCCAACAAACCGGCCAGCCAGCCTGCCTGCCTGCCTGCGTCCGTCGGCCGTGGTAGACTACTAGTCGCCAGCATATCCGCTCTGACGGCGCTCCACTATGTGCATAGATTGCGTTGACACCTCTGCACGTTTCATTAAGGCCTTTTTCCTGTGCATAGGCGTGCTTTTACAGCCGTGGGTGTGTGTGGGCTATTTTTGGCACCTGTTATATTTAATTGGTGCTCGCCACAATTTTCTCCGCCATTCAACATTTTTTGTTGCTTAATAAATGCCCACGTGCAATAATTTTTTCTTTTTATTTCTTAAATTCTTTTCTATCACACTTATTTATCTTTTTTGTTGGTAACTTCTGACGTTTTTAAATTTCTATGCCAGCAACTTGCTCCGCTTTCGTTTGTTATGCTTGTTTTGCTCCAAGTTTTTTTGTTTTCATTTGTATTATTTTTATTTCTTTACCGTTGCTTCATCTCGCCCATTGTGTGTGCAATGTACCGCTGTCACTTACCAACTAACTTGTCCGTCCATCGCACAACAAAGGTCGCCAGACT
>NW_023458562.1:47060987-47084514 GCF_013731165.1 Rhagoletis pomonella | reverse complement strand
AAAAAAAAAAAATGTCACTACATCGTTTGGCTCGATATATTTTATAAACATAAATACAACCCCTTTTTAAAAATTTTGCAAACTAGTTTAAGTTTTCTTGTTTTGCCAGTAACGCTGATGTTGAACAGATTTTTGTCGCAATGAAAATTATAAAGACTTAGCAAAAAAAATTATTAAAATAAAGTAGCTAAATTAATTTTTGAATATTAAATTAAAATGTTACAAACAATGCTTATCATAGCTATGCGACACTTCCATATTGACTATTTGTTTTATATATATTTTTTACTTTTACTTTTTTATAAAAATACAGTTTATTATTTAACAAGAACCACATAAAGCCTCAATATTTTTACAATGTTGAAAAAATATCAAAAAACTTCTGTAAAAAAGTGCTAGTTTGAAGCTTGATGATTTTGAAATTTTCTTTGTTTTTTTTTGATTATGTCAGTCATTTTTTTCCAAACGAAGTATTCTCAGCGATATATTTATGTTGAGAAAATCAGCAGCATCTTTAACAAAAAAAAAAAAATGCCAAAAATCAAAGATACTTTAAACTGGCACTTTTCTACAGAAGTTTGTTGATTTTTTTAAACATTTTAAAAAGATTGAGGATATGGTTATTGTTAAATAACAAACTGCTTTTTTATAAAAAAAAGGAATTAAAATTAAAAAAATTATAAAACACATAGTCAATATGGGAGTGTCTACCTATGATAAGCACTATATGATACAATTGAATGGGCTACAAAGCTGCATACCTAAAATATTTCTAAAAAATCGAATTTAAAAACTTGACATTTTTACGAAAACTTTTTGATTTCTTTTTCAAACATTATTTAAAGATTGCAACTTAGTATTATGCAGTATTTGTTAAACAATAATCTATATTTTTATGAAAAAATAATTAAAATTAAAAACTAATAAACTAAATAGCTTTAAGCTTGTGAGTGTCGTATCGTAATGATAAGCACTATACTATTTGCAATGTCAAACATAGCAGAACATTAAAAAAATCTTTAATAAGTTGGCCATTTATAACTTATTGTTTAATAGCATATTATCTTTTTTAAGCTCATAGCTTTTTTTGTCGTAACCAACACAAAACAATGCACGCGTGCAGAAATCAGCATACATAATTTTTTTAAATGTACCCGATTTCTAAATTTTTCATTTACAACCTAGCGGCAACACTGAAGCTGACGTATTCATTTGATCCAACTAAATCAGTAGTTGAGCTGCTATAAAGTACAGACCACCCTAGAGCAGAGTCAGTATTGGCACAGTGGCTTTTTTACAATATATGCAAACATTTTTATTCTCATATTTTTCCGACAATTTATAGAAATATGATGCATTGTACAACAAAAAACTTAAAAATATAATTTCTAAACTTTGTGCAAAACTCGCGAAAATTCAACAAATTTTCATGCAAATTTTCAACTATTTAATCAGATTTTCTAGATTTTTTTGAGTATGCAGTTTTGCAGCCCATTAAATTCGCGTTGATTTTTGAGATTTTTTTGTTGGAAGTGTTTTGAATTTTTTCCCTATAAAGTATTTTCGATTTTTATTCTTTTTTTTTGTATGGGAGACTGCGTGAAAAAAATTGCCAAAAATCAGCGTTAATTCGTAGCTACGTAAAGCTTCTGATTTATTAAAATAAAGGTGATTGGGCTACAAATTTGCAAATTAAAAAAATTATTCTAAAAAATCTGATTAAAAAGTTGAAAATTTGCATGAAAATTTACTGAATTTTCGCGAGTTTTGCACAAAGTTTAGAAATTATATATATTTATGCTTTTTGTTGCAGAATTAACCATAGTTTTATAAAAAATTAACGGAAAAATATTAGAATAGAAATTGGTGCATATATTGTGCAGTACTTTTTGGCGGCAAAGTATGTAGAAGGTATACTTTTATGGGTCCTACGATGGATCTATATTGACATATACATATAACGCATATTAAAACCCCTATCTCTGTTTTGATGGCCTCTTCTGGTCCGAGATCCATCAATTTGCCTTATCTTGAACGCCTTGCGATGAACTATTTTAACTTTGTACTAACTTAGCAAAGCGTGAATATTGCATCTTATCTCAAGCGCTCTCAGACAAACCATCCCAAATCAGACGTACCTCGGCAGTGGTCTTAAGCTATATTAATTTAAACTTTTCTATAACCGAGCTAAAACAGCTTAAGAGCAATGCCAAGGGTTAAGGCAAAGTAGCTGTGTGAAGATAGTTTGTCTGACGGCGCTTGGGATAAGACAAAGCAATCGTACTTGGCTGATCTAGTACAAAGTTAAGACAGTTTATCGAGTTAAGATAGTTCAACGCACAGCGTTCAAGACAAAATAAGTTGATGACTCTCGGACCAGTTGAAATAAAGAAATGCAGGGTCATCGGTTTATTGTTTGTAAGTTGTAACATTTGATTGAAAAACTACTTATACTTGGAAACCATATCGTCGATGTTTTTGCAAAACCGCCCATCGACCAGTTGCAAAACCGCCTAAATCGCCGTTGTGGCAAAAATGAGATTTGGTAACCCTGAACTCCAGGCATCGAGATTTATGCATAGAAGTCTTTAAATCGTTATTAAAACAACGGATTCGTAAAATAATAGCTAGAGAAAATACCGCCTATCAAGGCAATGCGTTCAAAGAATAAACCGTTTTTTCGCTCTCCTGTAAAATTTTAGTGCCATAAGATAGGCGGTTTTGCAATTGGGCGATGGGCCGTTTTGCAAAACCATCGACGATATAAGTATTTAAAAAAAAAAGACTTATGCAAAAACTGCAAAAAATTTACATATAAAACTACAACTGGAGTACGCCAAACTACAGGTAGGTACATTTTATACAAATCATGCTATACCTCCATAACTATCACCACCACCAACAACACCAACCAAAACATCGCCAACACAACGCCAACAGCTTGCCGCAGTGCCACCAACTCGAGCACTCGTAACGTTAACTACAAAACTTTCAAGTTCATGCTAACAACCACCCAAAAATTATAAACGAAAATCAAAAACGAAAAAAGTAAAACTCAAACGAAAACAACGACAAACAAGACAGGTCAAAACACTGCAACAATAACAACAACAATGCCAACAATAAACTAAACCGAGAAAAACAATAATAACTTAAGTCATCAAACAACAATAACAATCAACTAAAACCAACAAACGGAAAAGTTTGAAAAAAGTTTTGTCAGGTTTTGAAAAGGATTCAAAAACAAATAAAATGCGAATTAGCCAGCCACAAAGTGAGGTCACAACATGTAAAGCACTTCTAACGAAACAATGAAAACACCAACAACAACAGCCAATCGAACAAGCCAAACGAACATTAACAATCAAGCAAACAAGTAAACTACAATCAAATAACAATCACGCCACAGCAACAACAACAAAGAAACAAGCAAAACACAGCGCTAAAATATGGCAGACAAGCAAAATTTGAAAAACTCGTAATAAATTTTCCAGAAAAAAGGGGGTGGGTGGTGTAGAGAAAGAAAGCAGTGTTGCACGGCTAGCGGATTTGTGCCTGGTGACAAATTTGGATAGTAACCTTAATGGGAATATTTGGAAAGTTCCATAGTCATAATTGTATATGGGAAGCCAGTATTAGGAGAAGTTATTGGAAGCTGAGATTTTTGGGGTTTATTTCTTTATTGCTAACGCAATACTTTTATTGAATGAATATATAACGAAATGCACAAATGTCAAAAACATAAAAACATGTACAACATCATGCTTGAAACACTTTCTAAGTCGCTTTTTTCGATCTAGAAGACCTCAATACAGGCACAGAACAAAGATGAATACTGCAACAAAAGTAACAGAAATATAATAAGTGTTCTGTAAATTTAAAGCACACGCCAATAGTATTAAAAGCTTTACAACAACAAAAGAAACCACTAACAAACTAACTCAACTATTGAGATCATAATACCACTCATCTCGAGCAGTCAAAGAAACAGCAATACTAACACAACTAATAACACGAAATGTTGGAGAAAAATAATTTACATCAAAAGCTTAGGCAACAAACAACAATACTACGATATAAATTTGTGAATGCACGCAAACAAAAAAATTAGAAAAATCTTTGAAATCGAAATCTGTGAACAAGCGCTTGCCAGTTACTGGCTACAATCTTGATAAACATCCACAAAATACAAGCTTGAAAAAAACCGCATACAGATGCAAAAGCTTTGACTGCAGCAGGAAGCACACGCTTTGACTACAACCAAAACAACAACAACAAGCACAGTTATCACATTTTACAAAAAACTTTTACCAATGAACTGGTCTCAAACCCAGGCAAACTTTTTCGTAATCTCAAGAAGGCGTTCTTCGACAGAAATTGCAGCTTTCCCCAACAACAATGAATTCACAAACAAACACTACTAAAATACTTATAAAATATTCATATTCAGTCTCTTCAGCACCAAAACTTTCGAAAATGAAATTCGTTTGTTAGTACAAATTTTCCAACACAAAAAGCAAACGCATCTACAACAACATTTTCATTTGTCAGTGTTAACTACAACATCAAATATGCTATTATTATGCCTTTTTATGCACATGCAACAATTTTTCGTGAAAAATAAGTAAGCATTGTTTAGATTTTTTCGTGTATGCAAGCAAACAAAAATTTTCAAAAAATTCAAAAACATTCAATTCAGAAATCAACAGAAAGCACAACAACAACAAGTACAACGAATTTTTGTTTTTGCTAAGCTTAAAAAGAAGAAGAAAATTGTCAAGAAAAAAAATTTGCAAAAAAAGAAAAATTCAAAAATGTTACAAATATTGTTATGCCCGTTTCAAAATCAGTACCCTCCCACCAACCTGTCAACCAACAGAAAAACCAAACAAGCAGACAAGTCAAAAGTCAACTCTCTCAAGTGCCTACCACCACAAATTCTTACCATGCAGCATTCAATCAAAAAAAAAAGCAGCAAAAATATTTTATATATATATTTCCCAAAAAACAGGAAACAGAAATAACCAAAACCAAATACCAAGCTAAAACAAGCAGAAAACAAAAAAAATCAGCATACGAAAAAAAATCAAAAAAAAATAGTTATGCAAATTGTTGCACATATGAACATGAAAAAAATTACCCAAAAAAATTATTCGAAACTCAAAAATTTCAACAAAAAGCTCTCTCAGAAACAAAAACTGCAAACTTTAATAAAACTCATGCAAAATTTTAAAACAAAATAAGCAAAAAAAAAACAAATAAGAATGCAAAAAATTTTAAACTCAAAAATGCCAATTCTCGATTGTTTGTCTGTGTGCAGGGTTAGCGGTGGCAAAGACGACGTCAGCAACATAGTGGATGACTATAATAACGACTACAGCAACAACAACGACGACGGCAGCGTACAACGCCAACAAGCGACGAACGCAACAAGGTCAACAGCAGCTGGCTGCCACATCGATTAGCAACTCCACGGCTACTACTAATTCTACTGCCACCACTACTATTACCACTTCTATTTTGAAAGCTTAACAGTTTGCCCAAAAATGCATACGAATTATTCCAAAAAACTACAAGTTTTCCATAAAATATTTTTGAAAACGGAAGAAAGCGAAAGCAATTCAAATTGTCTGTGTTGAAACCTAAAGATATTCAAGAGTTCAGAAAAGCGTATTGAATCATGGGCGCCGGGGAAGATGACAACAGAAAAGAATGTGGCACTGGAAAGTCAAGTTGCGCCGAAGACGAGAAAAAAACCAAGTACTGGTCGTAAAACTCGCACGCCCCACCCCTAGGCTGAAAAATCTTTACTCCACTTGTGCTTGTAAAAGTGCTTGAAAAAATGTTTTTGAATTTTTTGCAAATTTCAAAAGTTACAAAAAAATTTTGAAATCCGATGCGAAATTTTGATGCTACTTATTGTTGTTGTAGCTGCAGAGAAATAGCATTGTACGCATACAAGATGATAGCAACTTTGGGGTGGTCAGTAGTGTGAGTAGTAGTATCGAGTTGTGGTAGTGGCGGTGCCAAGGCAAAAAAATAACAAAAAAAAAAAAAACGTCTGAACCACATCGAGTTGCAAGGCCGAGGATGCGCGGTAAGCGGTGCATGCTGCAGCGTGTGGAGAACGTGTTTTGGGCAAATGTTGCAGGTATTATTTTGTTGTAAATGTAAATTCATATATTTTATTTAAATTTGTATGCATACAAACACTGTATATTTTATATGGCTGGATTATTACTTAGGTTGGCTCTGAAAATATAAATTTTGTAACTTCCCTTCGCCAAGGGTTGAGGGTTTTTGTAAACATCATATGCCTTTCCGTTTTAGCTAAGCCCTTAAAACAGCCAAAATATATTTTTTTCATCACAAAAAAAAACAGTACTAAATGTATATCCTTTTAAGAGATGTTGACCTTAATTATCTCCATCGACGAATTTATATAATTAAACCAATTTCTACCCGACTAAACAGTGTGACCAGATGATCACAATACATGAAGCTCAAGCTAAATTGACTTAAAGGAAAATTTAGAAAAATTTAGAAGCAGTGAAAGTAATTTTTTTAGCAAAAAACACAACCGACTTCAATTCTCATATATAAATTTAGGACTACCGTTACGTTTTTCATGATCCAATGTTCGGATCTAAACCAAATTAGTATGGGACCACCTGCCAGACATTACCTTTCCGATAGAAGAAGAATTATCGAAATCGAAAAAATATTCCGATGAGTTGATAACCTTCTCCCTTTTTTGAAGTCGGTTAAAAAATTTACTCATTCAATCCGTTTTTAAATTTCGCTCAATACTTTCCACTCAGCCTTAACCCTTTATGGACTGTAAACCTATATTTAAAAATATACACGATGAATTAAAAACCTTTTTTTTTGAATAGGATAAAAAACGAAAGATTTTTCCTAAAAGAATATAAACAACAATTATATTTTTACAATTCTAATTTTGTAATTTCTTTATTTTTTCTAGGAATTTTTTTAATTTATTTGCTTTGAAATGAACTGTTTTTAATATTTTTTCTAAAAGTTGCTCAATTTTCCGAAAAAATGTTTTCTGCAAATATGTTTGATGTTTCTATAAATGTAGGTATCTTTTATAAAAATTATTATTTTTTCTAAAAAAAAAAACAATTTTTTCTTTAAAATTTATTTGTTCTTTAAAATGTATTTTTTCTTATAAAATTATTTTATTCATAAAAAGTTATTATTTTTGTATAATAATTCTTTTCTAAAAATAATTGCATTCTGGAAATACTTATTTCTAAAATTATATTACAAAAATATATACTGATTGACACAATTTTCTTATGGGTGGGAAACTCCTTGGGAAGCATGTTTCTCTTGGTTCTGGAGGGGTTAAGTGCTTGTGATCTCTTAAGGCGACTCTTTGCTCCTTTTTGTGTATGGAAATTTCGGGCCTTCTAAATCGGCTTCGCTTAGAAAGTGATAATTTTCATGCTTGCCCTATTTTTCCTTTGTTTGGCATCCGTTTCTTCGGAAAAGCAAAACAAAATACACCTTCTCATCATATGCTTCAGAATTGAGGTACTTCTAACACAGCTTCCAAAGGTAAGCCCTTGCCTGAAAGTGTTGACTAGTAAGAGCTCCTCATTTTACCGACTGGTTATTAAAGCAACACTTATATACTCGCCTTTTCATATGTTTGCTGTAAGAATTTATCATTGCAGTTAAATTAATCCTTCATCTTGGATGCTCGAATTTCCAAAGGTTAGTCTCATTAGTCAAACATTTCCGAATAGGGAAAACAGCGATAAGGATAAATGGATAGTTCAACGCATTATCATTACTATAAATGCAGTTTTTTTTGTCAGTATCACTAAAAAAGCCAGAAAAAAGGTGCGAAGCTAGATATGAAATTCCGAGGCAAGAGGCAAAATGAAGTTGCTAAATCTAGCCCCAAAAAAGCTAATCTGGGCATAGTGCTGAGCAAGTGCATTTAAGCTACAACAAAGTTAAAAAATTATTAATTTTTATAAGAATCGTTCTTAGATAGCTGCAGTTTCATCTCCCTATAGGCTGCAGTTGTTTGAACAAATATATGAAAGGGAGTCCATCTTAGAGGCTACTCCAGACTCGCAAATAAAGCAAGATTTCGGCGACGGACAGACATGGTAAGCTTTGAAGTTAATTGAGATGTATTTTGCCAGTTTTTGTAGCAGTGTTTTCTGCTACCATGCCAAAGATGTATACTACAGAATCGCACTGATCCACATGATCCGAGAGTAATAAGAGTTTCCCCAAGATGAGAGTTTCAAGGAAGTCTATTGGCTAGCATAATTCCTTGATATTTGATCTTCTCGGAGCATTGAAGCACTCCACAGTTGAACGAACCTTTATCATTGAAATAATGAAAAAAAAAAACTTATTTTGGTAATGCATCCGTAACTGCTTAGTGGTTAAGCTCTCATTGATTTAGTAAATAGTAAGCGGAATTTCCATTCTTTAGAGAAAAAATTTGGGAATATAACTTTGAATGACGTCGCTATTAATGTCTCCGCCGAAATTATGTATCTTGGTCTAATCCTGGACTCCAAACTTCTCTGGAAAACTCATGCTGACGCAACAACAACCAGAGCTACGAAAACACTAATGATGTTTAATCGTCTAGGAGGCAAGATCACTGAAAAACTAGGATCCCAGCTTGTTTTCTTTTATTTAGTTCTTCACATCAGTAACTTAAAATGCCAAGTACATTGGCATACAATTCTTGGAATTAAGGCAGTGGGCTTCACTACGTGAACGGGGTTGTTTGGCAGGTTGGCCATTGTGATTCCACAACTCCTGCGACCTAACTATAGCTGGCTTTAATGAATTTCATTACGTCATAAAGAGAGAAGTAGCAGAGCTGTTCGACTGTCTTCTTTGAGCCCGGGTCCTTGCAGCTGCGACAGAACTTATAAAAAGGTAAACCATGTCCCCGACGGGTCAGTGCTGTGCAGACTGCCGTAAGTTTGTAGGCATTTTCTTTGCTCATTCTCAAAAGATCTCTTGTTTTAAGTGGGCCAGTCCTGTACGGTTCCAACTCTTATGATGAATTTCGCCAATTCCGACCTTGATCCCTTTGAGTGATGCACCCATGTCCACCGCAAGGAACACATTCAGTGCGGAGCTCGTCCGCGCTCTCGTTTCAGTATATGTTCCAGGACCTATGCATATTAGTGTAATTTCTTATTGAAGAGAAGTCGAGGTCCGCTCTCTTCTACAGTTATCCACTAATTGGGATCTAATCGAGGTAGAGGAAATTGCCTGAATAATCGCTTGGTCCTGGTAGGCGGAGAGTTTCAGGTAGATGCTAATCTTTGGTTTTTATTTGCTATTCAAAAGAATTTTTTTTGGTTATTATAAAATAAACTTTCAATATTAATAAAAAAAATCCCTGCACCAAAGCTGCATTCTATGTTTGGTCCGTCCGTGAACATCGTTAATCCCTCAGAGAATTGAACGCTTCCAGGGTTTAATTGGTGAAATTTATGGTACAACTTTTTGGACCATCAACCTCTTGAGATCCTCGTTGGGAGTAACATCCAACTGTAGTATGAAACTTTATAGCAGATAATTGCGGGCTGATTGCTGATGATTTTCCCAAGACTGACAGATATTTCAACACAGCATATGAAATAGAAAAAGCTCAACTTTTTGCTTATATCCAAAAATCTTAATAAAATGCTTTCACTCCTCGACTTAAACACTTCAAGCAAGAAACCTTATAGCTGGTTGCTAGTGTGGATTTTGATTTGCTTTCTCACATACGATTTGGTTAACGAGTTAATCGCATTTTTTAAGTTGTTTTCATTTCTAAAATCAAATGTACTTAAATGTGTTATAATATTCATTTTATTTTGCTTGAAGTTTTATTATTTTTAAGTAATAGTTCACACAATGTATGTACTTAAATATAACAAGTTTAACACGCCAAAAATAAACAAAAAAAATGTCCACTTTCAATCTCAATTGCTAACCATAAACACCGCTTAAGTGCCATATTTGGAATTGAAAACTATAAAATCGCCAATAAATATTTATGACGCGAAATTTTCAAATGCTGCTGCTGTTAACGAGTGCGACAAGCACATATGTACTTACATAGTATGTGGGGCGTTCGATACCAAAACGGACGGGGTTCCCACTTCATGTGTTTGATTTGTTTAAAATTTTTCGGGTGGACGCATAAACATAAAGAATAAATAAATACGAAATTTGAGCTTGATTAATACATTTCTAAAAACTTCACTGCACAAAACAAAAACAAATCGATTTAATAGTTTTCCAAATATCTCGAGAACGAGGCGAGGAAAAAATTTGAAAAAAAAAAATCACACATACACACATCAAAAAAAGAAGTATTTAATTTTTTTTTCTAGAAAAAATTTTCACATACAAATTTTTTGAAAAAAATTCTATAAAAAATTTAAATACCTTTGGGATTTTTTTTAATTTTTTTTTGAGATGGCATATTTTCAAACACTTTTTTATCAAAAAATTTGTATGTGGAAAATTTTTCAAGAAAAAAAAACTTAAAAACATTTTTTTTTTCATAGGGAATTTTGATGTGTATGTGTGATTTTTTCAAATCATTTCCTCGCCGCGTTCTCGCGATATTTGGAAAACTATTGATACGATTTCTTTTTGTTTTTGTGCAGTAAAGTTTTAAAAAATGTATTAATCAGGCTCAAATTTTATATTTATTTATTATATGTTTGTTTTGTTTATTTGGCATGGAACGCCCCACATACATATGTATGTAGTAACATATTTGTACGAGCAATACATAAATGTGCAATTGACAACATTCTAAAGCGGTCAAGCGAATGGCGAACAACGCCACAAAATTGGCAATACCTCGGCCGCTGCTGCTCCTCTTGCTGCTGATGTGGCATACGAGATGTGGAGATGTGGTTTTTATGATGCAGTAAAGCACTTTTTTCACTTAGTTTCCCAGGCATTTTTAGAAGCTAGCCAAACCCGCAAGTAAAATAAAACCTTCCAGCAGATTTTTGATGTCAATTATGTTGAATGGAAATTTTTTATGTGCTCGTAGCGCGAATGCGTTTATGAATTGGTATGTTGTTGGCATTGTTGTTGTATTGCAATTAAATGTATTGCATGATTGTTTTTTTTTTTCATACTTTGTTGCTTTGCTGCAACCTTGACTCACATAAATTGCGTTTGTAAGTTCGAGCGCTGCAGCGTGTGTGCTTTAAAATGGGCATAACAACAGGTAACAGACGACGAATAGGCGAGCGGACGAACTGACTGTTGGATAGTTGGACTACTGCACGCCTTATGGATCACCTGCCGCGGACTGCGGTTTAGAATAATAAATGTGCAAATGTATGTCCATATCTCTCGTTAACCATTGTAAACTGCGTAGTGTTGCCACACGTCACCGCCAAACGCTTGCGCGCATTCAGTTGCGGCGGTGTTGTCAGCCGGCCGCCTATAAATTTTAATGAATTCATTTTTTCTAAATTAAAACGCAAAAGCGTATATGACTGACCTGAATTCACTCGCCGTATTGGAAGTTCAAAAATGTATTCCAATCAAAGGCTGATGTTTTTATGTGACTGAGGTATGCCTTGTTTTTTCTCTATTAAATTCTGCTATTAATTAAAAATAATGTAAAACAGACTTTTGATTGTAATGCAGACTCTTGAAACAGTATGTACGTATGTATCTACATTCATATACTAAAACTGTCGACAACTGAAGCAGCCTGTTCCACTTCAAATGCTTACCTGGGTTTCTAATTCTTCTAGAAACTATGCTTAAAACAATAAAATAAAAAAAATGTAAAAGTAGTTTTATGGAAGCATACCTCAGCATCATTTTGTACAATGTTTAGTTCTGACTAAGTAAAAAGTTTAATGCAAAAAATAAATTTTTAGTTTTTTTTTTGTTAAGCATTTTTATATTAAAATACTGTGATGAGAAAATCTTGTATATAAAAATAAGTGCACGTTTTTGGTGTTGCCGGAAATTGGTATAGAGATATTTGAAATAATTCCATAAAATGGGCGCTATTGCAAAAGAGGGCGTGGCACTTCCCATCTGCTATCTATATACATAAAAATGTTGTGTTCGTTTGTAACAGGCCTCAAAACTGGAGAACGGCTGCATTATCATCATTTATGATGCAAAAATTTGGAGGGTTGCCACTTGTTTGAAATTTTTAAATTCAATTAAATTGATCAAACAAATGAAATATTAGAATGTGGGTATCAAATTGATGAGGTTTTAGAACGATTACTGTTGGTGATATTTTTGGGAGGGTTGCCAGCTATTTACAAATTTGAACTAAGTTAAATTGATAAAATGAATTACATATGACAATCTGGATATCAAAAGAAGCTTAGGAAAGATAACTGTTGGAAATACCTTTTAGGAGGGCTGCCACCTGCTGGAAAATTTTACCTCAGTCAAATTGATGAAATAAATGAAATATTGCAATGTGGGTATCAAACTAAAGAGTTTTGGAGGGCTTACAGTTGAAAGGATTTTTGAGGAGGGTTGGTTGGGTATCAAACGAAGAGGTTTGAGAACGATATCTGTCCTATCTACGGATGGTAGTTCCCACCTCTAACTACTCATCTACTGCCGCCGTAGTTTTTCGAGACACTTTAGACTCAGAGGTGTGCGGCCTAATGTACAGCGTAGATTCCACTGATCTTACCTTCTACTGAGAAAGGCTTAGTCGTTCGTGAGAAATTTCATTATAAAAAATTTCACCAATCTCTTGGACTGAAACTATTTTTAGATACATGTGCGGTTTCTCCGCCTTGGGAATAAGTGTCAGCTCTACAATCCTCCCAAGATATAGGTCTAAAGCAGCTCGCATAGACGGGAGCCAGCCAACGACATGACACCTACATACACAGACCTTTGCAATTATGCAGGAATGATGCGATTTGTTGACAGGGACTTTTGGAACTTTAACGAGTCAATCACCCAAATCATGCGACGTTTCTTCAGTAGTTCACTAGAAAAGAATGGGGCACCGGTAGATTCACGCAGTTCGGCGTTACGGGTCATCGACCAACAGTTCGGTTTTATATATTTTAACCGAGAGCCTACTCTTTGAACATGTTGTTTCATACAGCTATTGACTAACTAGACCCTCGGTTACTATGTCCTCATTGCTGAAGTTAGGCTATTAGTTATTTTCTGAAAAAATTGGGCTTAAAAAAAATTACAGGCTGTTTGCTTAGGTTTTAAAACCCTAAGGGCCATTTTCTCAGGTAGCTTTTAAAATTTATCTACTCTTTAAACACAATTTTTTTCCAGAAAAAATGTGTTCGAAGGGCACATAAATTTCAAAAGCACGCAAGGCGCTAATACTTCTCAAATATTTTCTTTTCATAGTTTAAAACGAAAGCTTTTAAAACCATGACACAATTATTCACAAGGTATTGTCTTCCCAGCCAGTTTTGCGTCACATCGAAATTCTTGCTCTTGCTCACTTATAGTGGAAATGGGCTATAAGACTATAAGACTTTTGATATAATTTTTCTATATTAGTCTAATTTAAAATGAAAATTTTTGAAACCACTATTCATTTTAAATTTCCAGCTTTTTGAGTATAATTTTTATTTTGTATTTTTTTTTTATTGTCAGTTTTTTAATTATTTGAGTTCAGCACCATTCATTGTATGTTAATTAATATTCCACCTCGCTATATTTAAATTTAATATAAAGTAGAATTTTTAGCTCCAATATTTATGCCATTCTTCCTTATATACATATTTACATATATTTAAACAGCAGCTAGCTCACAACATAAACATGCCTGCATGCTCCTGCATCCCCAAAATATTACTGTGAAAATAAAAAAAAACTTACAATGACCACTACACGCTGTGGCTGTGTGTGTGTGTGTGTGCGCGCGAGTATCGGGTGGTGAGGGGTGGCGTAGCAAAAAACTGAGCAACACAAATTAAACAAAAATAATGTAAAACAATTAATAACTAAAACAAGAATAAAACACAATCACAGAAAGTTTTTTTTTTTGCAATTAAATTAAACAATTTCCAACAATTTTCAACAGAAAAAAGAAAAAACAAGATTTAAATCAAAATTAAAACAAACAAAAAATAGTGATTTATACTCACTACCAACCACTACTACCACTACTACTACTACTACTACTACTACCACTAGCAAACCACTACTACTCTACTACTATCTACTGTCTTCTCTCTTTAATTGCAGTTAAGGAGATTGGAAACGGTCGATCACCGCTGCTACAAGAGCCGCTCTATGGAACACGCCCACAGCCCTACAGTGAGTAGTAGTTTCGAATTAGTTTCAAAAACAAATTAGTGCTCCTCCTTTTACACGCACACACACACACACACTCGCACTGTCGCATGTGCTCGCGCGCATAACGGCAGACAGATCTAAACACATAAGAGTTTCTTTAGTTTTGAAGTATTTTTTAAGAAGTGTGCTCTCGAATGTTTGCGCTAAATAATTTATTAGCTCAGTTGGGGGTTAGCGAAAAAGCTGCATATTTTTAGCTGAGCGAGCGCTGAAAGCTAGAGCAAGTGAAGTGAAGTAGCCAAAAGGCCAAAGCAGCTCAATCAGCGAGCACCTAATACTTCAGTAGAGTTGCTTGAAAAGAAAAAATGCAAATTTTCTTTAGAGTTTTCAAGTTAATGTAAAATGTAAATGGCTGTGATTTCTCTAAGTCAATTCCCAACGCCACTGCTGCTGGTGCTGTTGAATTCGTGAGTGGAAAAAAATTTGGCTCTTTAGTTACACGCCATTGCCAGTTCAAGTACTCACTTCCTCGCCACTTAAATCTCAGTTTTTTTTTTTTGTTGCTATGCATTTTTCAATTGGCAAACTGAGTGATAGATCTGATCCAGCATGCGCTTCTGTGTCTGCCAATAGCTTGCGAAACAAGAAAATAGAAAAGTTCCAATCTCTCTCAAAGCTCGACTATCAATCGCTGCTAGCTACCGGTTGCAACTGAGTTGGCCTGCTGGCATTCCAAAGCCCCACTCATGCACCGACGCCGCCTTCGACTAACATTATCTTGTTCAGCTGCTTGCTCATTTATATTTATTACGCTTTTTCGTGTTGCATTCAAACATTTCATTTCGCATTTTTATACATTTTTCAAACAAGCACACATACATCGACTTTCATGGACTTACTTACATATTCAATATTACTTACTCTTTGGCGCATCGTCAAACGCCAAAAAGGCTACTATATTTTTTATTTGAACTCAGTTTTACTTGAGGCACAGTGTTATCGCCTGCCTCCTCCGCTCGACTAAATATGACTCTCCGGGGAAATTAGTTGGCGTGGCAAGTTCGCTACACACGCATACATACACACATCTAAATTCATATTTAATACATGTGTAGTCAAGTTTGCGGCCATATTAATATAGTCGCTCATAAAAAGTATTTTTTTTTTTCCATTTTCCATTCCTCATTCCTCATATTTTTGTGTTTTGTATTTATTATCTGCTGCATAAAAACGCTGCTCCCTTGTCTGTCTCCTCGGAGTGTATCGCCAAAGCAGTTTGATGCCTTTTGTGCTAATTTCGAATGAAAGTAGTTATTTTTATATTGCAATATATTTTAGCGCTTACTTACTTCCCTCTCCTACAGCCTCTCGGGTTGCTTGAATTATTGCGGCATCAGTTAAATTACTGTTTCTCGCGTGTATGTGGTTTTGGTTTATTTATTATTTTATATTTTATACATATATTTTTTATGTTATTTTTTGCAATTTTATTTGTAATTTAAGTGCACTTTGTGACGTGAGTTTTATTTTGCTTTGATACTTTGATTTAAGTTTTAATTAGAACTTTTTCATTAATTTAAATATTATGAATGTCATTACTGAAATGAAAGAAACTAATTGGGTTTTCCTATAGGTCTGTTTATTTTATAGGCACTTCAATTGTAGTTTTTGTAGATACTAAAAATAATCTCCGAAAAAGCATACATACTAGTTTTAAAAATTTTTGAAAGTACGGTTAACCAAAAACAACCTACGCAGCGTACTTTATTAGGCAATAACAGGTGCTCATTGCTGCAGCTTGTTACAAAAAATGCTCGCTAAACAATTTTATGGTGACAATTCCGCTCAAAAATAACTGGTTACATCAATTTATATTTTTTTATAGCTAGACACATTTTGTAAGTTTTTTCCTATAAAATAGCATTTCCTACGCAGAAATAACTCGAGACTAATTAATTAAGTTTTCTTTCAAGGCGGTAACTCTACCAGAAAAATTTCGATAACATAATACTTTAAAAAATTGTGTTGGATAAATTAACTAATTTTTGTTTTGTGGCTGGCAACACTATTTTAAGTTTTTTTGCGGCAAAATTCTATAAAATAACTTTTCCCCTCAAAAACAAGTGTAGGTAAGATTTAATTAAACTTTATCATGGGCGGCAACTTACAAAAAAAAACCCGTGTTAAAATACTCCAAAATAATTTGCTGCTCTTGAAATTTTCTTTGTTTAATTAATCATAATTTTTCGTGGTTATAACACTATTGCAAGTTATTTCTAGATTCAAATTTTATAACATACATTTCCCCACTCAAGAATATTTTTAGTAACTTAATTCAATTTTTTCATAAGGGGCAAGCTACGTTAGCAATTTTTTTACATATATTTTTAGTCCAATTAACTATAATTTTGAATAGGTGGCAGCGCTGTTGCTTACTTTTTCTGCGCCAAAATGCTGAAGAAAAAATTTTTCAATTCAGAAATTGTTCTATTCTAAATAAACTAATTTTTTTTACTTAAGGCAACCCTGTAACAGAATTTTTTAAAATTCTTAATTTTCCTTTGACACTCATATGTTTGTGCTGTACAACTTTTGTGTCTCTGGGGAACCCAATACTAAGAAATAAATAGCAACAGCAGGTTTTATATTTTTGGGTTTGCTGATAACGTATTTGAGGCCTGATTTTAAAAGTTCAAAATGGCGCAAAAAAAAATAAAAATCTACTAGATTCACCTAAAACAATCGGGGGTTCTTAATCTTACTGATTACGAATCTGAAATTAGATTTTAAAAATTCAAAATGGCGGATCCATATGGGATCTACCATTTATCATGGAAAATTAAAATCGAACGGGCGTACATGGCGTATGAGTTACATTCGCATCTCGTCTGAGTAACTCGTAGCCATAGTTGAGATGCCATCGTTTTAAGACCTTAATATTTGTAATCCGTCCCTTAGAATTTTGACCATCGTACTGTTCCAGTTGACTGGAACGTACCTTATAAAACTGATTTATTCTTTTTAAGTGCTTGGAATAGGTGACAACCCTTGGAAAAAGTATTTATGCATTAATAAGTTATATGGCAACCCTATTTTAAATTATTGTTAAATAAACCAAATTCAAACATTTTATGGCGAGAGAGGGCTATTTTTATGACGCCTCCGAACGGCAGCTTGTCATAATTCTTTACGGCAGAAATACACTGCCAGTTTCCGTATTGCCTAACGAAGGGCCACTGCAATCGCAGAAAACATTTTCCATAATTTCGAGACTGTCGATCCAGCATCGGCACATAGCCAGTGGTCATTTGACTGCGATGGACGACATATAAGTATTAAAGATGTGAAGTAAGTTTAAAAAGCTCCTGCAGCAAGAGGCAATCTAATGCACATGGTAACCCTGGTTTTCCTAATACTCGGCCGTTTAATACAAAAAAAGGTCAGACTATAAAATTGATTATGTTTATTAAACTCAATATGGCAACCCATTGAAAAATTTTTAGATTAAAAAAATTGGTGTAATAACTTAAATTAGCAATTCATATCGAACATATTTTACTACATGATAGCATTAATGTAAAAATTTGAAATGCGCAAGTGAAAATTAAGAACGTTTTTTTTCAGCAGTAAAAAAGTCAATCAGCATTTTTATTAAAAAGTGGCATGATAGCTCTGGTTTTCTTAGTAAAGAACAATGTTTTAAAACTGTAAAATTTAATGAAATTTGTATTTTAATTAAACTCAATATGACAACCCTTATTAAAAAAAGGTCTAATGACTTAAATTGGCTATTCATATTAATAAGATTTTCTATAGAAAATTGCGTTGCACGAAAAAAAAATTGAATGGCTAAATGTTGGCTGGCGACCAACTTTGTTGAAAGCGATTAGTTGAAAGTTGAACGCGAAGTTGAACAATGCAAACGTATTTTTATGGCGGATATTTTGATATTTTTTCATATTTTGATATTGTTAATCATTCAACTTTTTTTTTCGTGCAACCCTGCGTTGAGCTGAAGGCAAATGTTGCACGCAAAGTTGAACAATGCAAACACTGCCTTAATTTCGCGAATAATACTCGTATTTTACAGACTAACTGCTATGTGTTAGATTTTTATTTCTCTAAATTTAGATTTTAACAATTTTAAATAAAATTATACGGCAACCCCTTTTCGAACAGTTGAAAAAAAAAATTTTTTTTTGGTCTTTCGTTCGATGCCCATTTTAAGCTCCATTGCGAATTTATTACGTTGTAATTCGAGAGTTTTTTTATGACTACGTGGCAACCCTATTAACAAGTTTGGCAATTTAATGAAAAAGGCTTATTTTGAAAGCGTTACGCAAGTTAAACTAAATTTCTGAGATTTTGTAAGAGTATTTATAAAATATAGCTGTGGCAACTCTATAAAAAATGTACGATAACTAATATTAAAATCATATCGTTAACCATTAAAAAAGCTATCGAACAAATTTAACCAAAAATTTTATACTGGTCCATTAGTATTGGTACCAAATGTTGCTTCGGAAGGATAGATATAAAATAATATTAATTAACTTATCTGGCAGCCCTGCTCAAATTTGTTGATAAAATATTTGTAGTGATTGCGCATAATTATAAATTTTGCATTCAAGCGACCATTAAATTTAAGCGTATTTTTTAATGGAGTTGTTAATTTATTTATTTTTTGCTCCTTTATTTCAGTTCGCTTCATTCGCCTTCCACCATTTTCTTTGCGCTACCTTCCTTAGCCGCATAATTGACCGCAACGTGTAGGCTCATTAAAATTTTGTTTTGTTTTGTTTTGTGATAACAAAATTACAAAAGTACCACAAAAGCCACAGGAGAGACAATAAAGCTGTGATTTCCCAGAATTTCTAGGCAATTTTGTATCAGTTATTTGTAAATAGTACCAGCTACTTATTTTTTCTTTGTTTGCGCAAACCACAAAACCAATTAGAAAAGTTGAGTCCAAAAAGTGCATATTTTGCAAATTTAACTAATTAAATGCACACGAAAATGCTAATTAAATCAAATGGTTGGGACAAAGAAAAAAAGCAGACCTATTGGCAAATTGTAAAAATTTAATTAACTAAATGAAAGTAAGTACCCTGAAGGGGAGAGGAAAAAGCACAAAAAGTGAGTTAGTTAAAACATAAATTTTAAATTTAACATCCCAAGCGGTTCCTACATATCGGCTCTGGGCCGTCAGTGCGTATGAGCAACCTACCGTTCAAAGCCAAATCGCCACAATCGCCTTCGTTATACTCTCGCGCGATTTATATGCGTTTACTCTGACTAATTGCAACATTGCAGCGATTTTTATGTATTTAAAGTAAAAAGCGACTAGCATAATGCCAAGCTTAAAAATTTTTATTAGCGCAAATGCGCGAAGCACTGCGGCAGAGAATAGTAATATTTAATGGAAACGCCTAACTATTGTCCAACAGCTGCGTTAAAATGCAGTTGAAAGTTGAGCACGCAAAAGTACTGTGCTAAAATAGCTAGAAGCATAACAGCTGTTGCGTCACACCCACTCTCCCAATCTGTTCGCTTTTGCGCCAGTCGCCATTTTGGTACATAATTTTGTGGTTTAATTCCTTTGTATTCACTGTTTTGTTTCCTTCAATTCAACTAAAAATTCGCTTCCCGCCTTTTCCTCCCTCATGCGTATGCACAAATTTTAATCTACTCACAAACTTGTACTTCCGTTCGCGATGTTTGCCCGTCTCACCCTTTCCACTGACTTGCATTGGTTAACCAAGAAAAGGCGGAAAATGTTTAATTTTTATGATTTTCATAGTCATGAAATTTAATAGCAGATACTCTATCTGCTGTACAGTTCCTCTTTTTCCCGCGCCTTCGTTATCTTCTTCTTCTATGCTGACCATAAATATATGTATATGAATATATGCATGTGGTCGTTCGTGCGCATGGAAATGCTTCGCGTGAACTGTGGCGGCAGCAACAGCAGCGGCATTGTTGAAAAATTCATAGAACTGCCGAAAAGCATTAAATTATGTAGCGAATTTTTTCGTGCGTGATTTTCCTTTTTTCGCTATAAACTATTTATGCATTTTGCAAAAAGTAAAATTCGCAACATCATTCCATATTTGATTGCGTGCTTTGTTCTATTTTTTTTGCTAGATTTTTTTGCATGAATTTTTATTTAGTTCATATTTATGTATCCCCGTAATCCTTTTTTCGACCATGATTTTTATGGAACTTTTGTAATAAACAATTTTAACAGAGCTTTTAGTACAATTGCAATTAATTTTTTTTATGCTTTTCATTAAGTTACGCGGCTTCGCATGTAATCATGCATCACAGTGACTTTAATTTTAAATTTAATTTACATTTTACTACTTTTTCCTGTAATGAAAATTAAAGATGTACATAGTACATATTTACATATGGAAACACACATGTACACATACAACCTTGGACATATCATTTTGAACCAAGTTCAAAACAAAATTGTTTGCCACTTTTGATTATTTATTATTTTTTACAAATTTTCAATTAAAATATATCGTCACTAGACACGAATAAAGGCGCGAGCTCAAAAGTTGACTTCGAAAAAAGGGGCATAAAAAAACTTTAGCGTCAAAAACTCTTAACATACTTCGCCGAAGTTTTTCATAAGATTTTTTTCCGCAAAATTTTTTTACATGCCTTTTTTCGCCGTCAAAGCATTATCGCGCCTTTATTCGTGTGTAGGGACGGCATGTAGTTCATGACCTAACAGATACCATATAAACCCAAGCTTAAAACTTAGTAGAAAACTGAAAAAAATCATCAATTTTTTCATCAAAAACTCAATATTTTTTCGGAGTATGTTGTTGATAGTTCTTGCTACGTCCAGTAAAGCTAGTCGGATGTATTCTTTAATTTCAAGTGGTTTTTTCAATTAGTTATTACGACCAAAGTATGAAAGACCGTTTGCATATATTTGTCTTACAGTAGACGTACTGGACTTTGGATGGAAGGATTGAGTTGTTAGAAGACCTGCTTTGGGTTTCCAAAGTTTTCTGCGGTCTTTTAAATAAAAACTAGGAGTGCCAGTTACTGTCGAAATTCGACAGTTTTTCTAGTTTTTTAAGAGCCCTGGAGAGGTCTTCTAACTTAGCACGTCGTTTAACTTAAAAGGTATCTACAAAATTAATAATAATTAATATATCTATTTTGGAACTAAAACGTGACTACAATATGTTTACATTGCAATTGATTGATATATTCCAGTTTGTCGATAATTTTCGATAATTTGATACATATCGATAATTCGATGATTTTCAAAAACACTAAAATCCGATAACTCAAAAGAAATCAATGAGTTGATAATTGTGCGTTTCGAAGGCTCGATAAATTTCGATAACTCAAAAAAGTCCATATACGTATAACACCTCAATAAATTTCGATAACTCGGTTAATTTTGATGGCTATATATTTTTCGAAAAAATCCAAAAACTTTGATTCGATAAATCGACAAATTTCAGTAAATAAATAAACACCGATAACCCGATAAGTTCGAAGAACTCAATGCATTACTATACCACCATAAATTTCGTTAACTCTATAAATATAGAAGACTATAAATTTTATTAACTTGACAAAATTTCGATAACTCTATAACTATCCGTAAATTTCGACCCCTAATTTTCTGTGTCTATAAATTTCGACAATGAAATAAACATTTGTCACTTTGAATACCTCGGTTCGTTGCGATAACTCGATAAACATGGATAACTATAAATTTCGATGGCTGTAAACTTCGATGATTCGGTAACTTGATAACCTTCGATAACTAAATTTGTTATGACTGAATTCTTATCGAAAATTTCAATAAATTATCTTCCTTTTCTAAGGAAAAACGCCTTTCCAATGGCGCTCTTGGTTTCAAAATCAAAGAAAAACTTAAGAAATCCCATGAAAAATAGACTGAGGGAAGTTCGAACACAGCTTGGAGTTGAACGCAGCCCATTTTGTGCTGGGTCGGAATATCACAAATGAGACAGAACGAAAATATACAGCAGGTCACTTTAATAAATTTCTTTTGATGCATATCAAGATATTTGTGCTATCCGAAATGGATGTACCCTGGTAGAACAATAGCCTTAGCAACAGTAGAACCAAAGTTCGTAAATTATTTAACCGGACGAAGCTAACCGGATATTTAGACAGGATAAAAAGCAATTTTACCCTAAATAATAAAGAGTATCCAAGTGGATAAGCTTTAGAAGCTTCTGTGAGTTGTATGCACAGCCCAATTCAACAGCATTTCAGTCGAAGGAAAATCGATTGATGCTTTACTATGAGGGAAGGCTAAACAACTTTTTCAGGCACCCACCTCCCAGAGCCTAACCTATATTTATTCTCCGACAGAGAACGTACTGAACAAATTGAAAAATATAGATGATAAAATTTTATACTGGCTAAGAAAATATGTTCAGATCACTGACTGAGGTGAGCGGTGAACACCTTCAAACCATTAAAGTAAGCTGATGGCATACTACCTCCCAGCCATGCTTCAGCAGGCTGAATAACAGTGCATTCAATGTGTACAAGTATTTTACATTTATAATAGCAGAACCTCAACTACAACTACAACACCGTTATACTTCACTATCATGTTTATATATATGCTGCACTTGACAATTCCAAAATTACGTCGAAAATAAATATGCTGACTTCCAAAACGTCAATTGTTTTGCAATACTTACGTACAAAGTATAATGTTCCATAATGCCGAACTACAAAAAATTGACAATGTATACTTTTCCAAAACGCATCCGAAAATTTATTGGAACGCATCTCTAGAGCAATCAGCGCATCAGAAAACGAAGTTGGTGCTTCGTTTGTTATTGGTTAACATTGGTGTTTTAAAAATGGAAAATTGTTCATTGCTAGATATATTGAATATTTAAAATATGCAATGTATATGGTTGCAATGTGTCGCATATACAAACAGTCAGTTTGAATACCGCAGTATGACAGTATATGTACAAACATTGTATTGATACGTTTTGGAAGTCATATATATGTTCATGCATACATACATGCATATGTACCGATAAACTTACTTATACTTATACACTCGTATCTTTGCATCAAGATAAATCAAATTTTCCTATGTACATATATTTATATTTCCTTTTTGTGTTTGTTTTTGATTTGTGTCATCGTAAGTATTCACCAGATTTCTAGTATCCCGTCGTTATGCTAATATTTTATTTTATTT
>NW_023458562.1:47024289-47060977 GCF_013731165.1 Rhagoletis pomonella | reverse complement strand
TATGTGAATATAAGGATATTTGTTTGAAAATCGAACTCGGCCAGGGAATGCAGCTGAGTGTTTGTGTGTGTATGCATGTACAGGTGTCATGTGTGTGTTTGATTGCCGTAACGTGCTGAAAACCTATTGACAGCTTATAAAGAAAGCTGCAACGAAACAGATATAAAATAAGAAATAAAATATGGAACGAAAATAAACAAATTGTGGGGGGCACGCTTGGAAACATGCGATCACGCTGCTGTGACCGTGATTTGTTCGCTTTAAAGTTCAAGAAAATTACTACAAAATAAAGGATTGGGAAAAACAAAAAATAAAAAAAATAAAAAAATGAAAATTTATGACTCAATAAATGCACAGATGACAAGGAACTTAAATAACAATTTCCGTATGGAAAAATAATTTAAAGCAAGTAATGGGAAAAAATTTTTACGACAAGCTTAAAGCAAAAGGTCAGGATGCGCACTTTGATCCAGCCAACATCAACAAGTATTTCCGTTTTGAGGAGATTTAGCAAACAGCCCTGATCGCAGATCTAAGCTGCGTATCGTGCACACATAGCACAGGCTCTTTCTGTGTCCAGGATTTTCGTCAAAAATCAAAAATAATTTACCTTGAAACTAGCTAAATATATGTACATTAGGATGCCTCATAGGAAAACGATTTGGTTTTTTCTGCGGAATTATACAATTTTTTATATTTTAAGACTTCCGCCAAAATATTTCTAAAAAATATTAAGGTTTACATGAGCTGGACCGATTTGAAAATACCTTCACAACTCTTATTATTTTGATTTCGTTCATAAGTTTTTTAAACATTTTTATGCAGACCTTCTAAGCCTTAACTGTTGAATCATCTGGAGCTATGTTTTGGAACAACAAACCTATTGCAACAAAATTCATTTATAAAAAAACTCAATTTTTAAGGTATTTTCAAATCGATCCAGCTCACGTAGCAGTTAATTTTTTTCTGAAATGTTTTTGACGAAATTCTCAGAATATAATAGATTTTATAATTTGAATAGGAAAACGGTACCGATTTTGTTTTGTAGGGGGAGTTGTGCATCCTAATGTATGTACTTACATATCGTCGCCCGTATGCCAGCAACATGAATGTGTAAAAATTAAAATTTTGGGAAATCAAGTTTCAAAGTTTTTCTTTACAAAACTTAACTCCTCATTTATGCAATTGATATTATAAAATATGTGGTTTCCGTCTACGCATGGTATTCTCGCTTTTCTGTATAATATAGAACAGGTTGATCAAATCAACCCAATAACTCAAAACTGATAAATTTGTTGCTCATCCATGCGTTTGCCATGAGGGCGACGATATATAATGTCCTTTCATTTAACGCATAAAATTGTGCTGCATTATTTTATTGACTTAGTGGCATCGTATAAGGAAATTGACACGCATTTCTCACATCCTTTTCATAAAAGTAATCACATAACTACTCATAAGCACATAAATTTCATACAAAAAATTTTAGTTCCTTTCTCTGAACCATGTATGCTTCCTTTTGCCGCACGCCAGCACCTTACAGCGCTACGAGTTCACCTGCAACAAAATATGAAACCGTCAGTGCTGCAGAAACCAGACGGGAGACCAAGCTCAGTTCACTAATCCATACATCCACCTTCCTTCTCCCACTTCATCCTTCCTCTTCCTCCTCGTTCTTCTACTCTCTCCCTCTTGTACCTAAGTAATTCCTTTCCATTGCTTCTGTTGTCCTTCGCTGCAATGACATTTCTGCCAACAATGCGTTTAATATTTCATAGATACCTTTTTAATGGCAAGTCGTGTCGCATTTCTGCTTCGCCACATGCAATGCATTTAGGATTTAATACTGCAATCATCAACTGCATCCGGTAGAATCTAGTCAAAGCCAAAGCGATGCTCACACGCATATGTGCATTAGGGTGGTCCTTAAAAATAAAATGAACGATTTTTTCCAGTCTCAGCCCCCCAATCGGTAATACCACGGTCACATCTCTCACATATGTATAAATTTTGGTCCCGATTGGAGTTGGTTAAGGCGTGTCGCAAAGGGTCAAAGGCCACAGATGCCTCTATGGACTCAAAAAATTTAAAATATTTTTTTTTTTTTTCATTTAATACCCAAAATCGATACTACTAAAGTCGAGGATATCACATATAAATTTTGGTCCCGATTGGAGTCGTTTAAGACGTCGTACTATCGATTTTGGGGTTGAGGCTTTGGAAATCTGATATAAAAATTTGCTTCCTACATTTAAGGACCACCATAATGTACATTCATTGGTGGGGAAAAATAAATAGGGACACGACATTTTAACAAATTTTTCCTATTTTTCTTTTGTTTTTTTAATGTTTATTATTTTTTTATAAAAGTACAGCTCATATAAATTCATATTTGCATCCAATTGCATCTAGATTTTCAACTTTTTAATCAGATTTTTTAAATTTTTTTGAGTATGCAGTTTATAGCCCATTATATATTAGTAGAATAAAGTGCACGTTTGAAATTCCTAAAAAATCGCGTTGATTTTTAATAATTTTTATTCTGAATGTGTTTCGCCCTTTTTCCCATACAAAAAAACAATGTCGAAAATATTTTGTATGTAAGAAAAAAAATAATTGTCAAAAATTAATGCGATTTTTTAGCAACTTAAAACTTACACTTCATTCTATTAAAATTTCATGGGCTATAAATATAAAGCTGCATACTCAAAAAAAATCTGATCAAAAAGTTGAAAATATAGATGCAATGTTGCTCAATTTTTATAAGTTTTGCACAAAGTTTGAAATATTTATTTATATGATTTTTGTTAGATAATGAGCTATCATTTTATAAAAAAAAATAACAAATATTAAATAAACGAAAGAAAAATAGGCAAAATTTAAAAAAATGGCGTGTCCCTATTTATTTTTCCTCCACTGTATGTAAGTGTGTATCAGAGAACAGCTTTGAGTATGATCGAGCCTTTTTGATCACACTCACTAAAAATCAAGCACAAGCGAACGCCACACTTGGCTACTATGTGTTCGATCGAGATGCATACCCGACAGCTGCTTTGGTTACGAACGAGTCTGTTCGATCACCCTCGCTATAAATTGAGCACAAGCGAACACCACACTCGGACACCCGCAGCTAACCCGAAAATTTGTGTAACAATGAAACGGACACCCGAACATTGCGATAAAATGCAGGACAATAAAGAAATTTACGCCGAAGGTAACTGGCGCCAATATGTTCCCACAAAGCATACGAAAATGTTGTTGCTTTGTGCTTGTGCATACGCAATGAAAAAATTAGAAGCGAAGTAGACAAAAATGTTTTTGCATTATTTCGTATAGTTTCGCGTGGAAAGCTGTGTTTGTATATATTAGAACACAGCCTAAAACTATGTAGGTACATAAGTACTTTTACAAAAAATAAATGTGCACCGAGTGTATAGGGCTTGGGCATTGCCGATCTACACACATTTATACCTAAATGGATGTAGGCGTCGTGATGCCGCATTTTGTATGAGCAAAAATATAAGAAATGGTTAAATGTACACTTAAACAAACTACCGAAAAATTCAACCTTCTCTTTACCCTCTACGCATAAAAACTAAGAACACCGCGATGAGAAGGCAACATTTTTTGTATAAACAAAAACGTCATAAGCCAATCAAGAAAATTTTGTGCACACTCGGGTTGAAACTCGAACACCCGGGTATATTGAGCTGCAAAGCACCCGAACCCAATCAAGTATGTATGAAAAGCAATCGGGTGTTGTGGCCAACATGTTCGTCTTGAGCTCAGTCGATAACGAACAATACTTCTGCTCGTATACAGAGAACGATGCAAAACGGGTTTTGTTAGATGATCGAGTATACACGAAAATCATGCACCCGCTGCAGATGTCTGGTGTGTATGTACTCAGCATTCGAGTATTTGCTAAAAGCTCGTCCGTTTGCATGCAAGACTTAAAGGACTTGAAGCGTAAGGCAATTTGGACCGGCTGAGTATTGTCGATGGATTGTCGTTGCATTTCAGAGTTTTCATCTTCACCAACAGTTTCTTCGTCAACGTCACAATGTAGCTACAGCCATCTTGTCCTGTGCTTGCTTGCTTACTTGCTTACTTGCTTGTGTCATTCGTCATCGCGTTTGATTTCCTTCTTGTTGGTGACACACTTCGGGCGCTTATGCTTGGATATTTTGCGAGTGCCTATGAAAGTATACCTGAGAGTATGCATGCATGTAAATGACTTTGCTTTTGATGGCGTGATTATTGGCAGCTGTCGTTTGGTACTTAGTTTGTAAAGAGATTTACTGCCTGGCCAACAATGTACAGTTGTCAAGAAAACGGAAATGGCCGAATTGCTGCGTGCTGTGTGTGCACTGAAGGTAAATGATATATTTGATTAGTTTTTGCAATTTAACACTGCAGCTTGCAGCAGTTTAAATAAAAGCCTCAAAAACCGCATTTGCGACTGCTGTTGTAGCTTAAAGGGCGCTTAAGTGATTAAAGTTGTATGCTTAAGTGGTATTGGAGAGATAAATTTTGGAGTTGGTTCAATGGAAGATTGCGCAAATGCACGCCTTTCATTCAAATTTTTTGAAAATTCCAGCTATCATGTATTCGTTACGAAATTTTGATCTATATTTTTTGGTAAAATTTTTAAAAGGTGCATCGTTCAAATTAAAAAAATGCGAATTTCCTTTTATTTATGCCGAACAAATCGAATCTGTATAAACTTATAATTATTTTTAACTTTAAAATTAGAATTTAATAACTTACTCGTAATTTTAAAATAAAAATCAGCGACCAGGCGAAAGTTTTTGGACACCCTCGAAGTATGATCTTAAGTGGAGGACTTAAACTAAGCCGCAAATTGTTCTACTAGCTGTTAGTTTGCTATTAATTCTGGTAACACGAAGGTCGGTGGCATTTCTCCTGAGCTACCTGACAGCGACAAGTATTTAGGTGTGCAGGAAGTTATCTCTCTGTCTGACCTCTTTCCCGGATCTTTCCTGATTGATTAGAATGTATTCAAATTAGGCTGATTTGGGTCGAGGGCACAGTAACTTAGCAGAAAGCGTGCTTGGCTGGGGCATTGGTTACACAGGACATGCTTTAGGTCACCTCTTCTAACAGAGAGGCTTCAACAGTTCCTATAAAAACCTGCGCTGAGAGAGAACCCGGACATGCGAAATTTAAGTCTTGCTGGCCGGTAGTCGATTGCTTTAGGGTGCGTTCATCAGGAAGCGCAGCCGAGCCGATCTTTCAAATTAAAGTAGCTATATGAAAGTGTTCATTCAGCAAGCATTTCCAGAAGCGTTTTGGAGCTGAAAGCGAAGAATTTTTTGATTTTCAATTTAGTTTTTCTTTTTCAGTTTCATGACTCTGATGCGAACAGAAAATTAAAATAATTTAACGAAAATTTATTTCTCAAGGAAGCAAGATGAACCAATATTTTTTTATTTTATTTTTGTGATATGTTTACGGCCGATTCCATGTGTTCAGTGTGAACACCAGCAGCTCCGCTCCGCTCGTTTTTGCTTTGCTCGACGCCACTCGAGATTGTGTGTGAACGCACCATTAGCCGTTTGGAGGACAACGTAGTGGAATTTTCTCACCGTTTCCGCATCTGAAATGCCGTCTCTGTAAATATTTGTACAGGGTGCGTCAAGAATTTGAAGACACTCACATATATTCTGCAACTCCGTACAAACACGTTTTTTAATTTAAAATTTTTCTTATCATAAATGTATGGAAGAAACCTAATGCCGGGTTTCCACTAGGAATTAAATGACATAAATTATAATGAGAAAGTTGGGCATTAAATTCCTTTCCACATGGCATTTTTTAAATGGCACAACTTTTTCGTAATTTCAATACCTAGTAGGAATTCGGCATAACATAATTAATGAAGATGTTGTTGTTATACGCGCGAATGATTTATTTACCAAGCTCACTGAGAACTGAAAAATCTAACGGAATGATATGGGGTCACGTTCGTATCCTTCAGATGTTCCACAACAAAATTTCCTCCGGCGAATCTTATGGTTTGGGATGTTGTGTATTTGTCGATCTATTAGATGCAGTTGTGAAACCCTAGACAGATGGTGTACGGGGAGGCTATTACGACGCAAGACTAGATATTCGAGAATTTGTATGACCACATAACTCCAAACCTATGGCCACCCAGCTTTCCTGGTTTTAATCGTTTGGATTAATACGAATGGGAGACCTATAAACATCCCCATAGTAGCCCTTATTCTCTTAAGAGCAGAAATTATCAGATTAATGACTTATATAGACGAGGAATATTCTATCCGGGCATGCAAACGATTCCCTAAGAGGATTGCAGCTGGCATTACCGCTTAAGACGATTTTCTAAGAAATATACCGTACGCACCCTGTAGTTTTAATTATTATTCCGATAAACTGCAATAAGTTTGTAGAGCCGCTAAATTTTAAAATTGACTAGAAAAAGCAAGAGGGTGTCTTAGTATTACGTAATTTTAAGTTTTTGAAAAATTTCCAATTTTTTTTAAGTACATATGTACTTTGAAATTTCAAAGATAAATATAATTAAATAAAAAATTATTTTAAAACTTCAGTGCAATGTTGAATTACAATATGGATATCAAAAAAAGAGAAAATTCCCGTAGAATTAAACGAGATTACATTTTTGATGCGTAAGGACGAGCAGGTATTGAAAATCTCCTCTTAAATTGTTTCGTCGAATATTTTTAAAACTTAACAACAGTTATTTTAGAAAAGGTTATATATTAGGACTAATATATGCACGCCCACAAATTCGCTCAAATTTCGTCCTTCTAACTAGATTACCTTAAAATAAATTTAATTAAAAGACTAGTTTCAATACCTAATCGCAATTGTGAACCAAAAATAGTTTATATTTTTAAGTGTACAGAATTTTCGTTTTTATTTGGTACTCATATTTTTATTCTACACTGTACTGCATTTTTTAAATAATTTTTTTAATTAATCATAGATATCTTTCGACTTTCAAGTTGCATTTAAAAAAATCCTGACTTCACAGAGAAAAACTAAATACGCAATTTAGTATATTTGACCCATAGTTTCGTGTGTTGTCGAAACATATATTTATAATTTTTTCTTAAATTCGAATATTTGAAATTTGTTGGAGATGTTACAAAAAGCATCGTTTTGGTTTTATTTTATTTTATTTTTTACTTTTGTGAATTTATTTTTAATATTATTTTATTTTAGTTGGTGTAACACATGCATACAAACAGTTGCTACCCTGTCTAACTTAATTTACTTCGCTTCCGTGTTCCTGCAACCAACACTTTAAACTCGCATTAATACCGCTAATGTTGCTGCAACATACTGATGAAACAACTTGCTCGCGAGGTGCTTCCGCCCGGGTCTCCCAACAGCCAGTCAACTACCGCCGCACGAAACTTTGCCCGGCAAACGAGCGGAAACAGTCGCAAAATGTAATTTTACTTGCATACATTTATATGTATATCGGTGGTGGTGGTTAGGGGTAGTTTTGCTGGTACTCTTCTTGTCTGACCGACCGTCTGTCCTCCCTTCCGCTCACATCCAATGAACCGAGTTGCCAGCGCACCCGTTGCTTTAGCAGCGACATTATGTACCGTCCAACTGACTGACTCAATGCCTAATTGCCGAGTCAAGTGAAAAATTAATTGCATATTCTTTACATGATGTTTGCTAGCGAGCTTACACCTTTGTTGCTGCTGCTCCTTCTCATCATACTCTCCCTCAACCTTCTCTTCGCTCGCCCTTAACTTCTGCTGCCTTTCTACTGCAGCAATGCATGGCTGTTGGCCCACTAAGTAACATTTGTTACATTGCCCGTATTTTGTCGCAACTTCTGTTGAAACAACCCACAGCTCAATTCGGAGAACATAAAATAACATCAACATCATCATGAACATTAAATTACAACAAAACTTATTCAATTAAACTTTTAGTCAAGTAATTTCGGGTTCACTTTAATGGATTGCTTGCGCGAAAATCTGCCAACTAAATGACCGGTTGAATGGTTGGTTGGTTTGCTGCTGGCACGCTGACTGCCACCGTAGCATGTACTGCACCGCCAGCCCCACTTTTCTATTTCACTTCTTCCTCCAGTAACAGCTTATGCTTAGCTGCCATCACTTTTGGCAACAGATTTGCATCTAATCGGCTCGTAACCTCTGTATCTGTATGCTTGTTAGCTGTCGGTGGGTGGGGCGAGTGGTTGGTTGTGCTCTGGCATGTTTATCTGGATAGCAAATGTTTTAAGTGAAAGTTAAATTTTTATTTTCCAGCAGTTTTGGCTTTTGCTGCTTTTAATTTGTGGAAAATGCAAATCCAGATGCCTTCAGCTAAGTTTGCGTTTTGTTTTTTTTTTTTTCGTTGCTTTTGGCAGTCCCACATATGCTGCCGGCGGCACTTGAAATTAAATCTCAGTCAAGCATACTGGCAACATGTTTGTTGGCTAAAAGATACCATGGCAGCTACAGTGTATGGACATGTAAATAGGAACGAAATATGCAGTTAAAGTTAGCTTAATGAGAATCTGTTTAAGAGCTCGAAGTGATTTGGAAACAATGTTTATAGTGGACATCTAAACCTGAAGTTCTTGGTTTGATATTATTTGTATGCATGCTCTAATTTTTTATGAACTAAACCGTTATTTTAAGGCCTTTTAGTATGTATGAATATCATAAAATAATCAATCATACCGTACCTATTTATTTTTACGAAGAGATTTTTCTAAGATTTTAAGTTTTAAATTTCGGGGCATCAAAATTCTATTTTAGGAATACCGAAGTTGTTTATCTGTTTATAATTTTTTTTTTTTTGGATTTTGAAATTACGTGATTTGGAATGTATACATACTGAGTTCGACCGGGCCCACGACTCTCAATATTTGGTGTATTGAGATTACTTGGGATTTCAAAATTCACAATTTGGATTGCATATCAACATTATTCGGAATCACGAATTTTGGGATTTTTTTATAAGTATTTGATATAATTAATACGGATCTTAAATTTCTCAGCTTGAAAAATATAGTAATGTAATTCCGATTTTGAGTTTCTATTTAAATTACTCGGAGTCAAAATTTCGCGATTGAAAAAAGTATTCGGGATTCCGAATTTCGGAATTTTGTATTCCGTAATTTTTCTTATTTATTTATTTTTTTTTTTTAGATATTTTGCACAGGCTAGATAATTCGTTGCAATTTACTCACTGGATCAGCTCGAGGCTGAAAATTGAATGGGCTATCAAACTGCATTTAGAATTTTTCAAAAAAATCTGAATAAAAAGTTGCAAATTAGTATGCAAATTTATTGAATTTTCCTGAGCACAATTTTTGGAGATTTGATGTTGTGTATATGAACCATATTTTTATAAAAAATTATCACAAATAAATAAGAATAAAAAACTTTGCATGTACATATTGTGAAAACTTCACTGTATGTACACATGTACCTCTCACATATTATTTTTGCATTTTGCAATTTTTCGCTCTCCTGTCGCGCCACTCTGCTGCTATTGCTTTTCAAAATCCTTTTATGTTTCGTTTTCGCTTTTTTTCTTCCTTAATTTTTTTTTTGTGTTTTTACAAATTTACGCTCTTGACAATTTGCACGTCATAACTGATTCACGGCCAATCGGTGCATTCAGCCAGACAGCGTTGCATTTGCAAGAAAACGAAGTGCAGAAAAGCCAAGCGCTGCATGCACCGAACTACCTTCCTGCAACGCCGCATTGCTCGCTGCCTCTAATGACTATTTGGCCTGCTGGCTATCGCTCCCCTGCTTCTCATCATTGCCTTGCTATGCCATGCAACTCGCGCGAAATTTTCAATGAATAATATTTAATAAATTCACTGAAAACGACGGCGACTTTCATGTTAATCCCAAAATTCGCTTGTGATGCCACAAACAAGCAAACGGTGCTCAGTTGATATTTTCTTGCAGACATTTAGTTTTTCAATTTGAATTTTTAATCATTGTAGGCACATGCACATATCGAGTACTAAGCGCGGAAATAACGTAAGCGATTTTTTTTTTTGATGTAGAAATGCTACAAAATGCTCAAAGATCATTTCGGCATCCAAATTAAATTTTGAAAAAGAAAAGTCGCTTACATTATTTTCGCGGCTAGGGCTCGGATATTATTTTACTAACTGAGCAAAAATATTTTTTACGAAATTTAATTTGAATTTAAAATTATTTGCATTAGTTGCGCAAGTACTACATAGTTACAACTTTTAATTTATTTTGAAAATTTAATTTCCGGTCTTATACGCCGGCAACTACTGCTCTTAATTCCGCTTAATTTCCTACGCGCTCACAGATTTCATGTGCAGCGCGATAACCCTGGCAGTTTCATGCCAATCGGTACCATCCTCCTTCCCACTTCACTGGCTCAGAATCCGTTTAGCGTTTTGTCGAAAGCTGCTGTAATGATATAAACTTCGTTTCATAGCAATGCGTACTTTTTTGTTTGTACATTAGTGTGCACCTTATTCATAAGGAGACAGTTTTTTTGTAAGCTACAAAGAAAGACGGGGAGAAGGTTCGTTTGGTCATAAGAACGTGAAAAATTTGGAAAATCGTATTACGGGAAGACGTGCCTCAAGAGTCCTAAAGTTACATAGATTTTACATAAAATAGGAAAAAGAGTCCAAAATTCAGTAAAAAAAAACTTTTTTGTTTCGTATAACTGAAGGATTTTTGCACGCTATCATCAAATGTGGAAGTTATAGAGCCTTTTTTGCCGATTTTAAAAGTTTTTTGCAGAGTTCGTTTTTGTGACAAAAAGATCCTACCGAGTGAAACTCTTGCTTTGTGGGTCAAAGTTGAAAAATAAGGCGCATCCTAATGTACATATGTATAAGCATAGTTGCAATGGCAACAGCTGTGCCTTTAAAATATTTATATATTTTATTGTTTTTCCGACGCTCCTACTAAAAATTTTAAATTGCTTTTCTTACGCACTCTGCAATGTTGTAAAATAAGTTAATTTTTTTCTTCGCTAACATTTTCGCTTCATTTTACGACGATTTAAATATGTTTTACATACATTCGTGTATAGTACCCGTGAATGCATTACAAATGTATGAAATGAAAAAAATTTGTATTTCTTACAGCGAAAAGGCGTAAATTTGCAAATTATGTAGTGCGGCTGACAAGTTGGAAATATTTCACTGTTATTTTATTTTCATTGCAAGAAAACTCATATTTCACAAGCATCATTAACATAATGCTTTTAACGCGATTTTGTTGTCGTTGTTGTATGAGAAATGAGCCAGTTTAAATTGAAATTTGTGCAGAATATTTATGTAGTTTGAACTGCTTAATGTCGCTTTGGAAGTAATAGGCACCAGAGGGCTGCATGAATTCATTCAAACCTCTAGCCAAATCTAGTACATTAGATTTGAATATTCTACTTTACATAAAAAACACTCAGCGTTTGGAATTTTGTAAGTTACATTTTCTTTTAAATTGTCTACTTTCAAGTGGAAGAATGTGAATAAATGATTGAAAAACATTCAAATCATTCAAATTCATTTCGGTTATAACTTTTTCTACGAACAAATTTGTTCGTATTGTCATAGGAGCGCAGCAATACATACACTGCCTGAACAAAGTATTGGCACAGCAAATTTTTCTCAATATATGCAACAATTTTTATTCTAATATTTTTCCGCCAATTTTGTATATAAATATGGTTCATTCAAAAACAAAAAACATAAAAATATAATTCCTAGACTTTGTGCAAAACTCGCGAAAATTCAGCAAATCTTCATCAAAATTTTCAACTTTTTAATCATATTTTTTAGATTTTTTTTGAGTATGCAGGTTTGTAGCCCAATCAATTTTATTATAATAGAGAACGTTATAAAAAAATTATTAGCCGGCAAATTTCACTTCGAAAATTCTCAGACAAAATCTTTATACCAAAAAAAAAAGTAAAAGTCCACAGAAAAAAAATATGTTCCCTTGAAATATGCAACAACTTTTTAAGCATTTTTAATAGCATTTTATTTTCGAATGCGCACACCCAAACTACATATGAATTTTTCGCAGGTGGCAATATTTACCCCCTATTGCCTGAATGCATGCTCTAGCATTGAGCACACCTTGTTGTCTTCTTAAATAATCTGCTCTAAGATCAAGTTACATATACATATAGTAAATATAGAATTTTCGTAAAAAAACAACTTTTTCAGTAAATTATTTCCACTATTTCTTGCCAGATTAGATTTCGCAATCATACCCCCATTACTCAAGCCCATTGTTTAAAAACTATATTTTTAATCCTACATCTCAGATTTTCTATTTTTGTAATTTTTTTCTCTTGTTTTTTTTTATTTTCTTAAACGCTCGTAATGTTTCCCTTTGATCTCCCAGCAGAGCGCTTACATTACATACGTACTTAGAAGAAAAATTTCCCACAAAACATTTCAATGCATTGGCTATTTATAAATTTCTTTTATTCGCTTGCAATGTATACTACACTTCAAATATCGTGCAAATAAATCAAAAATAAAAAGCAACAACAATAGGGAGAAAATTTACAAAACTAACAGCAAAATGTATATAAAACATTTACGCGCGCGTTCAGAACATTTCAATCAATTTCATTTCGTGTCCACTTGAGTTATGGCTATACAAGTAGTCGAGAGACTTTAATGTTGCGAATTGCGAATGTGTAGATATTTACATAGATGTGCTTCGAATAGCTGAATTAGCTAGCAGCATATGGTGCATCTACAAGAGCACAGACTGAAGTGTACAAACACACACAACGTTAACAACTAAATATAAATGTTTGCTGGCTTGCAACAACGCCTCCGCAAAAAGGCGACACATAAATACGTACATACATACATACTTACAAAACAGGGTATGCAAAAACAGCAAGCAACAACAACAACAATGCGCAACAACTATGAAAAATAAATACAATTTTACAAACTGGCGAAATGCCTGTTTCATTATTCACTCACCTATTTTCAGTCCTGGCCGCATGTATGTATGTAGGAATATGTTTGTAAATTGCGCAAACCAATATAAAAATATGCAAAGCAACATTTTTCAATTGCGAAACTATAAATCTGACTCTGCGGCTGCCGTTTTTTCCTTCTTCTTCTTTTGCTTTCTGCCGTGACGCCTTCAATTTCAAGCAAACGAATTGTCAACAAATACTTTGCATGAAACATTCGTAAAATTCAGACATTTTTCATGTCAAATGTATTGACAGACATTAAGGCAGGCAGGGTGGTGGGTGGTGATCGGAGTGCTGCTGCAGTACATATTAGCCACCTTGCCTACATAATACATATGTAAGTGTATATTGAGAGGGCGTAGGCGGTGGGTGTTGCCCATAAATCTTTGGAAGCTATGCAAATTGCATTCATTAAATTGCAATGGTTTACGAAAAAATCACAAAAGTATCTAAGGTACATCAAATAAATATGAATTTTGCAATAAACATTAGCAATTTCACCGCTTCAAACTTCAAAGCGTGCGGCGTGAGTAGAAAATATAAAAAGCTGCAAAGATCTGAGAAATACGTGGCAATTAAAAAATGCGGCTAGTGACGACATTTACTACCTCACCCAATCGGATTTATATGGACCAACTACGACTTTTTTACGCCAAGTACTTTCACTCGCTCTAAGTCAATTAGACGATAAACCCAAGCCTACCGATTAGCTTAGGTTGAACTTGGAAAATCTATGTTGGAAAAAATTTACGACATGATACAGCTAGATTCAAGAATGCGCTTAAAGTGAAAAAAACAAAAAAAAAATTTTTTTTTCTATTTTATTGTGAAAACTGACAGAAGGGAAACAATTTTTTCACTTAAATTGCTGGTGAAACTGACAGTTAGAGTTAGTACTGTTATGTAAAAGTAATGCAAAGAAAACCCGAGAGACCCTTTTGTTGTATCCCTGTAAAAGTTTCTTACCCTGACGGCCTAAGATTTTATTAGCCTCCCTAATAAACGCTAACAGTTTCTTAGTAGACGAATTCCTGATACTTAGGGCGTCGACTTATGAGTCTAGAGGATTGCCAACTGAGTCCGAAAAACGGATCCGGTCCTGCAAGTATACGCAATGAGCCTTCCCTAGCGAGTTCGTCCTTGTAATCAGCATAATAATCGCCGTTCCTTTCTGCCAAGAGTTGGATAGCGTTAAAGCACTCTTTGACGAGACCAGAGAGCTAAAGAGATGAAGATAGAAAGGTGCCTTTCAAACACTTTTCAAAGTCAATCTGGCAAAAATTGAGATTGCTACTCCTCGGCCTGAAATACCGTGGACCCCCTGGAATGTCGATGACGGCGACCTCTTGCAAAAACATGGCAGCTTAGAAGAAAGTGGCGAGATTATCCCACCTCATCCTCACCGAAATAGCTCATAGTCGGAGAAAATATAAAGTCTTACCGTATAGGTTGCTATTGAAGAGTGGCTGGTCAAGACTCGTCGCATAAGCGAGAGTTGGTGTTTCAACAGCTTAGGGAGCTCCGTCGGCCACACGCGTTCGACTATTGGCCAAAATCGCTTTGGAATTTTAGCAGCGCTTGCTGAACTGACTGAAAGCGCATTTGTCAAGGAGCTGTCCACAAGTTGCCTCGACAACTTTCAGCCATTCAGCCAGAATTTATCAGCCATTCCGTGTCGTGTATTACCAATATACAACGGAATCTAAATCAGTCAGATTTGGAAGTAATTAGTGACGTCCGAGGAAAGGTCTGTCATTCCTGGCCAGTTTCGATCGCGTTCCTCGAGCTCTGATTGTGGCTGGGCTGTCGGAGTAGCAATTTACGCTTTTGGTCGATAATTCACTGGCATAGCATAGCCTTCTTAGTAGCGGTAATCTGCGCTTAAAACCCGGAATTAGTAAGCTTAAACTTAAGGCGAACTGATAGCTCTAGCAGTACAAACCTCTTTCAACTCTACCATTCAACTACGAGCCGTCCGTGAGTATGCTTACTGAATGTCTGCTCCAGTGGCTACCACACTCAAAACGCACGCATTTATGCTCTTCAGAAGCATGCATCCTCCTTCGACTGAAATCTTGAGTAGCTGGGGTTTCGGTCATTGAATTGCACTGTGCGACAGTCGAAACCAGCCCGGACTAAGCGAAAGTAAAGGTTAAGACATACATATATAGTAAAATTTCAGGGGAAATATTTTCGTAGAAAATTTTAACCCATTAGCTACCGCCTGAATGAGTCGTTTTAAGCCCCACTTCAAGAAACCTCGTAAAAAGCTAATTTGGAAGTTCGCTAGAGGATTGATATATTTTAGAAAATTATTCTTCGGAACATTTTACAATGGGTCTTCTCGAGCTAAAACTTAATGTCACCAGCGTGAAAGGCTCTGTAAAATTATATTCTGTGGCCAACCAACAACTTACTCACCCAATTACATCGTTCCAATTGCGATTTGATGGCGCAGGTGGTGTTGTTGGCCAACCTTTTTTTCGACCAGCCATAACTGCCACATTGATTTATGTTGCAAGCGATATTCGAATTGGTTCCACTCTCACTCTGCTAGTCGACACGATATGGGCGCAAATATGCCGCGGTATGCAATTTTCTCTTCTTTCCTCTACACTGAACTGAAGCATTGCCTCCTGCATTCTTTGTGGCACCTACATATGTACATATGCACACCTGCTCGCCTTATTTCCTCCTCAACGGCGGTGAATTGAATTGAAATATGGATATGGATTTGTAATAAAATGCTTATCTGACAAATATGCTGTGGAAATATGTAGTCAGGTGTTGTGACTTTTGCAAAAACAAAAAAGATGGCACGAATGATGTTGCTGCTGCTTTTCGTACGTGGCTGATAGAGGAAGTTGGTCTTTGACTGCGGAAAAACAAAAAAAGATTTTTCAATACTTAGGATAGGAAGATATTGAAAATAGCAAGAGCAGGGAAAAATGTAATTGAAACTGAAAAATTATCTGTATAAATTATGAATTTAAGTTCATCCGCTTGTGTGCACATACACTTATCACAAACACAAAAAACGATTTCATACTTAAATCAAGCCCAAATCAAGATCTTCTGACACAAAAGTACGGTTACTCAGAGAATTCTTGTACGAAATTTGTATTCAAAAATTTTTTGCGAGAACGGTAATTCTACTTTCTTGTCTGTTGATATTTTTAGAACGTTTAACAAAAAAATAATAATAATAACAGCAAAAAATTTTATCCCAGTCGTACTTTTTTTAGCACTAAATTTTTCTCTAAGTGTATATATGAGATTAGAAGTCTTTAGAAACTTTATTCCTTTTTCTTTAAAGTTTCTGAGAAAATTTTGAGAGATTTCTCAGTGTGATTGACAGTTTTGTTTAAATTAAATTTCTATTTTTTATTTGTTATAAATGTTTTTGTAATTAATAACCTATTTATTACTGCGGCAATGCACGGACCTAGGCCCAGCTCTGACCTATTATTTTTCTTTTATATCCGATTGGAGTATTCTTGATGCACACTTCTTTCCGGGCCATAAGTATCTTGAGTTTTCTTAAAAGGAATATCGTTCAGCCAACTGGTACCTCTACGGCAGGAGACTTCAGAAGCTGATTACAGAAATACCTCTGGGGAGCCTTTTGATGCAGAGCTCTCTAAACTCCGAGCGTCATAAAGCCTCAATAACCAATCAAGCCATTTTTATAAAACCGAGATACGAAAAACGTGAAAGTCTGTCATGAGTCCAGAGCTATTCAGGTGTACTCTTGCGAGAAATCTTGTTTCCATGGGGTTACTTGAAAGTTGAGTAGCGATGAACGAGAGTTGTCGCACAGTAAGGTGGTGAAGTTTCCTAGACCGACCTCGAACAACTACCGTTTAAAAGGACCTTGCAACTTTGCATGTCGAGGTTTCCGCCCAGAGTTCGCTTAGCCGACTAAAAGCTCATTTTTCCCCACCAGAAGTCCGCAGACTGCCATGGGTACCCCAATGACTTCCCCTTTCATTAGTGATGGCTTCTAGGGTTCCCTTCCTGGCATAGCAGTTTCCCACAATAGCGCTGTGCCCCGGAACCCAATTCAGTCTCAAGTGGAAGTAACCCGGGGCAATAGCGAGGGGCTATCCCTACCAGACCCATTTTGACCTTGCCATCAGCGATCACATGGCTCTGGTCGCCGCTTTGCTGTTAGAGTAGATATTTACCTCTCTAACAGAAGTGCACAACCGGTCGGATGCTTCTAATCCTGAGCTTAACGCTATTCTTAGTGACGTCGACATTGCGGCTAAGCCTGCGCCAGTCCGCTCCGTCATCAAGCTAAAAAACACTGATATCTCCTTCAACGGCGTATGAGCAATCATTGGAAACATCGATTTCATAGCTGAAGAAACGGACCAATGCGAGACTGGCTTCGAATGCATGCTTTACTACACTCATACTTCTAAGGTCCAGTGAATATTTTGACTTGACGAATGAGTCAAAGTTCGACGCTAGAATTGGTTGAGGTTTGTTCGATCAGTAACTCTCCAAGACAGCCAAGTGGATATCAGGTCTCTAGGCTCGCTCATGGTACAGTCGAAATTGGTCGAGAAATGTCTTTTGAACGCCTCGAGTTACTTCAAACCCAGGCTGATTTGGATCACTAAGCAGGGCATCCTTGGCCTCATCTCTCCTGGCTGGGGGATAAAGGCGCTCATGAGTGCATAATTATTACACATTTTTTTTTTAGCGCGCAGAAGCTCTCATTCTAACGTCTAAAGTACCTTAATAGCAATTTTCAAATTTTCTATACAAATGTATAGATTATTTGTTGTTGTTGCCAATTTGCAGCTGCAAAAATATACACGCTTGACAAGTTTATTTTGTTGCTGATGGCGAGATGTGTCAAATGTACAAATGTTCCAAAGCAAAAGCAATAAACGAAAATACGAAATATTTATTTTGACTTCTTCAAGAAAGAATTTTCTTTTTTGCATGCCATTAAAGGAAAAATATGAAAACACGACTGTCGTTAGCACAAAAAAAAGTTTTGCAAATTTGCGAGTGTGTAAGTTTGCAATTGCATTGCCAGAGCATAGAAAGACAGGAAACTGACGGCGGAAATAGCAATAAATATGTGTGTGTGTGCGTGTGCACCGATGTGATAAAAATTTACAAATTTCTGCAAATTAAAAATGTTTTAAATTTCAAGCGGCCATTGCGCTTATAACTTTTTATGCTTTCCCTAGGTACACACACTGCCGGCAGAAAGTATTGGCACAGAGAATTTTTCACAATGTGTATATGCAACAATTTATATTTTTATTTCTTCAGCTAATTTTTTATAAAAATATTGTTTTATAATATAATAAAAAAATAATTGATTGGCACTTACACTTATGTTAGTGTTAGGCCGAATTTCTTCCCCGATTTCACAAAGGGTGTTTTCTTTGCTTAACAATTTTTGTTTAAAAAATTAAATTCTAGTAAAATATAGTGCAAATGCGAAGTAGCTGGGTCGTGCGGTTACATTTTTGCAATTTTTTCACGCTTTTTCTTTTACAAAAAAAAAATCAAAAATACTTTGTATGAAAAAAATGTGAAACACCTTCAAAACGAAATATATGTATCTCAAGAAACAATGCTATTTTTTTATCAATTTCAAACTTGCATTTTCTAAAATATTTCATTGAATAGTTGAAATTTCACATGAAAATTTAGAGCAAAAATTTGGAAATTATAAATTTATTTTTTTAAGCCGCCGTGATTCACTGCTTATTAAAAATACATTTGTGTTGTTAGATACCCGTATCGTAGTATTTCATTTATTTTATAATTTTGCTTAAATAAAAATTTTCAAACAGGTGGCAACTTTCCTGAAAAATATTTTCTGCAATAAACTTTCCTAAACCTCTTCAGTTTGATACCCATGTTCCAATATTTAATTTACCTTATCAATTAAATTAAATTAAGATTTTCACACATGTGGCAACCTCCATAAAAGCATTTTCCACTCTAAGCCTTCTGAAGCCTCTTTTCATTAACTGCCACATTGCAATATTTACTTTTTATTATCAGTTTACTAAAACTGCAATTTTCAAACAGGTGGCAACTCTCTATTTTTTCCTTTTATATTTTAAGTTAGAGCTCTAGCAATATATCGGCGAAAACTGCACTCATTTTCATGTATTAGTAATCGAGTGATGCGCGTACAAACATACATACAGACAGACAGACAAAAATTATAAAAATTGTTGATTTGGCTTCTAGTGCTCTAATAAAGACCCCTATATTAATTTTTCTTTAATATCTATAATGTACATACAGACATCGGCCCCTGTTACAATTTTTTTATGTGTAAAAAAAAATTACACGAAAAAAAAAATAAATTAAAATTTTTGCACTCTCTGTGCCAATACTTTTTTTTGGTAGTGTATGTATACGCACACACATACACACATATGTATCTTGCGCAACTTCCGCCTCAAATAAATTCACTGCTCAACGCTGTGCTTTTCATATTTACGCAACACGAATATTTCTGCGTGCCAAAAACAACAAATTTTCAATGCAGACATAGCTCAACTTGCGTGCGAAAAGAAACATCACTAATTGAATTTGAAAAGTTTGAAAAATATTATAAAAGCAATTATGTATCAATTTGCCAAGGCACACGGTGCACCGCGGTGGCGCAAATGCGCTAATGGCGGTGCGAAAAATACGAAAAAAAAAACCCAGCTCGGTGTTAGCAAAATTCCAGCGGATTTTGACGCTTTCAGTCTAAAAAAAAAATATTTTATATTATTGCACTTTGAACATTTGAAAACAATAGCAAATCAGCAGACTCACACAGTGGCTGCTTAATCGAAAAACAAGAAAACATAAATTCCAAAAAATACTAAAACATCAACAATAACCACCGTACCATGCAGCACCGTCGCCACCTTCACATTGACTTTGGCCGCTTAATCTGCTATTTGTCATTAATTGAAATCGCCAGCCGCGAAGTACAAGCAAAAACTTACACGCAAAAATATTGGAAAAAATATATATAAATAAATAATCAAGCAGAGGCCACTCACCAATGCGTTGCCACTTTACTCCCGGAAAATCTATAAATTTTTCCATATCGGAAAATCGCAACTGACACGCAAGGCATTAGTAGAGGTCAATGCCAGCCAGCTAGGCAGTCAGCTAGCCAGCGCGTAATGCACAACAGATGCGTTGGTGGCTGTGGCTATGACGGCGGCCACGCTGCTCTCTACCCACTCGTCAAGCCCCTAGATGCTGCTCTTAGCTATTACGCGCCTCACCTTCGCTCACCTCGCATCCGCTCTGCTTTTTTCGCCACCCCACATTTGTTTGTCTTTCCTTCCACTTGTTTGGCGCAAAACTCACATGCGGTTTTTTTTTTGCATTAAGCAGAAAATTTAATTGCAGACGTGAGGTCGTTTTTATTTTTTTCGCAATACGCACTTAAATTATTATGTCTCTCTTTTTTTTTAATCAATTATGTATTTTTACAATTTTGTTTTGCTTAAAAATGTTGAATTCAATTGTGTGCGCTATTGAAAACCAATTCAGCGCGTTCTATTTATATTCCATTCGGTGCGAAGTGCATTCTTGGCTGTTTATTGTTTTTTTTTTTTGCTTTCTTTCTTTCATTCCTTTTTGTTGCGAAGAATTTTTGAAATTATGCTGCAATTGGTTTTTATGGCTGGCAAAAATTGAATTTAGCTCTGAACATTTCGGACTACAATGCATATTGATTGACTTCATTTCGAATTTCTTTTTTGATAAATTGCACTTCAAAAATATTTAGGCTCGCACAAAATAAGCGTTGAAAGAAATAAAATGATGAAATAGCAAAAATTTTAATTTTTTTTTGCCACATAAAAATAACTTTTGAGTTGTTTTGTATAAATTGAAAAACTACGATTTTAATGTGCGCAGAACTATATTAGATTTAAATGTATGAATTAATACTGAAAATAGCCAAATGTGAAAGGGTTCATCATAATGATCGGCTAGAAATCCACTAAGCCTAAGTTTGCATGGTAGATTTTCTATGGGATTAAAACAACTTTAGGCCTAGATAAACAAATCTTTCCAGGTAAAATTTGTATGGTTCCCATCAGATCTCTTCAAAAGACCTGGTACCGTCTGCTAGCGAAAGTCCTGCAGAAATACAGAAATTGGTCCAACGTATCTTCGTCCTGAAGGAAGGAGGAGAAAATTCGGTTGTTTGAATTTCCGGCTGCTCAAAGAAAGCTAGGCATCTGATACTCTTTCTAAGGATCTGCTAGGAGTTGAGCGCACTCGGAGCCTCAATCGCAACTCATGCTGATTCCGGTTAGGTATGATTGGGAAAACGTATATTAATTCATCATAATTCCACTCGGAGACATACATATTTTCTCTTTGAAAGTTCTCTCTATGCGTGCTAGAAGGAGGCTATCTCTCTTACCCGGGTTAAACCAAAGTTTGCTTACAGTGTTTGTTAAGCCACCACGTCCGAAAGTTTCACTGCCGTTACCTCTAATAAGCTGTTGAAAAAGCGAGATTCGAAGAGGTTTAATTACCTTGACTGAAGGTCTTCTGTTTCCGACCAGTTCTTGACTTTACCACTTGTAATCCCAACGCTTTCACGGCACCGCCCTTAGAATTCTGTGTAGGGCAAGTGACTTTCTCTGTGATCTCTGCCTGAAAGACACTGCTGTCGTGAGGTAGGCGATATAATTGCCTCATCTCTAGGTATTCTGAATAACGAAGCGCGCCAACTCCTACCGTTGATAGCAAACCTTCCATTCTTCCCTAGTAGGAAATCGTACATATAAGATTTCTGAAGCGGAAATGCCAGACTGTCCTAATATAATTCTGATTTCATTAATTTAAGGCTCCCTTTTGCGGCAGCTGCATTTACAAAGGCTTGTGATGTCTTTAAGTGCTAGAATCTGCACCCTTCTCATTATTGCTGTGTGTAATAAGCGATGCACGATGGTGAGAATTATGCTACTCATTGCGAGTCAAAGGCTACCTCATTGTCAGTTAATCCAGTGCCCAGAGTCAAATAAGTTTGTTTGCTTAAGTACGTCTCAGACGAGATAGCCATTGGATAGGAAGCCTTCAGCTTTGAAAGTATTTGACTAAATGAGAAAAGCCTCGTCTGAATTGAAATGGCCAGCTGACTTGACTTCACTTGGTCTTTCTAATTGGCGTCAGTTGGCACAGAAGAGGAAACGAATTGCATGCAATATTTAAATCGGCCTGCATAAATCGCTCAGCTTCATATAGCGCCAATAAAGAAGAAGACAGTACGCCGGTCCGTATTCGTATAAGGTATCGTTATCAATATTAATTGATACCGTGAAGGATGTAGAGTATTTTGCATTTTGGCTATAGGGGGTTCTTACTTTCGATCTCGTAAGACTTGGTGATATCGGTATAATTATCGACAAAGTTTAGATATCGGTGTAGCTTTGCTGGCAGTGTTTACCGATATCCATTACAAACGTCGACGCGGGTATCATTTAGACTATCTCTATCAATTTATTTACCTTTATCGATATCGATTTTGTAATTGCTATTGATTTTGGTATCGTTATCGATTTTCTCATCGTTAACGGGTTTGTTATCGGCATAGATGTTGTTATCGTTATCGATTTTCTCATCGTTAACGGCTTTGTTATCGGTACAGATTTTCTTACGTTATCGATTTTCTTATCGTTATCGCTTTTATTATCATTATAGACTTTTTATCGTTATCGATTTTGTTATAGTTATCGATTTTTTATCGTAATCGATTTAGTTGTAGTTATTGATTTTGCTATCGTTATCAATTTAGGTAGCGCTATATGGTTTGTTATCGTTACAAATTTTAGTATCGAAACCGTTATCGCAGTATTTATTTTTACCGACACCAGTTTCTATAAGATTTTTATAATTATTACTGTTACGATTAGCTATCGATGTCCAATTTATGATTGTGCATACTTTATTTACACTCGCATTTAATTTGTTTTAATATTTTGCCTTCTCGCCTTAGCGAGTTAGAAGTTTAACGGTAATTTGAATGTAACACTCCAAAGCCGAAATAGAGTTTACATATCAAAACCAAAAAAATTGTATAGCATCAAATATTTCCCTATGATAAAACACTTCCGCCATCAGTGCACAATTTTTCTCTACAGCTTTAATTTACCACGATGTGCTCCCATCACCTTACCAAAAACTCTAAGATGTCCATCCAGCTCGAGTGCGATAACTAGGAAATGCGTTCAATGCCCGCAAGCTGTGCGCACCACCGCCATAAGTGCATTAAAACGCACATACAATAAACAACAAAGATTTATATGAAAGCATTACGCGAGGGGAAATACCAAATGTAGTTCGTGAAAATATGGAGTTTCTGTGACATTTTCCGCTTTTTTTTCTGACCCTCTGGCCGGAATGGTGAACCAGTAGTGTTTGTACGATGCCGTTTGCTCACGTGCGGTAAACTGTTGCTGTGTGCGCATGTGTGTGCGTAACATAATATCCATATATAAATACAGACAGACATATTTTCCCGTGCACGCTCTTAATTGCCAACAACAAATTGGAGCAGGTTTTTCACGCTGCTACCGCCGATTGTTGGGGAAAAAACTTGCTAGCGCATAGAGGCAACAACAACAAAAAAGGAGAAGAGGAAAATGTGCAGCGCGGAAATGAGCGAAAAAAAGAAAACACAAGTTTTTACCTGTTTACAACACTCGCCCGTTGGCTTGTTGGCTTTTGCAACTTGCTGCATGCAACTTGTCGCTGCATTGCCATGATAAAAGTGAAAATGGAGCGAAACTGTTTTTACTAAAACTGCAGATGTACAGATGTGCAAAAATACAAACATAGGTGAATACATACATACATATGTGCAGCATACATGTCAGCTTGTCAGTGAAATTTTCTCTTTCTGCTTTCCCCACCTCCTTCATTCCTATAGTTGTGTGTCGTTGACGCGCTTGTTGCATAATCCGCGCGCGTGCAACACAAATGAAAACATAAATAAACAGCCATACTACGTAGATACATACGGTCCACATATACATACTTGTTTACATTTTTACTCAACGTTGCAGAGTCGCATTTGGCTTTTTTGCTCGTTTGTCCATTTTTTCTACAACTACTACTATTTCTTATTGTTGCCGCGGTTGCTGTTACTGTGATAGTTACTTTTGTTGCTTTTTTCACTATAAATGGTGCATATTTTTGCAATAATTTGTTGTTGTGTTATGTTGCGTAAAGCGTCAAACAAACAGAAGCCGGAAGATTTGTGGCAATTATTCGTACAACTTCGCCATCAGCGGCACCGTGACTTCTTTAGAGCTGACTTCTGTTGACTTTCCCGCTAATATATGCTTCGTATTCTTCACCGTTTTTACAACACCATGCAGCTACAGATGAGGTGATTTACTTTTTGCTATTACATTATTAGAGTAAAAGTGGATTCCAGTGAATGCGACAAAGTGTTGGAAGTTAGTTTACGAATATGGGGGTTCATATAATGGCAATTTGAGGTGGCTGGCATTATATAGAGCGAAAAGAGGTCGATAGCCTTTGAAATACGTTACTTTTTCCTTATATCAAGTTATTTGTAGAAGTAAGAATTTCCATTTCTACTTGATATCTGTATTGGAAGTTAAGGTTGAACCTGATAAAACACAGAAAATTTGGACAAATACAGTAGTGGCCAGCTAAGGGCAAAAAAATATATTTAAAACAAGCAGAGCAGTACAACAGTCATTCTCAGTTTCACACAATCAATTTTAAAATTTATCATACTCTAAAATGTAAAATGACAAATTTTAACAGGCTGATAAATTTTAAATTGACTGGTGCCACCGGGCATCAATCTGCTATGCACACAAATATTTTTATTAACAAAATGAAAACATTAAATTCAGATTTGTACATCCCTATTCTGCAACTCTTTCGTATTCGGATTTTGCTACGAATCGTAGAAATAGTATGCTGCAATCCGAATCGTATTTTCGAACTTTCGAAATTCGTAACAATGACATGCCCAAAAACGAACGAGTAAGCTTTTTTGCGTAATTTTGTACGAAAACAATTCTGTGTCGGGGGCGAAATAAAAGATGTAAATCAATGTGCGTTTGCAAGAAATATTGGTGGTATTGATTTAAACAGATAAATTTGCCTTTCGCATATACGTATATTTTTATCCACAGCTTTACATAAACGAGCAAAAAAGAATATTTGTTGCCCCTTATCGAGAAACTTGGGTCCGGTTTAGTTATTTGTACAACGATTTTCTGTTGTTGTGTCCAAACGCATAGCCCGAACCCAAAAACTTTAACATACACGTGTAATCAAAGAATTCACATTTTTTTAGATAAATGTTTCAAATTTTCTACCACTAGCTTATTAATAAACTCGGTTTGCACTATGCACTTTTTTGCAAATTTCGACGTGGGTTCTCCGCAAAAATACTGTGGACGGCGTAGCCGGAGTGATATGCACAAGAAATGTTGTATACCTTTGACATGCGGAAGCCCCTCTTCTCCGCTGCTATAACTGCAGATGCATCAGAATCCATAATTTTCATCAAAATATTGAAAATCAATAAATTTTACTAACTATAAACAAGCACATGATGAGTGCTTTTTAATTCCTTTCCACTTTGTTTATTATTTTTTTTCAAAAGAAAAAGTAAGTACGCTTTTTATGCATATGTACATCTTTTTCCTTTCTTATGCATTTCTTAAAAAAATCATAGTTTAAAAAACTAAAACCTCCCTATTATAATTGCCATTCGTACTGTCATCCGGTATATAACTTGAGAATAGAAATCGCTGCATCTTTTAGGCGCATCAATATTACATAGTTACATCCCGAGCCAATAAAAGGAAGGTAAAAGGAATACATTTATTTGCCCTCTTGGCAGTTTTTAACAAATCCTCCATAACTATGAAAGTATTATATGCTTTATCGCAATAAAAATTTAAATAAATATAAATGAAAAGTTCATTCTCTACTAGTGATGTAGTCGCTTTGTTTCTCTCACCGATGTGTTACTAGAGGTCTAACTTAAAATATAGGAAAAAAATTAGAGAGTTGTCATTTGTTTAAAAATTGCACTTTAAGCAAATTGATAAGATAAATTAAATATTGCAATACGGGTATCAAAATAAAGAAGACTTGAACTGCTTTAAAAATCGGAAATTTGGATGAAAATGTCACTTTATAGAGCTCTATAAATCTATTTTATTTCTTATGAATGAGACCATTAAGTTATAAATGAAAAAATAAGTTAACAGCGTTTATTTCATAGAAAAATAAAATTAAAAAAAGCAATTTAAGTTAACCGTTTTATAGTTTCAAGCCCAGGGCGAACTCCTTTAAGATCAGCCAAGGCGACCTAGTGACTGATGTCTATAAAATTGCTGTAAAAGAGGCTACACTCTGGCTTATCGAATCTTTTCTTAACCTGCCTTCAGTAACCATATCCTCCGAGAGCCAAACAGCTATCAAGTCACTGGATTGCTGCAAGATCTCGTTTATAACTGCGATAGAATGTAGGAAAGTCCTTAACGATTTAACCTCAAAATCTGCTACTCACATCGTGTGAGTGCCAGGTCACATACATTAAAGGACGAGCTTGCAAGAAAAGGAACCATCCTGTCAACTCCTCTCATGTAGCGGGCATACCGTTATCTACCTGTAAGGCATGGCTCAGTACATACTTCGTTGAGAAGGCAAACCAAAGATGGTCAGAAGAACCTACATGTGGGACGACTCGACAAATCTGGCCCAGCCTCGACAAGAAAACATCCGACGCACTCATTTGGTTAGAACGCCCTCTACTAAGGCTGGTGACCGGTATCTTTACGGGCCACTGCTTAATTGGAAGGCATGTTAGCAGAATGGGTTTGTTGCCGGCCAAAGTGCAAAGCTTTAGCAAAAAAATATAAATTTTTTAAAGTCAATAAATAATGTATACAAAGAGTAATAAAGTGGTAATTTCAAATTCTGAAGGCGGTGTGTATTGCTTAATGGTGTTTTTCGCTCTACTGTAAAATTGTTCTAAATGGAGTTAGCAGCTTTTACCGCGGCGGTAACGATATGTTTTTGGGTTGAACCTTCACATTTTGGTGTTACTGAATTGGTCTTCAATCACGGATATTTTATAAATTCTGCGTACATTGATGTTATAAAGAACTACAGCGCTGGCCATAAGTGTACTCATATTAGGTAGCATATCGTTTACTGAATTTTTCATTCTAAAAAGTAATGTTTTTTTTTTTTTAAATAAATCAGTATACATAAAAAAATTTAACAGAAAAACGTTAATACCAGGCCTACCCTTTGATTTGATGGCAACAGCAATACGCTGGGCCATGCGGCGTACAAGCTTGGTCCATTCGGTTAGACTTATGGCACCCCACTCTTGAAGCAAAGCATTTTTCAGGGTTGTTTTTGATGTGATGCACTGTTTCTTAACTGAGATTCGTTCCAGTTTCTAAGTAGTTCTGCAGTGGATCCCTTCGATGTACCACAGAAAAGCTCGGAACGATGCAAGTGCATTTGGTCTCAGCCGTTTCGTTGACTTCAAACTCATCATGCCCAGGCACCCATACAAGCTTTATGCTAAAGTGGGCTCCTTAGTGGTTCAAACGAGTTTTACAACTGTCCAAAAGCCTTGATTTCTTCTAAATGAGTTCTAAGACCATTAATTCTGCCACAATTGTTCTTCTACGAAGAGATTCTCGAACGCAGACTTCGATTGCGAAGACCACCTGGAATGTGATGTGTATGTGCCCAATGTTAGAGCAGCATATTTTGCTATCGACCTAAAGGCTCAGTTATGCATACTAAAGAATACATATGGTAAATGAGCTCTGCTTCCAGTGCGTTCTGGTTGCATCACTTTAGTTGTATGTATTTGGCGCATCTGGCAGCTCCTCACATCTGCGCATTTATTGCATTTCGTTGACCTCTTTTCTGTTTAGAATCTCCTCTTTCTCCGAATGAAACTCATTTAAATAAAATGTTACTCAACTGTATTGCTTCACTCAGTCATTAAAGCTCTTTAAATCCGTCTAACTCAATTTTCAAAAACTTTACCTACATATGTACGATCATCTACTGCTGGCTTCATCTTCTCTGCTTTGCCTTTGTTTTACGCCACTTCAGTTGCATTTTCATAATTCAACTCCGTATATTTTCTAAAAGCCAACGGTTGGTTGCTCGCTCGCTCGCTCCATCGAACCGCTAGTTGCAGCCGCAAATTAAAATTGAGCTTTTCTCACCACCCACCTCGCTGCACTGCTGTGGCCCACGCATCGTTGCTTTCAAAAATTTGCCTGTGCTATCAGCATTCCTGTGCACGCACACATACAATTTTACATTTTTTTCGCATTTGATTTTCTTAAGTGTAATCAACGCCAGTGCAACGTTGGCGGCAGCAACAGCAACAGTTGGCAACTGGCAAGCGCTTTTAGTGCGAATAAAGGAAGTGCAAAGCGGAATTCATATGACTTGAATAATATTTTATCATTTTTTTCCACAACTTCGACTACTGCATTTCGAAAATTATTTTTGTTTTTTTTTTGCTCAGTTTTCGCATAGCTTAGCTCTCACGTTGCAACATAGGCATGCTTTTGCTCGAGATATTTGCTAAAGTATTTGCTTTCTATGTGTTTGCCGCGAATTCAATTAAAAAACTCATTAAATCGCACAACTGCTGGTGACTGGCGCTTGAGATGATGCTCCTCGTTCAAGAAGCTAACCAAGTTGTCTGTGTGGGTGGGAGTAGGAAGTAGAAGGAGGAAGTACGGGTGGGTGGGTGGTATATGCAATGTCTGAGTTAATAGTTTTCTTTTGGTTGCGGTTTGAGTGCCGAGAATTTAGCCGCAGTTGTCTTTCTTTTAGCTTTCTGCTCTTTCTATTCATATATTTATTACGCGAAATGTACTTATGTACATACATATGTATGTATGTAACTGTAATGCCAGTTTTTCTGTGATATCCACAGACTTATTCTTTTATTTGATTTGGCGCCGGTATTTTAGCTTGCAAATTCAGACGTTTTGTTCTTTTGAAAATTTGCAGATCAGCGTGCGCTAGTTACGCAGTCGAGACACTTGTACATATGTACAAATGTATGAATACATTAGTGTGCATTTTCAAGGCGATAATTTCATCACAAAGGCAGCGAAGCGTCTACTTGAAGTAGACAACAAAAGGTGTCGAGTTAATGAGTACTCTATGTGATAGATGCACAGTGGGCGAAAAGTCTCTACATTTATGTAGGAAATGAAAACAAAAAAATCAGCAAAATTATTTGGTCTACTCGATTTAAGTATAAAAATATAAAGGCATGTGAAAACACATTGATAAATAAAACAAAAAAACAATATTTAACGTCCCTGGGCTTTTTGCACTTCCTTGGACTTTTTGTTTCATATTTCGAATGGATTAAATGCTATGTCACTTAGGCCTAGCGAGAGCAATAACTGACAGAAACGAACGACGCTCGTGTCTAAAACATTTATTTTACTGAGGCGATAACGCAGAGAGCAATTTCCCGTGAAATCACCAGAGCGAGTTCGAATGTCCTCCCTGCCTAAATTAATGCACTATTTTGAAGTTTTTTTACGTGGACAGGTAAACCGCTTTGCTTGGCTTGGCCCTAGACACTCGCTACATTGGCTATGGAGTTTTTTGCCGACCCTCTTGTTGATGACCTACCTTGTGTTTGCTTTGGTGGGCCCACAAAAAGCTTCCGGGCCGCCAGTTCATTTCCCTTGCGACCCTCCAGATTTTGAACTATATAAAATCATCGACTACGGCATAGATTAAGCCGAAAAACGTATAACAAAATAGGTCTGAAAATTTTGTTGTCAGAATATGAAAGTGAAAACAGACCTTTAGGCTCATGAACAAGTTACCCTATTAGGCCGTTGGGTGTTCAGTTTTAACTGTAGATGTATTTTGCTGTGTTCGAGCCTCTTAGTTGGTTATGGTTGCCTATTCAAAGGTTAAATCTGTGGTTATAAGCAATAACCGCCTAAGTCGAAAAACCTGAATTCGAGAAAAAACGTTTTAAACATTTGAATTGTACAGTTAACATTATGGGGAAACCAAAATATGTTCGTCTATAACTTTTTAAATAGCCTAGCTGGCGAGTTGAGGATTTCACATGAACATGGCATAGTAGTTGTAGAATACGATAGCATATATAACTCAATTCATTCTTAAGTCGACTTAGGCGGTTATTGCTTATGACCACAGAAATATCTATGACTTAGCAACAGGTTTCATACAGAACAAGCGCCATTGGCAATTTATGCTTTAAAGATATATACATTGTTTGTAGTGCAATTATATGTAATTCCAAGAGCATTTTTCAATTATCTTTAGTGCGTTTTCTAGCTCCTCCTTGCGACAATTATAAATGTCGATAAACAAAAACATAACTTCGAAAAAATTAATTTTTTGAATAAGCTTTTGCTGTCTTATGCTTTTGCCAATCGCAAAATCGGTAAAGATTCGCAAGCTCGAACGCCAGATGTAGATAAAATAAAGATATATAGGCGTTTTTTTAAAGCGCTTCCTGAAGACTGCTGACTGTGAGGAAGGAGTTGGTATACCTGAAGCAAGGCATATTAAACGGGTAGTGGCAGTAGAGCATCTGATTTTATTTTTTTTTTTTTCAAATTATTATCTAAACTCCCAAGTAGTGTTAATTTTTTGGCAAAAATTCTTAATTGGCAAAATCTATTTGCATGTGAATCTTCAAAAAAGCGATTGGAAATCTGCCTTTGGAGCGCATACATACTTAACTCAGAAGCACAAACGCTGATTACACTGGATCACAAATTTTAATTTAATTTTTGTTTTCCAGGCGCCACTGTCCAATTTCTATGTAGAATTGCTCGGTGATTCCGAAAGTCGGGTTAATTTTTTTCTGGATACGTTTTCCAGGTATTTGCAATTTACCGTTATTAAAATTGGTTCCTTTGAATCACGTATATCTTACAAACCAATTTAAAAATCATAAAATACGGCATATGAAAGCCAATGAAATTCTCCATAAACCGTATATACATCACTTTCGGTTAGGGCTTATAGTTTCTGAAAAATTAATTAATCATTCCAGCTTTTTTTATTTTTTTATGAAAAAATTAAAAAAAAAATCAAACTAACAGAAGAAAAATAAAAAAAAAAACAGTTTTGTGCCAAATTTTTACATTTGTACTAAAGCCTGTTCTGTTACAAAAAAAAGCAAGTTACTGATGAAGAAAATCGATGGATAAATACGAAATAATGAGTTGTCAAATGAAAGTGCGCAAAGTTTTTTTTGTATGAAATATGAGCCGAAAAGCGTACTACTTAGGTTTACGCGGCGTATGAGTGACATTCTTTCGTGGCTAAATTTTCATACAAATAATCTAGGCTTCTTCTGAGAAAATTTGTAATAAATAGGCCGTTGTTGCAAAGTTTTCTGAGAAAGGGGCGTTTTCGAACTGGCTGACGAGATAGGTGTTGGTATAAAGTATCCTTTCTCAGACATACCTTTTCATTCGGAAAGTTTGTATTCATCTGCTTGAACTTTTCAGTGAGCAAGAAGTTTTTTCGACTAGCGCAGAGTAATTCTCGAATTTTGAGATTAAAATAATTTATATGCCTTCTGCATTGTTGTCTTACAACGAATTTATATCTATCTGTGCAAATACTAACAAAGCAACAGAAAACCTACTTTTGCTCACTAAAAGTGCATTTATCTTAACATATCGCCTATACAGAGTAAATTCTCGAAATATTTACTTGCTATCGATGCGTTGCAAATGCCCCAGCAGCCCTCGCATTAAGTATTAAGTATTTTTTCAAACACAAATCTACACAGTGCAACCGCGAAACTATCAGAGCATTGTATGCTGCCAATTATACAAATAGTAAAAGCCACAAAGACACACAGCAACATGTTAACAAAAATTTTGCGAAAATTGCGAATTTGTCATTTGTCAACGTGTAGTGTGTGGTGACAGTGACAGACAGCCAGACAGGAAGATGTGAACAATTCTAACTACATACTCGTACATACATACATAAATACACTAACAAACCGATACTCATACAATTACAAATCACTACTCGAATTTTGCTATAATCTTGTTGCAAATACGAAAACGGTGTATTGTTGTTGTAGCCTATTTGTTTTCTTTGTTGTAAGGCAAAGTATGAAAAACTATTATTAGGCGGGCGGCTGTTCGAAGCACAATTGCGCAAAGAAAGGCAGCCAGGAGGAGGGCAGCTGGCGGTGGTTAGCTGGTTAAAAATAGCGCATGCTCACCCTGTATCTCTATCTGAACTGATCTGTCTGTTGTGCCTTGCAGTAAATTAAATGGATTTGTAAATTTATTTGTTTTTCAAATGCATTGAAATTGAATTAAAACGACGACTAACGGTGTAATGGACTAATGCATGCTGTACATTTGTACTTGTCGGTATGTGGGCTAAGGAATTTTGATTGAAGTTTTTGTTGTTTGTGTGTCTGTGTGCGCGTATGCGTTTATGTAATGCCGAATCGAAAGAATTTGGGCGAACGAGGCCGCAAAAAAAGAATGGTTTGCATGCAAAAAAAATATTAAGAATAGATTAAAATAAAGCAGAAAGGAAATTTAAGTAAAATGGAGCAAAGTAAAATAAAATATAAAATCAAAAGAAATTATAAAAAAAAAACAAATATAATTAATCGAAATAGATTACAAACTAAAGAAAACACTTTTCAAAAACAGTTAGATTCACGTCTCTAATGAATTACGAGCTACGATCTTTTCTTGGCCGACTAACTCTGTACATTGGGGTGGTCAAAAAAAAAAATACATACAGAGGTAAAAAGTTTAAAAGTTAAGCTCTCACACCCTAGGATTTTTTGGAAGAAACCCGTATTTTTTGTAAAAAAAAAGATATTAAGAACTGCCTCTAAGCCCATGAACTTTCCCGTATATTTTATATTTGAAAAAAAAGGTCGTAGAAATGGTCTAGAATTCTTGAAAATCAATCTTTTTCGATAGGAAAATTTATTTTCTCTTGAAAAGACTTCGAGTAATAATACTCAATTCGTTTCACTATAAATTATTTTTATACCAAGGTCCCACAAAAATCCCATAACATCCATTGGAGTGACCCATAAAAAATCTTTAATATCAAACAAATTTTAAATAATCAATTAGGTAATATGTTTTGAAGTCCCCTGAAGAGAAACAAAGTTTCCCGATCGAGATATTCATTTTAAAGTATTCTATACCACTTCTCTAAATTTTTTTTCCATATAGTGGAATACATAAAAAAATATTGAGCGCTTTGAGCGATCTCTAAAACTTGTTTGTTTTCAAAATAAAAACCAGGGTAATTTCAAAAATATTTTCGAAATAAAGCTTGCTTTAATCTCTTCTCTGACACCCAATTTCAAATACTTTATTTAATGCGATAATTAAATTGATTATGAATAACTAAACAGGTAGCAATCCTCTTCAAACATATTTGCAAATTAAAGCCCACTTAAATCTCTCTCGTTTGACACCCATATTCAAATATTTCATTCAGCTTGTTAATTCTTCAATTCAAAAATATTCTCGAAATAAAGCTTTCTTTAATCTCTTGTTTGACTCTCATACCAAAATATTTTATTTAACGTGCAAATGAAGTTGATTTTGAATTACTAAACAGGTGGCAACTTTAAAATATTTTCTACAGAAGCTCACTTCAATTCTCCCGTTTGACACCCTTAAAAAAATATGTGTGTATTTCATGTAACTTTAATAAAACTGACTTGAAATATTTAAACAGGTGGCAACCCTCTTCAAAATATTTTCGAAAGAAAGTTCATTTTAATGTGTCAATTAAATTAACTTGTAATTACTAAACAATATATCGTTAAAAATATTTTAGAAACAAAATTTTCCTAAATCGTTTGTTTGTCAACCAAATACATACTTCATGTGACTTTAATAAGATTGGTTTTTAATTTCTCTACAGGTGACAACCCTCTTCAAACACATTTTCGGATTTTATCGGTTTTGAAACCCTTTCATATGACAGCTACACTGTTGCACTATTATATTTAACTTATAAATTACTTGATGGTAAATTTTGTTTTGAAACTATTGACATCTAAATTTTATAAATTTCAAATTATGAATTTTTTCGTAGTTTAATAAACAAAAAGGTTAAAAAATTACTTCGTGACTGCATACTTTGTTAATGAATTTTCAGTTTTTTAGTACAAATCGAAAATATTAAGTTTTTTATTTCTACATAGAAAAAAAAATGTTTGTCAAGTTCGCCACTCAGTCATTGGGAAAAATTTCTGATGTGCATGAATGTACCATTCATTTCTCTGTTCCTACTGAAACTTATAAAATTAAAATTTTCTTTCATTATTCGAACGCTTCTGCACCTAAAGTTATAACACGATATACCGTTTTTCTCAGTTACATACATATGTATGTACATATATACTGTCGCCTCATTTTAATTCACTTGTTTATTTATTTTTTAACTGCTTGTGGCATAAGGCGGTTTTTTATAGTGCATACATACTTACATATCTGGCAGCGCTTCAGCTGTGTTACTTCTCACAAAACTTTTATAATTTTAACACTTTGCCTACGAAAAACTTTTCACTTAGCACAGTTTCTCAATTTTGTGTGTATGGAAAAGCCATTTGTGGCGCTAAAAGTGACGAAAGCATAAATAAAGCAGCAAATTTAAAAAATATATAAGAAATAAATTTGTTTTACAACCAAACGCGTATTTTGATATTATGAGAAGAAAAAAAAACGATTAAAAAAGTAAAAACCCATCTAACCTAACCCTAACCCTCAAGACATCGCAGTCGTCAAAAGGCGACCTTAAAAAGCACTTAAGTACAGCTACACTTTTCACTTTTTGCAAATTTCTCACTTTTTCACTGAGGCCAAATGCGAAAAGGGCAAAAATAAATTTTACATTAAGTATTGTGGAGGGGGGTCAGGAATTGCATGCATATTTGCGCATATGAAGAAAATTATATTTGTCTTTCTTAGCAGTTGCAAAGTAAAATAGAAACTTGAATTAAAGAAACGAAAAGAAATAAAATTAAAATGAAATATTTATAAAGGAAAGTTTTAAGTGAATATTTTGTGTGGTGAGTTTAAAGCAATGCCAGCCGCAGATTATGAGTTTTGGCCACAGAAATGTTGCGTTTACATCCACACGCACATTAAACACATACATATGTACATATGTATATAAAATATTTGCGTAAGCATGTTAGTGCATTTTTGTTTGCTCTCAAGCGCTTATATATGTTTGTTTGTTTGTATGTTTATATGCTTAGCCGCCCCCTTGAAACTCTGAAGGTGGTAAAACTCATTAGCGTTGAAGTGCACCACTGAAGTAGGTGGCTGCAAGCGGCGCTTGAGTGCTGTCGAAAAAATGGCTTGATCTCACACGTTTGGTAGGTAAGCGCATTATAGTTTTGCTGCCTGTTTTTGTTTTACTCTTAAAAGGCTTAAATATGCAAAATAAGCTAGCGCAAACCACAAAAAGGCCAAGCGTTTTAAGAGATTAAGCACGAAAAACGAAAGTTTGAGTTATAGAGATAAATACTATTTTCCAGTCTAGCTGAGCGAAAAGAATTATTTTTTTTTTAGGAAAATAATTCATTTATGCCTGATCGTCCTTCGATATAATTTTGTAAGATTAGTGCTAAGGCCTATTCATATTTGCGCCAAAAAATTTTAAACCGACTTCAAAAAAAGAAGGAAGGTTATAAAGCTTAAGAGACTTTTCATCATAATTTAAGCTAATGAAATATATCGCTTTTTTATGTAAACAAATTTCTGAAATATATGCCAACTTAAAAGCTAAAAGAATCGCTGAAAGTGTCAGTAATTCTAAATTATTTTTTGAAGTGAAAAATCTCAAGTGATTGGAACTTGACCAATTGCATTCATTTAGTCGAGTCGAAATATGAATAAATATCAAAAGATTCTAGATGTTGCTTACCATTTTTTATATCGATTTGACGTTGAAGATTTATAGTTCAAAAGCCTTAATTTTTCAACTGACTTATTATTTTTTTTTTAATGAAACCGATTTGTTTTGTTTATATACAATTTTTTAGTGCAAAAAAACATTAACAACTTTGAAGAAACTCGATTTTCCTGTACCTGTTAATAAATGCTACATAAGAAAAATTAGTTAAAAACAATTATAGGCATCCGCTAAAACGAAAAAATGTGTCCGCCATCTTGGATCCGCCAGTTTAAATTTTAAGAATTCATGGTCGGATTGATAATCATCGACCCCGAAAACCACCCAGTAACAGTTTCGAGCGAATTCAATCAATTTTTAAAAACTTCTCGACCATATTGGTTTTCAAAAAACGCCAGTCATCATTTAAAAGTAAAATTTTTCATCGAATTTTCCAGAATATAACCGATTTCTGTAACCTAACCCAATTTTCGAGAAAGGGGTCTTCAGTTGACAAAGAATGCCTCATAAAAATAAATGTAAACATAAGATAACGCTAATCTAAAGGTGTTATAGATAAAGAAAAGGGAAATGATAAAGATAAAGATTAAAAAAAGGATAAAGATAGAGGTACAGTTAAAGATAAATATAACGTTAAAAAGATAAAGATAAAGATAAAGATAAAGATAAAGATAAAGATAAAGAT
>NW_023458562.1:47005117-47019289 GCF_013731165.1 Rhagoletis pomonella | reverse complement strand
TTCCTAATAAACAATCGTGGTACAAAGCTCAATAAAAAAATATTAAAAATAAAATAAAATTTTAATAAGCCAAAATAAAATTAAGGGTTTTTAATTGGTTTTTAATTTTCAGAGAAATTTTTTACAGATATTTTATTTAACTTTTAATTAAACGCAATTTTAGTTAAATGAAAAATTTTAAAAACTTGTTTCTATTTTTTTTTTTTTTGAATTTGTTAATTACTTAGTATTTTGTTTTCATTTCCTTCAAAGCTATTTAAATTCAAATCAATTTCAACTAAATAAAATTATACACATACATATATATGTAAGTATTTCGGAAACGAAAAAAGATATAGCAAATTAAAGTTTTTGAATTTGTCCTTAATTTTCATACAAACTTTCCTTTAATTCAAATGGAACTAAAAAAATAATTAGACAAACTAATTTTAGGTATATAAAAAAAAATCATATAAAATTTTTCATTTTTGTAAAGCATCTATGAATTAGGAAAAGCCAGAAAAAATATATTTAAATTGAAAAGAAAAATAAAATTACCTACAAAAATAAATATAAAATAAAAAATTATAATAAAATAAAATCTTAAAAAAACAAATTTTATTCTAATAAAAAATTTGGCACCATTTTTCTTGTTTTAATTGGTGCAATGTATAGGAATATTTTTTCTTATTTTATTTTTACTACAATCACTGAGAGAAATTTTTTGTAAAATGAGAAAATTTTTGAATGAAATAAAAATTAAACATAAAAAATAAAATGCTCTGAAAATTTTTTGATTTATGTTCCGGAAATTTTCTATAAATAGGCTTGCAAATAACTTCTTTTTTCCACAACTGAACGAAAATTTCAGAAAAAAATAGTAAATTCTAAAAAAATTAAAATATTTTTATTTTATTTCTTAAAATTTATTTGCTTTATATGAATTTTTTCCTTTCTTGCAATAGAGCAAAAAATAAAATAAAAAAATTACTTGTAGATGTAAAAAAAATTTAAATGCAATTTTACCAAAAAAAAAAAAATATTGAAACAATTATGCAAGCTCATTTAAAAATCCAATTTGTTGTAGACTTTGCTATACTTATAAATACATACGTTATTCCTAAAAAATATTTGGTATACTTATGTCGTCAACTTAATAGAGAAAGGTCCCAACTCATTTTCTTTCGGGACTCGGCGTTGTACAAAAGTTGACTTTTTATTCACAGAGGACCTAACTAGTTTCAGTTCTTATTAAAACCCAGTGTTTTGAAGATAATTTCTATTCAATAACTTTAGTTTTTATAAAGGAACAAAAATGTTAAATGGGTTCTTTCTATATTAAGGTAACGATGTGTATGCATTGAAATTCCTGCACGGAAATCTTCTCATTTAATGTTGATGCCTAACTTTTCCATTCCTTCTTTAACTCAAGAAATTTTCGTGACTTCTCCCCCTCAAATTTTTTTCATTAAATAAATAACACATTTAGCCGGAAGCAAGCACAAAAGCCATTATTCGTGTTTTTCTATTTAACCTTCGCACTTTGTTGGCAATTTCACAAAGCTCATTTGGATTGACCCATTTCATTACACATTTCCATCCGGTCAGTACTAATCCAGTATATCGTATCCCTAAACCAAAAAAAAAGAATATAAATATTAAATAAAAAAATAAAATCAGGCAGCTGCTCACATACGTATGTATGCCAATTGTCATGAACCTTACTTTACTGTCGCCATAAAGCACCACATCTACGCTTTCTTGTTAGTTGGTTTCGTTGGAACCACTATGTGTATGAATGGCAAGCTCAGAAAATTACTCTCGAAGGGGAGGATAGTTAATATTTTGCTACTGGCAGTAGAGTATCACTGCGAGGTGGGGGAGGCTTGCAGTAGCTGAAAATTAATGTCAGGCTAGAAATGGACAGAAAGATAGATGCACTTGAATATGCAAAGTGGCACACTAAACCAGCCACGCAAGAAACTGCTGCACATCCACACACACACACATCCACAAACAGAAACTTAATCCTGATGCATTTTACTTCCAGCCAATCTCTAGTTCTAACTCTCCCCTCTGGCTCTGAGCTTAGTAGCATCGCGATAATCCATTTTAAACATTTCACTTGTGTTTCTGCGCCCTATTGTTGCTGGTGTTGTTGTTTTAGTTGCTGTAGGCAATCGAATTATTCATAGCTATTTACCCACTTGTGTCACTGAGACCATCACCCCTTAACTACTCTTTTCCATGATTACCTCTGCTCTCCTTTGCTGCTGTCAATGCATTCCTTCGCCTCCATATTCTCAATTTTGCAAATTTCCACATTACTGCACTTTGCGCATTCAACAACCAGCCTTCAAATCATTTCTCTCTCCCTTCATTCTTGCTTCAGGCATCTCCTCTCCCTCTCCCTGTTGCTGTCTCTTTCTCTCTCTCTCGTTCTCTCCTTGACTAACTGTTTTATCTCGTCATTGCCATCAACATTTCAATTTCCCAACTGGATTTGCCAAGGGACAATTTTTCGTAAATTTCGTCGTTTTCACTTTTCACTCAAGCTATCACATAGTCTGCTTCCAGGCTGTTATGGCATGATGACTGGAGGTCGCCACTCGCTTATGGTTCAGGAGCAGAAGCGCATGCACTATTGATTTAAATGCTTCAAGTGTACATTACAAAATATTTATCTGCATTAGCATATCGCACACCGTCTTCAAAAGAGTCACAACTCAAAATAATAAGTTCGTCAGAAAATGCGAAAAACTATATCGTAGCGCATGCTAATCATATGGGCAAGGGCGACTTTACCTTAGGTTTTTTTAACAAATTACAACAAAAATTTGCTCCAGCTTTTGCTGAAAGGTAAATAAAAGCTCTGTGTACATTTTTAGCGTATAATTTCAAAAATGCCAAATTTTGAGTTGTGACTCTTTTGATGACGGTGTGCGATATCAGTATATCGCTTACTCGAAAGGCTGTGCCGCTTGCTGCACTTTTACTCTCCGCTCTTCGCCCGCTTTTGTGCTGCGTCGCTTCGTGTATATTTATTATGTTTGTAAGTGCTTTTTGCTATATTAAAATATTATTAGTCGCTTTTGCAATGACTAAGTACATATTTATCGTAACCTTCATCATTGCTAAGCGTACAGATTTAATTTCCTATTTTTCTCCGAAATCGGAAACGACATTTTGTGAAATTATTTTAGCGCTTAATTTTAGTTAAGTTTTTTGTATTTAATTTTTTGTTATGCTATGAGTATTAAGGACTAGTTATGGAGTTTAAATTAAACTAAGCACAGCTATTTTCGAAAATTATTGCAGCCCGAAAGAGATTTTTGAGGGCCAATGGTATTTATGCCAACTAAATTATGCTATGAAAAATGTAGCCTACTTTTTCGGACGCTGATTCGTTTTAAAGGCCGTTAAAGATAGCAGAGTATGTATAAAGAAATTTTAACTGACAAATTAAGGAGAATGTTCATAAAGTGACTTGAATGTGCTGAGGCTGAACTGGCGCGTCTTGAAATAAAACTTCCTTTGGAAAATATAAATAACGGCATAGGAATATGTACCCTTACAAACTTGTAAGCTACTGTTTTATAGGTACTCATATTATAAAAAAAAGAAAACTTACAGGCGAAAGCAACTTAATTGAAAAATATTTTTTTTTAGAGTGCTAATGAAACCGGCACTAAATGTTTTATAAATGAAACTATTGTATAAAAATGTCACTTTATAAAGCTCTTTAAATCTACTCTATTTTTTGTCAAAAAAACCATTATATTTTTTCCCATAATATCGTAATTTAATTGTAGGATATTTTATAACTAATTTTCTGCTTCTTTTCGCGTTGCTTTTTTTATCAGGCGAAAACCGCAAAGTGTGCATTTATTAAAATTTTCCAAGTAGTTTCGCGTTTTGTTTTTGGTTAGTGTGCAAACGCAAAAACTGTATTACCGGTGATTTAGCGATTTCTTTTATTTATTTTGCATTTAAATGAATACATTTTCAATGCAGTTTCATGAAAGATTAATAGCGAAATAATAATTCAGTAAAACTAACGGCGAATTATTATTATTTTTTTATAATAACAAATGCACTCAATGTAGCACAAAAAGCACGTAAAACTTTTATTCAGCAGTATTATATAGTAGCAATTTTTTTGCTCTTCATTTGAACTAAGAATTAATTAGTTAAATGAAAATAAACGCCTAATTTACATAATTTTGCATTTGATTGCAAAATTTTTTTTATCGACTAATATTAACTTCAACCATAATTTTTGTAGTGCTTAGTTAAATATATACACAAATGTATACACACATTAGGGAGCTCCATGAAAAAATGTTTAAAACGCGAATCATAAAGTTTTAGTTATTTCATGACTCCCATGTGGGCACAAAACTATTTTCATTCAATTCGGAGGGGCCCGTTAGCTTTTGTTCTGTTCGTCTAGAGCTTTCTACCAGACCAAAGCACCAACGAATAAAATCGTTGTGCACTGCCCCTAGGTGATGCACGATGCTGATCGTTCCAATTCGCTTCGTTAGAGAATTCATAGCACTTACTTAGCTGCGTCTAGACTTGACAAAGATAGTGCGGGAAGTTTTGTTGATGTATTTTGTAACAAATTTTCGGAAAGCTATCATAGTTTCGATTAGAGACTGATTAGAGAAACACTATAAATTTGAAACCAATTAGGATTCAACGTTGGAATTACACTAGATGTCTTACCTTTGTGTCGATATCGAAAACTAATTCCTTTTTTGTAGAGAATGCTATAGCTCTCGACAATTTCTCTAATCGTATTCTAACATTCTACCTTCGGGAACCATATTAGATTTCCAATGGTTTTTCAATCGTTCTCTAAACTTAATGTTTGCTGGGTTGTGGCCAGGGATTGGCCAAACTGTATGATGAAAAGGAAATTAGCTCAAAAGGATCTTGTGGTGGAATTTTGCATGATATTGTTTTCCCCGCACATTGACAGAGTCCAAACTTTGTTGTGGAAGAAAAATTTCAGTTTTATTTATTCAGCTCACGAATGATACTGAATTGAGACAGAATATTTTTGTGGGACTCATAAAATAAACAAAACTTTTTGAATCGCATGAGGAGCGTTTTTTGTTTTTTGTTTTTTTAATTGGAACTTGTTTACCTTCGGTTGAGACTAAATTCAAACATTGATGTATCGAAAAAGTGACTCAATCCTTGGGCTCTAATTCTAAACGAAATGCGAGATAGGGATTAAATTATGCGTATTCGTCTAAACGCGTAAATGCCTTGTAAGAGTGTAAACGTCGGAAGCCGGATTTTTCGGAAACGGATAATTTTTAGAACTTATTTGAGTATGCAGTTTTGCAACCCATTAAATTCTAGTAATAAAATGCACGTTCGGAGTAAGTAAAAAATCACATTGATTTTTGAGAATTTTTTTTGTTGAAGGTGTTTAGCATTTTGTCCATATAAAGTATTTTCCAAAAAAAAATATTGTATGGAAGAGACTGCGTAAAAAAAATTGCCAAAAATCAACGGTAATTCTACTTAAAACTTTTACTTTATTATAATAAAATTGATTGGGCTACAAATCTGCATACTCAAAAATTCTAAAAAATCTGATGAAAAAGTTGAAAATCTGCTGAGTTTTCGCGAATTTTTGCACAAAGTTTAGGATTTATATTTTTATGTTTTTTGTTCTGCAGTGAACCATATTTTTTATACAAAATTGGCGGAAAAATATTAGAATAAAAATTTGTTACATATATTGATTGTGAAGGTATCAATCGAAATGTTTTTGAAACGGCTTTATTTCTTTTCGTAACTACATTTAGGACAACCCTCCTACCTGTTTAAAAAATAAAAGTCAATTTATACTAAGGCAGTTACTTAATCACAATATGAGCGACAGACGAAAGAGATTTAAGTGTGAAAAAGTTTTGAAGAGGGTTGCCACCTGTTTGAAAAGACGAATTTAATTAAATTATGCACCGGGTTTAAGAAATATTAAAATATGGGTGTCCAACGAAAGAGTGTTAAGAAATCTTTAATTTACATTTAGAATATTTTGAGGTGTCTGAAGAGGGTTGCCACCTGTTTAAAAAGTTTAATTCAATTATTTAATAATTTAAATTAACTATTAAAAGATGCGTATTAATCGAAATGGATTTTAAAAGGCTTTATTTCCAAACTTTATTTAGGAGTGTTGCCTTATGTTAAAAAATCAAATTCGACTTGAATTTCAGCAAATTCGGTAATGGAAATGTATTTAATTTGAATTAATAAAATTATACAGAAGTCATATGAAATATGTAATAAAAAATGGGTGTCAAACGAAAATGTATCAAGAAACCTTTATTTAGAAAATTTGTAATATATACCTCTGGATGTGAAATAATGTTTTATTTTTTAAAGTTAGAACTTTTTTTGTAGGTAGGGGGTGCGTAGAAATGGGAGAAACCGAACCAAGCGCGACTTCTTTTATCTTAGAAACGGCTGGATGGATTTAGATAAAAATTTGGCACACAGATTGCTCATAATTCTACCTAATATTTGGAATATTTTTTATGTTTATGAAGAGAGTTGCCACCTGTTTAAAAGGTTGAATTCAATTTTTAGTAATGGAGGAAGAGGGAGTTTCTTTTACTTTAGTGGCGCACAGGTTTTTTTTTTTAATTTTTTTTTTTTAATGTGCGGCTGTCCAATGTATAGCAATTATGTGTGTATGTAAATGACTATGTGTCTGCACACTTTTCTCTTTACTACTTTCCAGGGAGAATAGAAAAAACTAAATAATATTTTTTTTTTAATTGGAAAAATACACCGTTGTTATTTGTCATGTAAGCTTACCCACCCATAAACAAGTGTGCACTAATGTCAGAGCTAAGTACTTATTTATGTGCATAAACACACATGCAAGTGAGTAAATTTGTTTTCTAAGTAAAGCGACATTAATTGCTTTTTGTTTATACTACAACTCTGTCGACAATCAAGCCCTCACTCACTTAGCTGCAAGTTGTACTTAGTTATGAAAATATGTACATACCTACGTTTACAATTGTATCTATTTCATAATTAAACCTAATCACCGCACACACACAGGTCATTCGAAAATGACAAGCGCAAAGGTCAAGCTTAACAGGCAAACAACAACAGCTGCAACAACAACAACAAATCATACATTACGCTGTCGTGATTTATTTACGAGTTTTGAAATGACATGTGTCAATAACAGTCAACACGAGTAGCAGCTTAATGCAGCGTAGTGTGCCACAGCTGTCAGATTTTTTTGGCCGCGATAAAGGAAAAAAAGCGTTTACTCTCATATGCATATATACTTACATACATAATATGTACTTATACAAATGTAAATACTCGTACTTAAATATTGGGCAACTCTAAGGAGTAGTTATTTCAAATCAGAGCTAAAAATATCCAAAAATTTCGTTTAACGCCAACCATCCTCTCGCAACTGCCAAATAGCTTTTCACTATCAGCCATTGGACAAATTTGAAATTTAATGACCAGCAACGATTTTGTCCAATATTTAGCTGTTTGGACCCAGCGAGTAAAGCAGCGTTGTTCCTCATCTACATACATATGTACATACATAAGTGCTCGCAAATATATTAAACTTGGATACAAAAAAAAAAAAAAATCATTTGCCTCATTTATCAATAGCTCATTTTGAGAAAATCAATTTCGACGAGCGCACAAATTAAAATTTCACAGATAATCGCTCGCGTCATTTGACTAGTGTTTGTTGTTGTATCACACTTGATTGTTTGCTTAGCGTGTTTGTTGTCAACAAGCAAACGCTTTTACACTTTTCTAGCGCCTCTGAGTGCTTGTACATATTTGCCTGTGTATTTGCTTAAGTGAAATGTCAATGAGTCAATAGTCGCTTTGAGAAATGGCCAAATAAGCTGCGCGAAAGTATATATTTTCATTTTTCATTTACAATTTTCATTTAGTTTATATTTTTTTTTTTGTTTTCTTTATTTACATTTTCTTCTTTTTCATCTTCTCCCCGTTTAGTGCTACTTTATTGGCAATATTATTTATTTTACGCTTGGCAATTATTAATCTTTAAAATGCAGCTGGTGTCTGTAAACTGTTTGAAGATTTGCCTCGATCACTCTGCGTGCTGTGTTGCGAACTTGAGCTGTTTTGAGATTAGTGTAGATACAAGTTCGTTTGTAAGTAATTAAGCGAGGAGGACGTCTATTAAGAACATCACAGGCAGCAAAAGGAAGTGTCGACTATAATAAATTGTGCTTTTTCACTGAGAGATAGCGCGCGAATGTTTTGTATTCATGCATATATTAAAATTAGAATAATGACTCATGAATATTTAGTCATAAGGAGCGGGAATTTTTCCAATATACATAGAGTGGTGGAAAAATAAATAGCGACACGATATTTCAAAAAATGTCTCCTATTTTTCTTTTGTTTATTTAATATTTTTTATGCAAGTATAACACATTATCTAACAAAAACCATATAAATTCAAATTTCAAACTTTGTGCATAAATTATAAAATTCTGCAAAATTGGATCTGAATTTTATACTTTTTACATTACATTTTAGTAGAATAAAGTGCAAGTTTTAAGTTGCTAAAAAATCGCGTTGATTTTTTGCAATTATTTTACGTAATTTCTTCCATACAAAGTATATTGGACAATTTTTTTTTGTATAGAAAAAAGTGCGTAATACATTTAGAATGAAAATTATCAAAAATCAACGCAATTTTTTAGGAGCTTAAAACTTGCACTTTGTTGTACTAAACTTTAATGGACTATAAAACTGCATACTCAAAAAATTGTAAAAAATCTGATTAAAAAGTTGAAAATTTAGATGCTATTTTGCAGAATTTTTATATTTTTTGCACAAAGCTTGAAATATGAATTTATATTTTTTTTTTGTTAGATAATAAGCTTTTATAAAAAAATAATGAATATTAAATAAACAAAATTGGTTAAAGTGTTGTGTCCCTATTTATTTTTCCACCACTGTAAGTAACTAACTACATGGCTGTGTTAAGGAAGGATGCGTTTAAATTTTTTATGATATTGCCATATCCAAAAATTCGGTTGTCCTTAATATTCATGACAGGAAAAAATTTGTTTTTTACTGCGGCAAAAGGGAAATTTAAATTATGTGTAATTTTTTTCTCGTGGCAACAAGGCCACACACATATTCTAAATAAAAAATGTATATAAATACTTATTTATTATTTTTTAATTTTTTATTTTTTTTTTTGTCCCTTTTATGAGCACAGCGCCTCCACACGGTGTTCGGTTTCCTCTACTTCGAGGGTAGAAATGCCATGACGCGATATTTTTAGAGGTATAGGACTTTAAATTTCAGGTCTGGTGGAAATCCAATTTTCGAACACATTTTCAATCAATGCGGACCATATCTCGACAATGGGTTGGACAATTTTGCCCTCAAAGGCGTCGAAAGTGTCTAGTTTGCTGCCACAAGCCAGTGACTTCGCACAACTTCAGAAAAAATTAACTACAAGAGTTAATTCGAATGATCTGTAAGTCAATTGTTTGACGCGCTGAATGGCATGTGGGGCCTCCATATTTGCAAAAAATATGTCTTCGATCAGCATTACATTCAATTGTGGCACCAAATAATTAGAAATCATGGCTCTATAGTGACGTTAACGTTCCTGTTGTTCTTAGTTTTAAAGATGTAAGGAGAGTGCCTCCAGGTAGCTGCTGAACACCCGCTTTGATAGAGGCGCCAGGAGTTGATAAGGTGCATGTATCCTGACGCATTCACGGAAGATTCTTATTTTTTCCTGGAATTCTGGCTGCTCCGCAATATTAATTCTAAACGGCCGAAATCTTGCCAATCGATTACTGATGTAATTTGAGCCACTAGTTGCGTCCCAGGGAACAAAAACTGCCGACAAGGTTCACAGGGGTGTCTTCTTCCATAATTCTATCACGTTGTTTATGCTCATGACTTCGGCGTTTCCAATTTTAAATTTTTACTTTTTAGTTCATTCAGTCTTTAAAAAGCATCAGGTATTCTCTATTAGCGCCATTTTGAGCTGCCTGATGGAAGATTAAACTTTTCTGTGATTTAGACATGGGTAGTAGACGCTGTAGTTTCAGTCGATCTGCAGTTACCCAATTCGCGTCTATCTTCGAGTCGTTGGTTGTAATATCGCACCGCAGATAGCCTGGATTTTCGACTCACCAACAATTTTTTACGGTTTTTAGCCGACTTTTTCATAGAAATTTCTAGTTTTTCGAACCGGGTTATGCTTATTTTTGAGCGATGTATCCTAATATCACCGAGTGATTGCGCAATTAAAACGTCTGTTTTTAAAAGTAACGTAGCTAACTTAAATTTGTTTTTAATTTTATTTTATAAATTATTAAGGGGACATGTTTGAGTATAGCTTCGAATCATTCCTTTCGAATATAACCGCCTTTGACTTTGTCAACGAGTCCAAGCCTTTTCCAGGATGTCTGGCAAACTGTACGAACAATGTCTTTATTTATTCGATTCCTTTCTCGTACGAAAGATTTTTTGAGCGGTTCCAATGTGTTCAACGTTTCTTACCACACACATAGTGCTCCAAACTTTGTAATCCAGAGTACTAAAATCCGGCGATGTTGACGGCCACTGCTCTCGCTTTGTATGATGGTGTCGAGTCCTACTAAAATTTCCAGCGCTCGGAACCAAATTGATTGCATTTCCATGGTAGAAAGGCACCTCTTAATGCTTTCTTCCGATAGATTACGACCTATTGGAAGAAAAAGAAGGGGAAAACCGTCGTTTTCGATGACTTCGGCCTACACCATAATTTGGTCGTAACTTTGGCGTCGAGTTACTCTGAATTTGTCACAACGGTCACAAGACGGTCCATTTAACACTTGCTTTGCTCGCTTACGAACTACCCCAGATAAATTGTTTTCTCAGTCTCTTTCTTCGCTGCACAAGACTTAATTCTTACTAAACTTTGGAGACGGACACTTCAGTTGCGCCACCCTATACATTTTCGATTAAACAAATTTTTAAATTCTCCTGCAAAATAGGACTTATTCGTACCAATCGATTAGGAGAAGTAAATGTGTTAAAATTTATGAAAAAAAATGGCTTACGCTGATGCTGATACTCCTATCCAAAAAGGATGGATCATTTTGACCACATCGATCAGTTGCAATTGGTTTAGTGCATTAAGAAAATTAGAATGATAAAATACATTAGATGAACTGATAAAGCAGCCGACGCTTAAACTGAGTAAGAAAATAACAAATGAGCTTATAAAAATAAAAAAAGATGCATTGTTCGAAACAAAAGAAATGACAATAATGGAACATTTTTTGCGAGATTATAATACATATAGCCATATGGATTACGCTTTTTTTTCCTAAATTGGGCAACATATTGAAAACGCTTGGTATGTCGAAAACAAAGAAGACATGTGTATGTATGTATGTATGCATACATTTATTGCGGAAATTGGCTTGATGAATGGTGATAAGCGGATACTGGATATATGCGCATAAAAATATCTAATACGCTCGCATAGTTAGTGCGTACGAGTGTGTGTTACAAATTTTGCTATCAGCGAACTACAAAAACAAAATGTACAAAAACACCCACGGCGATTAGTTGTACATACTGTAATGCTGTAAGTGATACAACTAACGCTACTAGTGGATGGCTGCCTACCAATCTTGCTGCTGATATTGACACATTATTGACTGATTGCCTTTGCGCTGAATGGTGTTGTGCGATGGGATTTATTATAGATACCATATCGGTATGTAAGTGTGGGTGCACATGCTACTTAAAAGACATTAGCAAGCCATCATTGACATAAACGAATGATTGATGAATGTTTGGAGAAATGTGTGGAAAGTTTATTTCGGCAAAGTTAAATATAAACTAAGCAGAAAATCAGAAATAAAAACAGAAAATTGCATAAAAAGTACATATGAGTAGTTAATTTGGTTTATGATTTGCACATATTGTGTACCATATACATACAGAACCAAAAATAATGCGATTAAGTAAGGAAGTTAATCAAGATTTATAAAAGATAAAGTTAATGGAAAGATATGTATTTCATATTCCTCCTTCTCGGAGATTTAAACGAATCTTAAATACAAGTTTGAGTCGACTTAAAGTAAAATTCTAAACATGAAATATTGGTCAAATATTGGCGCTATCAATTCAGTTTTTTCTTTTTTTTTTTGTGAAAGAAATTGCTGTACTCAGATGTTTGTCAGGTCTTTGCTCAGTTTGACACTTTTTCATTCAGAGCAACAAGAACCTCTTCTGCTGCTGAGATAACCAAGCAGAACCGATCCGTTTTTGGCTAGCTCGTTGGCTGGCCATTTCGTTGCAATTAATGCGGATACTATCTGTATATAGTAAGCTACGCAGCCAAGTACCTTAATCGCCGGACAGTGTGGAAAATTAACTTTTTTTGTGACAAAATCGAACACATTAAAGCTTTTGAGATAGAGAATTCAGGGAACGTAGTCTCAGTGTATCAAAAAATTTGCTTGCCCTTAAAATTGAATTTCGAAAATACATATAAAAATTTTAAACTGTTTTCCCTTTTTTGACGTAAAAACAGTACGCCAAGAGCTTTATATTTATTTTTAATATTTTTCAATTAAATTATACTTCGACCCATACCAGAAACCGCATAAATAAAAATTTCAAAGCTTACACGAAGTGCACAAAAATTAATGATATTTCAAGAAATTTTCATGAAAATTCCAATTTTTTTTTTTGATCAGCAAGGTTTATTTCGTCATTTTTGCTATTTTCCTTTCGTTTGCTTCCACTTAGGCCTAAACTGCAATTAAGGCTTGGTGGGAATCAACTATTAAAAATCAATTCACCAGATCGATCCTATGTGAAAAAGCTTATCATGATAGATATTTATATTATTTTAGTTAGTTTCCGTAAATAATATTTTATTTTACACTTAATGTATTTAAATCTATTTACTTAAAATATAAACCTTTTCTATTTAATGTTTTCGCATTTGTGCAAAATTATATTTAAAGCAAATTTTTTGCTTAAAATACTTCATTAGCATATTATCTTAATTAAAAAAAGTGAAAACAAACCCAAAAATCAACACGAAACAGCAAAGCAACAAAAGCAACAACTGATGTCGAAATAATTGTATGAGGCGTTAAAAGAGCTTAGCACTCAATTGTTTGGTGAATGGCTAACCGACTGTGCGTTCATAAAGCAGCTGCAGCAGCATTGTGAAGCCTAAACAATGAACGTACATATACATATGTATGATATGCAAAAAATATAGTTAAACAAGTGCACTAAATGTTAACTACTATAGAAATTGTTTACAAACAGGCAGCTGACATTGTGGCCGATAAGCAACTGCAACAAACAAACAAAAACGTCCGCTTTTCACGCACACGACGGATGACCAAACAATGAGCTCGCAAGCAAGCAAAAGCTACTGAACAGTTAGCTGGATTAATTTATTTAACAATAAGCTTGAAAGACAATAGTTTTGCGTGAAATTTAATCAGCTTAAATTGAATGAAAATTTTAACAAAAACAAATCTTACAATATTTTTATGCTACAGTGAGGCGGCCTGCAATTAAAACAGCTTAATAAGTAATTATATAATGAAAAAAACTTAATTTATAAATACATACATTTTTTTTCGAACTCAGTCATGAAAATCCACACGGCTGCTACTGTCTGGTTGCATTTTTTCTCGCCATTTCCAATTAATCTGCCCCGATTTCATTACACATTACGCCAAAGGCCGCTAAAATCGTTAATAAGGCAAACAATAAATTGAAAATGACGCCACTCGCCATTCGCCATCACATAACACAAATGAAATTTTGCATGAATTTGATTAAAAATATTTAATGATAATTTCACGCCCTTCACGTGCGTATTTTTGCTGCTACTGAGCTCTAAGAGAGCGCGCTAGCGCATATGAAAATCTGGTGACATTTGCTGCCAACAATTTGCAGCTGACAATTGTGAAACCACAAATATAAAGGCAAAAAATAAAAACAGAATTATACCAAAGATTTGCATACAAGAATCACATACATACGCTTGCACTGCTGTGTGTTGTATGTACATATAATGCATGCCTAACTACACCAGGCATTGAATTAATTGCGCATACGCCATGTGTTACCCAATACATACGTGCACGC